>NC_090449.1:904514106-904816038 GCF_031143425.1 Pleurodeles waltl | reverse complement strand
TGTTGCTTATGCGTACAGACCTTTGAGAGAAGCTGAGAAGAACTACTCCACTATTGAAAAGGAAGCTCTTGCATGTTGGTGGGGCGTGAAATACATTAGGAAGTATGTGTAAGGAATGACTTTCGTATTAAGAACGGATCACCAACCCTTAATTGAAGTATTTTCAACTTAGAAGCACATCAGATCTGAGTACTGGTGGCTTGACATAGACAGAGATGTGGCACATCATATCAGGGAATGTGTTTTATGTGCTTGGAGTGACAAGTCTCAGAAGGTGGTGAAAATCTCTCCCATAGAGTCAGATAAGTTGAACGGACCTTGGGAAAAAATAGCCATCAATGCCATGGGTCCATTTTATGTTTTGGGGAAGGTACCTAAGTATGCCTCGGTGGTGGTGGATTACGTTTCTCGGTGGCCTGTAGTAAAGTTTTTTAGATAATGCCAATGTGGTAACTGTGGTAGAGTTTTTATTGGATTTGTTCAATTCTGAAGGTGTACCTGAAGCAGTTGCGTCTTACAATGGAGTACAATTTGTGGCAAATGTTATGATTGACTTTTTTGAGAAGTTATGACATTGAACATATAATAGTGTCAGTTTATTATCCCCAGAGCAATTGACTAGTTGAGAGGTGGAACAGAACCTTTAAGGGTGTTCTGCAATTGGCAGTAAGTAAAGGAATAAATTGGCAGAAAGCAGTCAAGGATCTGATTTGGTCATACCACACAACTCCCCACAGTGTGACTGGAAAATTTCCTTTTGAGATTATGAGAGGAAGGAAGCATAGGGCATTATTCTCCAAAGGTGTAGAAAGGAAAAAAGAAGCCAAAGAAGATTTGGAAGGAGACTACATGGTTGGCGATAAGCTTTGTGTGGTAAAAGAGGGAAAAATCAATAAGTCTGATTCCAAATTTTCTGAGTCATTGGATGTGGTAAAGGTGTATAAGTATTCCTTGTTGTTGAGTGATGGGAATATGTGGAATCTCAATAAAGTTGTAAAGGTTCCGGAATGCATTAAGGGCAAAATGTTTATGGTTGTTAACACCAAATCGTTGGTCATGAAGGATGGTGGCCAGGGAGTGAGCTTGCGTAACAAGGCAATGTTAAGGTTGCCCAAGAAATTGGAGAACTTTGTAAGGTAATACAAAATTCTTGTTCTCCACAATATTACTTTTTTTTATGCCAAGGTAACTTAGTGAGGGAAGGGGATGTGTAATGTTCTTCACTCTTAAAGTCATGATGAAGCAACCTCACGCTGCAGAGTATTGTGTGTGTATTCGATAGTATGGTGGGGGCTTGGAATGGAGGAGCTTGTCAGTTGCTGAGAGTCTCCCTTCTGGTTATGAATAAACATATCCCAGTCATGAATAAACATATCTCCACTTACCTGCGTGAAAAGTTGGATTTTTACACTAAACTTTTGTCTGAATAAAATGAAGAGATTAGCTTTTAGGAAACAATTCTCATACACCCTTTAAATAGCTCCACAATTATTGTGATCAGTGCAGATTGTGTCTATTATATTTGTTTCACAGTGTGGTTCACATATTTAACTATTTTCGGCCCATTATCCATTTGCTAACTTATAGAATTATGAACAGTGCCTTCCACAAATGGTAATTTGAGGTTGGATGTATTTTTTGATCCCCTTTAGTTCTGTTTCCTGAATGATCCCTACCTTTGCCATTTAGATTCCTTTAAAATATTTCCTATTCTAGATAAAGGATTTGCTTTTTCCTTTGTACGTACCTTCTTTTCTTGATAAAGATTTTCAGAAACCCGTAAAAACATGAATTACTTTTTTTTAGATTCTATGAATTGTTGTAATGTCCTTTGATTGAACTGCTTCAGAAGTTAGCGTGATTGATGGTCCTTTTTCCATCCTCAGCTAGCTTATGTTAAAAAGTACAAACATTTAAATAGTTTCTTATTTATTTGTTTTGTATCCTTGTCTTAGTCATCATAAGTCCTCAAATAAATATTATATAAACTAAGACACTCTCCACTGGGATAGACTGCTTTTCTTCCTTTGGTTCATAATTGCCTGTTTGTAGAGATGAAACCCAAATCAAACCGAAGCTTAAGTCAAACTGGATAGGTTCTACAAATTTCTCCAGCATCCATGCAAATGGCACAAAGGGATGTTAGTCATCAACAGGAATCCAAAAGAGTCAAAAATATTTAAGGGTATAACGACCCTTTAAAATGGACACCATTTGGAGCTGCAGCACATCAGAGCAAACACACCTATTCTAAAGATCACACTATTTATTTAATCTAAGGATTTAACATAGTCAAGTGTAAAAGGAATGTACACATAGAGAAGATGACTTCAATTAACACTTAGGCCTCCATCCTCAAGGGTGCCTTAGCTTTTGTATTGTCTGAGTTTGTTAATGATCATATTTGTTGGGTCCTTGAAGGGAACATGTGAGGCTAATAGAGGATTGGTAGAAGCTCAAAGGAGATAGTTCAAGGCAGGGATAGCTGAAAATCAATAGTTTAAATGATAAGAAGGGCCACAATTTGGTAGCAATGTGTACTACTGGAGATGTAAAATAAATAAAAAAATAAAAAACCTTGAGGTCAATAAGAGATCCCCTAGATTTTGAGCTCTCTCTGAAACAATGGTATTCTTATTAGCTCCTCTCTTGTTGTAAAGTTATGTTAGGTATCACGGTAATGGACCTTCCTCCAGGCCAAATTGAACTTATGCAATGTTTATATAAAGCATATTTGACAAGGGGGGGTATCCTAATTGAAAATATTCTTAGACGATGCCTACAATAAAGAGCTATCCTTAAAATAATCTTCATTTACATTTCGTAGCTCTTTTTAAGAATGGGTGCTTGTGTCAACTAATTAATAGAGTTCTCTTAGAAGCTAGAACATCTGTATAACTGTTGTATTCAGAGTATACTGCCTACATGTGGCTTGTGAGGATAGACAGTTTTGCTCCTAACAAGTATAATTCATACTACACATTACCTGTTTAAACTTTCTTGAAGTCAGACTTTCCCCTTGGGAATGTTGTGCTTTGAAACAGATTCTGTCACACTGGAGAACGCTGCTCTCTCATTATATGGTGGGGGGGCGATATTTAAAATTATGTCCCTCCCTTACTTCCTTTCATCCTACAAAATACACCATTCCCGGCCATCTACTTTAGGACCACAGAGGGCGAGGTGAGGACACTACTTTGGGATGGAGGACCAGCTCATATAACATCTAACAAATAGACTCAGAGTTGCTATGATGGAGAATCGCATTGCCAGACATACAGAAATACTACTGAGTGACGCAGCTCACAGTCATAAATCAATGGGTGCACCATATTGCAGATGATCTGGCATATTGAATGGATCACCTTACCTTACAACCAATAGGCTACCTATGCACCCTATATACCAAACCCAAGCACCTGTCCCTTCTGGGTCCCACACACCTCACAGTTTAGATATGGCACACAGGACTTCACAAATTAGGGTGGGGGTATAAAATTACCCAGGCAACACCTCTATGGGACTCCAAAATAATGGAGACACTGGGATCCAGGCCAGGCTTTGAAAATGGGACCTTATAGATCTGTTCAGAGTAGGAGACCTTTGGGCCCGGGTGAGTGGGCTCGTTTCCAGATCTACAGAGGGAATATGATCTAACACCCACAGAGACCTTCTGTTATCTTCAGGTCCGTTACACACTCCAGGTGGCCATCCCCCAGGAGACGGACCGCCCTGAATTGTTGCCACTTGAGGATAGACTGCTGGATGACCACATGCTATATAAAGCAATATCCATTACATACAGAAGATTGACCATTAACTCCCCAGATACACTTGTACAACTACGTGAACACTGGGTTAAAGATTTGGGTGGCTTTGCAAATGATGAATAGCTGGAGGTCCTGGCTTCCCTTAAGGAGGTGACAGTCAGGGTGAGGTTCCGTTTGGTACAGCTCATAATCCTGCACAGGACCTACCTCTCCTGTACCAGATGAGATAAAAAGGTAGGACAAGAGGACTCCACCATTCGTTGGCAGTGCAGGCAAGAGGGGAAGTTTTTTCATTTACTCCAGAGTTGCCACTTAATTCAATCCTTCTGGGAGGGGGTGAAGAAGTGCATGAACTAAATGTATGGGAAGCAAAGGACCTGATCAGAACGGATCAAATCTGGTTAACACTGGGTCTGACGGTTGCCAAGCACAACATAGTGCGATTATGAGGGGTGGGGGGGCTCATCAACATCACTACTAGCTAATTGGGAAAAAGACATGGCTTGGTGTATGATGGTGGAGAAAATGGTCTGTGAAAACAGAGGCTGTCCAGAGAAATGGGGTTAAGTGTGGGGCAGGTGGAATGCTTATAGAGGGAACCCATGTACTATATCCGTAATAAAAGTGGAGGGGACGACACCCCCTCATGTTACACCTTGATCCTAGGAGTGGGAGGGGAGGGAGGGGAGTGGGTCTCACATGATAGTAGTATAAGGAATCCTAAGACCAAATGTGTATTTTTTTGCAAATTGCAGATTGCCTATATGCATGCTTCCTTTAATAAATAAATGCTTCAAAAACAGAAAAACGGATTCTATCATGTCTAAGCATAGGGTTCCTTCTATTATAGTTTTCATTCAAAGAAATTATCTTGATAATTAACATTCATGATCTTGTGTTCTCTTTGCCCTACAAATTATGTTTTATGTATTTTAAATTGTTTTGCAGATTTTGCGTACAGTGCTTGTGATTTTTATTGTTTTCTTGCTAATGTGCCAGATATATTGACGTTATGCAATTAATGGAATTGGCATGTATTCGGGATTCAAGTAAAATTTCAAAAAAACATTCTGTAAAGCTTAAGATAAGGACTAATCTCTGACTTATCTATGCAGATCATTGTCTCCTCATATGATTGTCAACCCATAGCAATTCTTCTTATGTCTCTCAGGTGGGCTGCAAAGTGCTACAAGCCTTTCACCAATACATGCTGGGTTGCAACTACTTTTGGATGCTCTGTGAAGGAATTTACCTCCATACGTTAATAGTGGTGGCGGTGTTCGCGGAAGAGCAGCATCTGCATTGGTATTATCTCTTGGGATGGGGTATGTATTTTATATTACATATTAATCTAATATTAATAACTGGCCCAGCCTGTTCACTCTGCATATTGTAAACTAGGTACGTATGTAATACTGTAAATATTTTTCATGGTCACATGCAATAGTCTTTTTGTTGTCATCAATTAAGACTAAAAAAAATGTTTGTGCAAGTGCATAACTATATGAAATCTATGCAGCACACTGTAAAATGCCCCTTTCAAAACCACCCCAACTCAAATAAAAGTTTGGAAATGAAGCGCAATGTTTGAGTGGATCATGTGTAAGCTAAGCCTACCATTTATCATTTGTTGCAGAAATGTTTTTCAGTTGCATATTATGGAACATATGCTATCTAAAAGGTACATTCAAATAGACCCCTGTTAGGAAATATAACTTGATTTGATAATAATAAACACATTCTATGTAAATAAGCATGTAAATTCACAAACATAAACAATGTATCTAAAATTATTCACAAGTGTAGTAATTATGAAAAAGAGTTCATATGTTGTAAAACTGTTACCAAATACCTTCCAGTTACATAGATTGGTGCTAACTTTGTGGTATAAGTAGAGAAGTGTGAAGAGTGCAAGTTAGAACAAGCATTTGTAATGTAATGGGTCTCGCATTTGCTCGAGTTAGAGCTATTAGAGTTGTAAACTCCTAACCGTTTTTTCTTGCTATATAAACTGAAAATGAAAAGTAACAGAATTTCACATGAGGGAGCTGATTTAATGTGCCATGCCATGAGTGTGAAGGTGACTAATCAACAAAATGACCGGTCCGGTGTCTCCGTTGCATAGTCATAAAAGAAAAACGATCGCAATCGCGCTGTGTAAAACCATGAATTTCTGAAGGAGTGCTAGGATAAACAATAGAATTAAACTTGTAGTCATGAAAAGCGCTTGATTACTGCCCAGCGAGATCATGCTGCCTATGAAATAAAGAGAAAAGAAGTCCAGAAACCATACCGAAAACATGGAGCCTCGTACGTTTTCAGTAGTTGGCCTTTGCTCTCGAGGAGGGCTAAACACCAGAAAAGGCATGACTCGTGCATGCCTTGCACTAATAAAATCAAGCGAATTTTAAAAGGCAAGCCCACAAACCAAGAAAGTGATAGGCATGACATGGGTGTGATTAAAAGCCCACAGAGAGATTACAACAGGGAAAGAGCGCTTGCGCCCTCGACCCTAAAAAAAACAGGATTAGCAGCAAATATTTTGACTCTAATCCTGCAAAGCCCAGTGAGGGCCATTATACATAACAGTGTGCCTCCTTTTAATGCCTGCTCTGAGCGGGCATTAAAAGTGCAGAAAAAAATGATGCAAAGAAGTCTCTTAGATTTCTTTGCACCATTTTTTCGGGCCCCCTAATGGTAAAATGCCTCCTTTGCATATATTATGACTGGCACAGGTATAATGTAGCACAAAGGGTTACAAAGTGGCACAATGCATGAATTGTGCCACTTTGTAAATATGACACATGGATTTTGGCCTTGTAGGGCCACGTTAGCGTAAAAAAAAGAATTACGCTAAACTGGTACAAGGTGGCGCTAGGGGCTTATAAATATGCCCATTGTTTATAGTGTAGTTGTAATATATTTTATTCTTTCTTTAATTGAGTAGGAAGAATGATTTATTTCAAAAGCCATGTATATACATGACAAAATGATGGGCTGAGTATATGCATACCTATTACAATTTATAAACCACAGCTGTTTTCTAGATGAACCACTGTTCTTGACAAAAATCTGAAGTTCCCGGATTCACTTCTAGTACTGATGTTAGCCTTGTTTTTACTTACACAAATGCTAAATACTCCCAAGATCAGCCAAGCCTTTTTAAAATTATTTTAGGTAGGTTTTGTGGAAGACAATGGCAGGCTACTCAGAGATCTGCTTTTTGGGTTTGATATTTAGTAGACTCTGCTTGGTCCATTGAGTTCTCAGCCTGGCAGTCTGTTTTTGCCTGTTCGGGAGGAGAGAATTTACTTCATTTTTATTTCACCTGGAAATTATACCCTGAAGATAGAGGGTCTTAATTATAGTTTGACAGTGGGCTGAACCATTGTGGCTTTTGTGGTATGAGGATTTGTATAGCACACTCATCACCCGAGGGGGTATCTAGGTGCTAGTGCAAATGTGTAGGATCATAGGAGCTCCTATTTAAACAGCTAGGCCCTTAGTTCTTATGGGACATGAGTAGTTATTGGAGGTCCTGATGAGATCTGGAAGGTGTTTCCTGGTTTTGGCAGCAATGTAGGAAAAAGAGCATCCTCCTGTTTTTCTTCTGCAGATGTGTTGTATCTGTGTGAGGCTGAGTGCGGATAAGCACAGTTGCCTAGTTGGATGGTGAAAGTTAAGGTGGTGGTTGGGGTCGGCAGGTCCAGGATTGTAGAGGGTTTTGTAGGTGTGGACAATCAGTGTGGACTGGCCGTGCTTCTGGATGGGTAACCAGTGTAGCTCTCTGAGGTGGGGGATGGTGAGTGCCCTGCGGGTGATGCCAAGGATGAGTCTGGCAGCAGTGTTCTGTGTAGTCGAGAGCCTTTGTATGAGCTGGTTCGAAATACTGGTGTAGAGTGTATTGCCATAGTCTAGTCTGCTGGTGATGAGGGCCTCGGTGACTGAGTATATGGTGTTTGTGAGGAGCTATTTGAGTACCTTGTGAAGTACACGTATGATGACGAAGCTGGAAAACGTTATGGCATACACCTGTTTGGTCATCAGTGAGTTTGTCAACCAATATGATTCTGAGGTTGCCAGCATGGTCTGTCAGGGTAGGCGTGGGTCCCAGTTTGGTTGGCTACCAGAGGGAGTGCCATGGAGAGCTCTTGTTCCCGAACATCAGGACTTTGTTTTGTCAGTGTGGTGTTTTAGGCATTTCTGTTTCATCCAGTTTGCCAGCTTGACATGCAGGTTGGTGAAGTTTGTCCTGGTGGTGTGGTTGTTGTTTATGAAGGAGACAATGTGGATTCTGTGGGATCTTAGGGCATGTGAGAGTGGTGCCTTGTAGACATTGAAGAGGGTAAGGCTCAGTGATGACCCATGAGAGACTCAGCAGATGGGATTCTTGGGTTTAGATGTGTATGGTGGGAGTCTGACTAGTTGGCTCCTGTCAGAGAGGAAAGAGGAAAGCCATCTCAGGGCAGGTCCTTGTATTTTGGCGTTGTGGAGTCTTGACATAAGAGTGCCATGGGAGACAGTGTCAACGATTGCAGAGAGGTTGAACAGGATGAAAGGTGCATTTCTCCTTTGTCCATGATGGTCCAGAAGTCATCAGCTGCTGCAATGAGGGCGGTTCCCATCCTGTGACTGCTGCAGAATCCTGACTGCATGATGTCTAAGAAATGGTTCTGTTCTAGATGGTTAGAGAGTTGCATGTTGAGTGATTTTTTTCATGACTTTGGATGGGAAGGGCAGGAGGGAGATGTGTCTGTAGTTGCTGAGCTCTTCTGGGTCTGCTGAAGGCTTCTTCCGGAGAGCCGTGACCTCTATGTGTTTCAAGTTCTCTGGGAAGGTTCTGCAATGGATTGAGGGGTTGATGATGGTGGTGAGGTTGGAGCTGATCATGGCTCCTCCTAGGCTGTATATGTGATGGAGGCAGGGGTCTTTGGGACCCCCCTGAGTGGATTGCTTTCATTATTTTTGCTGGGGTGAGGGGGCATCAGTTTGGTAGCTGGTGGTAACACTTGGTGGTGGGGGTCACTGGTTCCTGAGGTCTTGCGCCATGTGTTGGCAGTCAAAGTTGCTGTAGAGTCTGAGAGGTGGCTGCAGAAGTCCTATGATGGGGTGATAGTGGTGATGGCTCCTGAGAGGTTAAATAATTATTTGACTATTTTGATGATCTCTTTGCAGTTGTTGGGACTGGTTTCTAGTCTCAGTGCAAGGGCTGCTTTCCTGGCCTCATTGATTTAGGTGTGATATTTTCTAAGTCTGGACTTGTAGGTGTTTCTTGCATTGGTGTTCTGGCTAGCTCACCATTTATTCTCCAGCTGTTTGTAATAATGTTTGGAGTCTCTTAGCTCTTCACTGTACTAGCTGGCTCATGCATTGCTTCTTGATTGTCTGACATCCTTCAGAGGGGCTATGTTGTCCACACAGCCTGTGATCCAGTTGATGGAGGTTCTTATGTCAGTCTGCAGGTCCCCAGTGAGGTCTGGTTGGTTGGCTCTGAGGGTGTTGGTCCAATCTACTACCGCTAGTTGCCTTTGGTGTGAGGAGTTGGTGTGTGTCGATCTAGAAGTGAATGATGGAGTGGGTGGGGTGAGATGGCAGGTTTTAACTTTGTTACAGGCTGTGAACAAGGGGCCGAAGGTGTGTCCTGACTTGTGGATAGGGCCTTGAATGAGCTGGGTGAGTTCAAAGTTGTCCAGGCTTTCAAGTAGGACATTGGATTTGGGATCTATGAGTTCATCAAGATGGAAGGTGAGATCTCCAAGTAGGATGAAGACGTTTGAGCTGATGGTGATGGGGTGATGAAGTTAGTGAGGAGGTTGCTAAACATGGTGCAGGGTTCAGGGGGTCAGTATGTGAGGGTACATTTATGGTGTCTTTGCTGGTGATGTTGTTGCTGGCTTGTAGTTGGGAGTGCATGTGCTCCATGTACATTCTGTTCTCATCGGTGATGAGGTTTATGTGGATGATGGCAAAGCCTCATCATAGTTTGTTGAGCTTGTCTTGGTGGAAGATCTTGCATCCCAATGGTATTGCCCATAGCCATGGTAGGTGTGGATGAGGGGGTGTTGGCCTAGGTTTCGATGAGAAAGAGAATGTCCAGGTAGTGCATGTTGATGATGTCCCAGACCTCGGAGGCTTGGTTGCAAAGAGATCTGATGTTGAGAAGCATGCATGTCACGCAAGGTGAGGTGTGTATTGTGGGTGGAGTAGGAGTGCTGCTGCAGGAGAAGTGGCAGAGAAAGTTCCTACCATTGTGTGAGGTGTGGCATAGAAGCAGATGATATGGTGGCATCCAGTGTTGAGTGCTCAAAGTTGGGAGGATGTGTAGCTGCAGTGTTTGGTTGGACCTGGGTCTGTGGTGCTAGGCGTGGTCTGACGTAGTGGACTTGCCTTTGGTGCACCTTTGGTGTGCCAATGGTGCACGGTGCACAGTAGTGCAGCAGCTGCCATTAAGTAACCCCTGTGGGATAGGACCGTGGGGGGAAGGGCAGGACTAGGGAGGGATGGGATGCAGAAGGCGAGAAAAGACATGCAAGAAAGATGCAGGAGAACAGGTAAGGAGTGGGGGTAAGGAGAGTCCCAAGGGGGAGGATAAAGATTAGGAAGTGACATAGGGAGAACAGCAATAAAGGACAGAGTCAAAGGAGAAATAAGAATGGACAGAAGGGAAAACAGGCAACAAGAGATGGGGGCAGACAGGAAAGGAGTTTGTGAAAGGAAAGATGGACAACAGGCAGCAAATAGTGAGAGAGAAAGTAAAAGGAAAAACAGGCGACAGGCAACAAAGAAGTGAGAGCGAGAGTAAAAGGAAAAATTGGCAAATAGGCAACAAAGAGTGAGAAAGAGAGCGAGCAAGGGGAGGACGATGGAAGTGAGGAGCAACAAGGAATGAGAGCGAGAGAGAGAAGGAGAGCAAGAACGAGGCAGCACCTCGAGACACAAGGCCGGGCCCAAAATGGCCTTATACTGGTTGGAGGACCAGTTCTTGTAAGTGGGAGCTGGGGCCTAGTCATCCTCCAAAACTAAAAACTGTTCCTCTGGGGAACTTAGCCGCAGCAGTTTCAGCAAACGAAAGATCCTGACTTTCCAGCATACCATGGATTCAAATAAAACCAGACAGTACTTTTTTCCCAAAACAAGCCCCAAAAGGAGAAGGTTTAACTTGTAGAAATAAATAAAATCACTGCATTTGATGTGCTGGGACATTTGTTCAAGCTCGGGGTGGGGTTGTCTCACTTCTAGAAATCTATTGCTGTGCTGTTCATGGTAGTTGCAGACAGGCAGAAAAGTTCCCACGCCATTGTGAGGAATGCTTTAAATCGGGCAAGGTTTGCAACGCTTTGGTCTGCTAATGTGATCCTTGCCAAAATACTAAGAAATGATCAGCTTTTTATGAAAGACATCTTTGTAAAAAGACATAAAGATGACCTTCAAAAAACGCATTTATATGTGCCTATCAGATACACTCGGTGCTTCACAAAATCACAAAAAATTGCATCAACTCATTTCACATAATCTTAAGTATTAGCAAAGGGGTTACCACTTCCAGAACATTATTGGCTGAAAAATGATGCATATTGTGGCTTCAGGATAGATTACGTTCTTGGTCTGCTCTAATGAAGGTAGCAAAATTAATCCAGTTTTAATAGACTCCCCATCCTCCCCAACAGCTGCTTGTTATTGTAACTTACAAAGCAATCCTGATCAGTCTTGCCTTTTGCCTGTTCCCAAAAGCAGGACTTAATCATTTGGTGAAGAAGCTGTCTTTAGCTGTGTTGAAAAAATAGATTTTGCTCTCTCTAACCTTGCTGGTAAAGCAACATCAGCTACAGTGTGGGAAAAAGCAGAATATCGTTCCTTTTAATCAGTAACCCTTCTTGTTTTTGACACTACTTTAGATTGCATCTACGGGCCCACTAAAGGTGCTCTAAGTTATATATGTTATGGGACCACTACCGGTGCTCTAAGTTATATATTTATCTACAGCACCCTGAAGCTTTGCTGATATAAAATAAATATCACAAGTAATATGACAACATGAATTTACATGGGGGCACATGATGACATGACATGACGAGAAGACGAGATGATGTGATATGAAGACATGAATTGACATGACCACATGAGATGACACAACATGACAGGACATACCATCCTATGTTAAATAGTTGATCTCATGAAAAGGGGCACTCTAAAATACAGGGACAATGTCAGTATCCTTTGCTCTACTAAACCAGCTGACATTATTGTTGGTCTGAGAAAGTGGATTACTAGTTGAAGTGAATGGTAGCCCTCTTCAAGTATTAAAGGCACTATTTCTTACTAGATTCAGTCAGATCTGTGAAACCTGTCTCAAACCTTGGTAGTTGTAGCACAGAGCAGGCAACCTTAACTTAGGAGGAACATGTAAAGCATTTATCAGCAACAAAAGACTTAACAAGTAAAAGAACATTGGAATGTTGTGAGCTCCGTTGGATAATAGAGTGTACCAGACTTCTAATGGGGGGTAAAAGCCCAGAGCCTCAATGTTCCAAATGTTCTTTGCTCACAGCAACAACTGTGAACAAAGGCCTCATGAAGCCTGTGGGGATTACATTCCCTCTGGTTTCGTAAGGCCTTTGTTTTATTCATTAGAACATTCTGCCCTCTAGTGCTGAAATTTTCTAATAGCCTCATTGCCCTTTGTAGCTGGGCTACACTGCAAGTAAAGCCCAGCTCCCTTGTTAAAGGCCCACACCTTCTGCTGGGCCTTTAACACTGGAGTGGGCCTTTAATGGACAGTATAGACTCTCTATTAAAGGCTATAATAAACACAAGACATTGAAACACCCTGCAATTTATAAAAGAAGGTACATTTGTTAGAACAAATAGACACACAATGACAAAACTCTGATGTAGGGAACCGGAGATATCATCCATCAAATTTTTAGGTAATTATGTGCCAGAAAGCACACACACCAATCACAGGTATCTGCTCACACTTGTCCAGGTCAAAGGCAAAAGTTATGGTCAACTGAGGAGTGTGAGTCAGATGAAGGGACCAGGTTTCCTCAAGGTGGAAAGATTACCTTTGGACTTCATCATTTTTCTGGAGAAAAGTCCTGGTCAAAGAGGTCGTAGGCAGGTTAGGCTGCAGGTTTAATCTGACAAGGGGCTCATTGATAACTGTTGGCTTAAGCACAGTTTCTCGGGGAGACCATTGGCTCTGGCAGGAAGTTCAAGGCTCTTGAATTCAAAGGCGGGATACTTTGAGCTGGCAAAGTATGAAGCTGGGGCCCTGGAAAGTGTTGTCACTGTTGGGGTGCTTCTGGGCGCTGGTCTCGGTGAAGTCCTCTACATTTGGATTTAGTAACTTTTCCAAAAGTCAAGATTCTTTCAGTGGAGCAAACCGGCAAGGTGAGTCCAACCGGCAATTCAAAGGGGACAGCTGTGGCACAGCAGAGGTCCAGCGGTACCATCTGCTTTTTTTGAAGAAATCTTCAGAAAAAGTTTCTAATTGCCCAGACTCGCAATTTTGAAAGGGAAAAGAGTACACTCTAAGACCTGTCAAGGCCTTCAAACCTTTTGGACACCACATGAGGGCTAGGACATAATCTCCCAGAAAGCTACTAGCAGGTTTCAGGGCAAATCAAGTTGGAACTGGTCAGTTTGGCGCAGAAAAGATGTGGGATTCTTGCAGCTTTTGTGTTTTTGGAGGTTAACAGAAATCAAGCCAACTAGCTCTTGGCATTCACTCTTCTGTCTTGGGTACAAGTGGGAGCAGGTCCAGCTCCTAGGCTTTCTCTACACAAGTTTAAGAGCATGTGCAGTCCTTCTTCTGTCTTCCACAAGTCCAGAGGTGTTCTGAAGAGGCTATTGCAGGGTGCCACATTTATCCCCAGTGCCAGCCTGTGGTGGGGGGAAACTCCTCGCCACATCCTAAACAATCAATCAATCAGGAATTTGTAAAGAGCACTACTCACCCGTGAGGGTCTCAAGGTGCTGAGGAGGGGAGGAGGGAACAGATGCGGGGTGCTGCTACTGTTCGAACAGCCAGGTCTTGACAAGTTTCCTTAAGGTAAGGAGGTCTTTGGTCTGGCGCAGGTGGGTGGGAAGAGTGTTCCACGTTTTGGCCGCGAGGTGCGAGAATGATCTACTACCAGTTGTAGTTCTGCGGACGCGTGGGACGGTTGCAAGGGCGAGGTTGGCGGGGCAGAGCT
This sequence comes from Pleurodeles waltl, assembly GCF_031143425.1. Taxonomy (NCBI): domain Eukaryota; kingdom Metazoa; phylum Chordata; class Amphibia; order Caudata; family Salamandridae; genus Pleurodeles; species Pleurodeles waltl. The sequence goes on along the minus strand of NC_090449.1, from coordinate 904,802,072 downwards.
GCCGAGTTGGGTGTCGAAGGAGAGTCGTCTGCTGAGGTATTCTGGTCGGGTGTTGAGCAGTAGTTTGTGAGCATGGGTGAGGAGTTTGAAGGTGATTCTCTTTTTGACTGGGAGCCAGTGCAGGTTTTTCAGGTGGTCTGTGATGTGGCAGTGGCGGGGGATGTCCAGGATGATGAGTGCTGAGGCGTTCTGGATGCGTTGCAGCCACTTCTGGAGATTGCCCGTGGTTCCTGCGTAGAGGGCATTGCCATAGTCCAGCTTGCTGCTTACGAGGGCTTGGGTGACTGTTCTTCCAGTTTCAGTGGGTATCCATTTGTAAATCTTTTGTAGCATGCAGAGGGTGTTGAATCAGGAGGAGGAGATGGCGTTGACTTGCTGGGTCATGGGTAGTGAGGGGTCCAAGATGAATCCAAGGTTGCATGGCTGGTTGGTGGGAGTCGGAGTAGTTCCGAGAGTGGCAGATCACCAGGAGTCATCCCATGCGGAGGGGGTGAAGCCAAAGATGAGGACTTCCATCTTGTCAGAATGAGATAAAAGATCCCAGAGGTGATCCTACCCACTTTTAAAGCACTTCCTGGGTGTTTTACTGAAATATATTCCACGCTGCCCCTCTCTTCCAAAAAACAATATGGCAGAAATGTTCTTCCCTTGTGCAGTGCTCCCTTTGCCCACCCAGAGGTGCAGATAGTGTAATAGGCAAACCCTCCTTTGAGGTCACTCAATCCCATTTCTTGGGGTAGCCCTTCTCCCACTGGGATTGGTGCCTGGTTGGCTAACAAGACAATGAAGGGGTAGGCCGAGGTGTGAGATACATCTGCTTGGGAAAGGGTAGCCACTTTTTGAAGTGCATTAAGTTCCTTGGCAAAGCACAGACAGCCATCTTGTTAAAGAGAAACATCTCCCTGGGTGTTTGTCTACCGTAGGAGATATACACACCTCACCAGAGGAAAACCATTACCAGTCGTGTGACACTTCAAAATAGTAATTTAGGAACTGACTTGACTATTAGATCAGGGTTTAAATTACTATTCGTTTGAATATTTGAATAATTGGTCTAACTATTTCCAAACTGAAGTCATGCGCTATATTTTATTATAATGTAACCCAGTGGTTTTCTATTGAAGACCCAGGCTTGTCACAGTAAAAAAATACTGGATGTTTTTCACTGTCATGACATGTAAAAATTAAGTACACATGTCCTACTTTTTGAGAACCATGCACCCTGCCTTGTAGGCATTTAGGGCCTATATTGGGAGTGAAGGTTTAGGCCTGGCAAAACATTTATGTGGCCAGGTCAAATTCGATGTTTTAAAACTGCACACCTAGGCATCAGGGACTTGCCTGAAGACAAGCTTTGTGTTCTCACTTTAGTGATGGCACAATATGTGCTGCAGTGAATTAGTGACATTTAGCTAACAGGCCCTGCGTGCACAGGGTACCCTATACTAGTACCCTATAGGTAAGTTATATATAACAGGCAGGGATGAGACAATTTTACACATCTTTATGTGTTAATGTGAGTCTCTTCGGGACATAATAGTGCAGTCTGGTACAAAAACTTCAAACAGTGTACATTGTGCAGAGTGTTGCAGAAGGTTATTTGAGAAAGGATTGAGGTTTGATTCCACCACTGTTTTTCAAAAGACAAGTTGGGATCCAGAGGCCAACTGTTAGAAAAGGGGTTTCTAGTTGGCAGTGGTTTCCAATGTTAGAAATGGGGTCTCTAATTGGCAGTGATTTGCACCCTGTCCAAGTGGGGACACTCACTTCTAGTCAGGGTAAGGGAGCTACACAGCTAAGATAACTCCTGTTCACCACCTTGATAGCTTGGCATGAGCAGTCAGGCTTATCTCAGAGGCAATGTGTAACATATTTGTACACACACACAGTAGCACAGTGAAAACACCACAAAAGTACTCCACACCAGTTTAGACAAATAGCTAATATTTATCTGAATAAACCAAAACCAGAATTACATAAATCCAACATTCACAAGCAAAGATACAAAGTTTTAAAGATTAAACCTCAGTAAAGCATTTAGAAACACAGTAGCATCAACTGATTCCATCAAGGCGTCTTGTCGGAGTCGTTCCGAGCAGTCTGACACCACTTGCGAGGGTGTGTGGTCCGGTCATGAAGTTGCATGGACCCCATGCACAGTGCCTTTAAAAACAATAAGGAAGCAAAGACAATGCACAGAGTCTGGGAGATGAGGCATAGCTGGAGCTGGTGTGGCGCTGGTTACTTACTGCCACAGAGGAGGTGAGGCATCGGTTTCTTACCGTGAGGCAGGAGAGGTGAGGCTTTGGTCCCTTAGGGTTTCAGGGGAGGTGATGCAGCGTCAGTGGTGAGTCATCAGTTCCTTACGATCCAGCGGGGGCAATGAATATAGCAGGTCAAGATGTGAGGCTCCTACTTTGCACTGCTGTGACCACATCACAAGGTAACAGGTGCTGCAGCGGAGTCGGTGCCGGGTGTCATGGACGTCGGTGACATGGCACTTGGGACTAATGCTGTGGCAGACCCTCCAAGGCACTGCAGAGGCGTTGGGCCTGTGTCTCAGTCGTTGCACTCAGTGGGGACCACTGCTCTGGTGCAGGCAGCAGCACAGAGTCGGAAAGCAGCACCAGTTCTGAAGTCGCTGTGGAGTTAATGTGCTTGGTTTCTTCTTGGTTACACCAGAACTCACTCCCAAGGGGCCATGAACTGGATTTGGCACCACTTTGCGAGTCAGGACTCTCAGCAACAGAGCCCAGGTGCTGGCAGATGAAGTCTCTGAGACTTCTAACAGGAGGCAAGCTCAATCCAATCCCTTGGAGAACCTTTGGAAGCAGGATGTAGAGAGCAAAGTCCAGTTGTTTCACTCCCAGGACAGAAGCAGCAAGCAGACTACAAGCACAACAAAGGAACAGGCAGAGTGTCAGTCCCTCCACAGCATCCAGCTCTTCTTCCTGGCAAAATGTCTTAAGTTGAGAAGTATTCTAAAATTGTGGTCTCATAGATCCAATACTTATACTCATTTCTGCCTTTAGAGTAGGCAAACTTCAAAGGAAAGTCTTTGTAGGACACAATACCCTGCCTTTCCTGTCCTGGACCCAGACACACTCCAGAGGGTTAGAGACTGCTTTGTGTAAGGACAGGCATAGCCCCATTCAGATGCAAGTGTCAGCTCCTCCTATCACTTTAGCCCAGGAAGACCAATCAGGATATGCAGGGCACACCTCAGCTCCCACAGCCAGGCAGAGGCACAGATAGGTTAAGCAGGAAAATGACCACTTTCTAAAGTGACATTTTCAAACTTACAATTTAAAAACCAGCTTCAAAAAAATATGTTTTTAAATTGGGAGTTTATAGACCCCAAACTCCACATCTATATTTGCTCCCAATGGGAAATTACACTTGAAAGATATTTCAAGGCAATCCCCATGTTATCCTATGGGAGACATGGAGCTTGCAATAGTGGAGACTGAGGCCCAGATTTATACTTTTTGCCACAAAACTGCACAAATGCAGTTTTGTGGCAAAAAGTATAGCACTGGCTTGCGCCATTCCACAGCGCTAGTTGGGTGCCATATTAAAGGAATGGTGCAAGCCGGCGCGAAACTTTTTTTAGACGCTAGCCCGTTGGGGGTGGCGGCAGGGAAGGAGGGGATTGTGCGTCAAAAAATGATGCTAGCCTGGTTAGAGGCAAAAAAAATGCCTCTAACCAGACTTGCGCCATTTCCTGCCACACAACCACCAAAAACATGACTCTGGTCTTAGGAAAGACAGGAGTCATGCCCACCACCCCAATGGCCAGCACACGGGACAAGTGTCCCCTGGGCATGGCCATTGTACCCTGTGCCATAAAGGGGGCCCCATGTTAGGGCCCGGATGGCACTTTAAAAAAAAATTAAAACCATACTTACCAATACTTATCCTACTTACCTGGAATGGGGTCCCCCATCCTCCGGTGTCCCTCTGTTGGGGGTGAGGGTGTTTCAGGGGCTTGGGAAGGGCACCTGTGGACCCATTCCACGGTGTTTAACCATGGAAATGGGTCCACAGATCCCCTACTTCCTGGTCTGACCCAGGTGTTAAATAATAGTGCAAAGCAAGCTTTACACCATTATATAGCCCCTCCTCCCACCCGTGCGTCATTTTAGCATGGGGAGATAAATATGGGGCTGTTGGGATAGCACCATTTTTTAGTCAGGAGCGCCTACCTTGCATCTAATTGACGCAAGGTAGGTGCACGCATCCACAAAATGGTGCACACTCCTATATTTTGACGTTAGACGTGTCTAACATCAAAATATAAACATGGAGTTAGGTTTGCGTCGATTTTGCGTAAAAAAAATTATGCTAATTCGGCAGAAACAGGGTATAAATATGCCCCTGAATTCAGCAGTATTTCATTATCAGGACATGTAAAACACACCAGTACATGTCCTACCTTTTAAATACACTGCACCCTACCCAGGTGTTGGGACTACCTTAGGGGTAAGTTACATGTAGTAAAAGGGAAGATTTGGGACTGACAAGGGGGTGCCTTTGCCAGGTTGAACTGGCAGTAAAAACTGCACACACAGAGACTGCAGTGGCATGTCTGTTTGCAGGGCTACTCCTGAAGGTGGCACAATCAGTGCCGCAGGCTCACTAACAGCATTTGATTTATAGGCCCTGGGCACACATAGTGCATGTTACTAGGGACTAACTAGTAAATCAGATATGCCAATCATGGATAAACCAATCACCAATGCCATTTAGACAGAGAGCACTTGTATTTTAGTACTGGACAGCAGTGGTAAAGTGCACAGAGTCCTAAAGCCAGCAAACATTTTATTCAGTACAGGTTCAAAAACAGGAGGTCAGAAACCGAAAAGGTAGGGAAAATCATGCCAAGCACTGACAGGTCTAACACCAACTATCAGTGACCACCCCAGAACACGACCAATGTACAGTGCTTGGAGATGTTGTGGCAGACTGCACCATTGTGTCCTGAAGAGACCTACGTAAATTGCATATTGGGTAGAAATATTGACATTTCTAATAGAAATTGTTTTACATTCAAGCATCTGAAGGTTCTATTTTTAATTGTATATGATACATTGCACCTATTTTGAGACTAAATAGAGCAGTTTGGTTACAATGTGGAGACAGGGTTCTATATTAATTGTGTAACAAATAGTCCCAAAGAACCGTCTACTTAGTTCTCCAGCATTACTGTCCTCGGTGACATTATCTACTCTTTGGGTTCTCAAGCAATCTAGACACATAGGACATTCAGATATTTTCCTTCTGTGTAATCACACACCACCTTCAACTTACAACCTCTTTCTCACAGCCTTAACTCCGGATAGCAATGTACGACCTATTGCTCAAAATAAGCCATTCAAAAGACTGATCCAACTGATTGTCTGGGCCATGACAAACATCTGCAGTGATGACACGCTCAAAAGTCGCCAGCTGCCAGGAGCATGAGATAGCAAATGGGTGCTATTGCATCTGGCAGCAACATGTATGACCCCATTTGTGGAAATGAACCGGCAAAACATACATTTTTGACTGTGGCGATAATACTCCTTGTCCTTTTGCTCAACCTGAGCCGTACAGATCTCTGCAAACACTAGTGACTTTGCCACTAACGTCTGGTTAGCTTTTTGGACACTCTTTCAGCCATTCATAAGGCACTTTTTGCATTTAATTTAACGATCCTCAGTGGGTATCCGAAAGCTAGGGGATGGCTCTAGGACAGGTGCGTGATTTACATTGGTGCAGCAGGTGAAGTCGCGCCAGGGCCCAAAGGTCTGAGGGACCGGTTGAACCCTGATTATTTCTGTATTTTATAACTCAAACAGCAGCTGGTGGGCACTGGCATACTGCCCACCCCACTGTTCTTGGAATATCTTTATATGGTTCATTTCGACGGTTTAGGATTTCTAACCTTACACTATAAATGAAGGAAGACGTGGGACAAATATTATTTACACCAAAGAGAAGGGAGATACCACTTACAGCGAAATACTGGGCAGAAATCTGGGTGCTGTCAGGACCACACAGTTCCACGCTGGAATGCATTAACTTTCAGATGGTTTAACGGGGACTGAAATGTCAATGAACAATTCACTTTGCGGTCATATTTATTATCATATCTTTTACACGACAATAACTTGGCTTATAAAACTATATCACGCTCTGGTAATGTTCAGTCGTCTGAGACAGAGAGCAATGCTTCTTGCATACAATTCCTTTAATAATTTCAATTCAAATTTCGTGGAGTATTTTTGTTGACTGAGTTATGATGTGCTAAATTATGTAGGGGCGAATGGGACTCAACAAATCATTTAGTGAGGAACTTAAATTCGACATCGAAAATGTCATAGCACAGCTGCGCAGGTAGAGCCAGATCACTCATCTTGCTATAGGTTGCAGGGTAATAAACCCACTAAGTGGATCATACCGTCTGTTTCCATGATACATTTACTATATTGACTGTAAAGGTCATCAGCGATTCAAGGGGAAACTGGCTGGATAATTTGATTAGTAGATCATGAAAATTACTGGAAGCATTTTATGGGCTAGTACGTTTTTAGAGAAGTGACTGGCAAAAACATTGTATCTGACTGATTAATTTTAATCTTTTTAGGTTTCCCGTTAGTGCCAGCGTCAATCCATGCAGTTGCAAGAACTAAATATTTTGATGACAAGTAAGTGCTCCTCTTGCCATACTCTGCAGTATGAATGTCACCATGTTTTTCTTGACAAAGTAAGTTTATCACCCCCTTTATGTTGTGTTCTTCTTTCAGTTGTTGGATGAGCGTAGAGACACACTTGCTCTACGTAGTGCATGGTCCCATTATGGCAGCCTTATTGGTAAGCATACATGTTTGTTTTTTTCTGTGAAATGTGTGGATAGGCTACTACAGATGTAAGACATTCGGAGAAATGTGGTAAAGAGAAATTAATCGTTTTTGAGGTGTCCTATCTGTTCTATTCCACTTTCCCCTTCTTGTTTAGAGGTTGGGCATGATATTTTACCAATGCTTGGACTTCTGCCAGATCTGCTGTTGGCAAAACCACTGTATCTACCTGCATGAATGGAGAGGGAAGGTTTGCCCAATGAGCCACTCTTTGCAGTGCCCTTCCTACCACTGTGCATTCTGTTATCCCTGGAGAAACAAGGCCACAGTACTGTCCCCTCAAGTGCTGAGAGAAAGGTCCCTCTTCACGGGCCCCTATATATTTTTTGTTTTTCAAAGATGGACACGCATTTCAGCCAAACACGAGTGAGGTGGTGCGAGTGATTATCATTTTTAATGCTGAAGTGGCTCCTGTCAAGGAGCTGCATCAAAGGAACATTTTTATTCCAGCCGAGCAGAAAACATCAATGGAGGTGTGAAGGCACTTGATGGTAGACCCACCAAACTTAAAATGACTCCCTCAATGTCTTATCCAATTGTAGAGTGAAAATCTATTCAGTTGTCCATTGATATTTCATCAATTAAAACTGCCACAGAGACAATAGTTACATATATCCCATACAATTGTAAGGGATCCACAGGTGTAACAGAGGACAGGCCTCTGTATTGGAGATGATAGATTCAATATAGGGGCAGAAACCGTGGGGTATAGGCTAATATGCTCTGGGATAAAACAATCAGATAAAGCCGAAGAGACAAAATACATTCGTTGGCCAGATTAAGGAGAAATGCTAAACTAAAACACAGAAAGAATTCAGCTGCAGATACCTATAACTGCAACAACGAGCAGGTTTTGCAGAGTCAAAAATTATGTTAAGTACTGCCAACATAAATTCAGAATGCAGAGTATATCACAATACACACACTAGTCCAAAACGGATCTTAGTCCGGACGTTCCTCATTATTAGTTCCAAACCACGGTCAAAAATAAAGAAACAGAAACCACATATAGGCATATCAAGACACTGGTATTTTGGATGGATACATTGATTCATCATGAGAAGATGGTTGCAAGTTTTTTTGTGCGTACATCTGTGTATGAGTGGATAGACATGCAGGCACAGTTACATCGCAGGGAGGATGCAAATGTAGATAGAAAAATCAATGCTGCACGACGGTGGGATGATGTATGGCGGGTGAAGGTAGAAGATCAAGTCATGGGTATTGGTGGATGGTGTTTATGTGTAGCTACATGTATTTGATCGGGTAGATGGATGACTAAAGGGAAGAATCACCAGATGATTTTGTGTGCTGATAAGTGCAAGTAGTTGGTTGGATGGACAGTGAGTACATGGGGGTGGGGTGACCGGGTAGATGGATGCCTGGAAAGAAGAATCACTAGATGACCAACTGTGCTGATTAGGGCAAGTAGGTAGTTGGGTGGACAATCAGTACATGAATGAGGGGAGAAAGTTGCATGGGCAGCAAATGAATGCATAAGGTGATTGTGGATCCAAGTATATGGCAGAAGGAAGACATTCTCAGTTACAGTTGCAACCTCACTCTATATGATTTAGGGAGTATTTGGGACAAGTGAATTTCTTGAGAGACAAGTACATTTCAGTGGCATTTGGCTCTACAATAATCATATTTTTTAAAAACGACAACCCTGAAATTAATCATCTGATAAACCGCCTCGGTGCTCTGCTGACAGCTAACAAAGCAAAAGACAAGAACAACATAAATCATCCTTTTGGCAAGGGACAACAGAGGACAGTTCAAGATAAAAGAATCAAGCATCACATACCAAGATGGACTGTATTAACAGAACAAAACTGTTTTGTCGATACCTGAAATCTGAAAAGCTTCAAACAAATGAAGATCGCTTCCACTGTTCTGATGAAGGGCTGTGAAGCCAGTTATTAGAAGTCCATATTTTGTGTGCAAGCTGTTGCTCTGCATGGTGAAGCACACATCAAATGTGTGCTATTGGTGCTAAATGGGAACACTGCATCAATGTCAACGTTTCCAAACCTGAAAGAGGGAAATTTTGAAAAAAATCAGGAGACTCCATTTTCCCCATTGACATACATTGAAGCAAAGCAATTTTCGATGGGAGACAGCTAAATAAAGGGATTTTTGGCTTTAGAAATCAGAAGTCTTCCGTCTGACTCGGGTCTGTTGGCAGGTATACTATTGGTCGAGGACAGAGGCAAATGCAGGAAGGAGCAGAATGGGCTTGGTATAGAAAAAGAGAGAGGTAAGATTGAATGGAATCCTTCTTTTTAGTGGGCTTTGTGGTATGATTGCTCTGTAGGTAATGGAAAAATCAGTTAAAAGAACGTTTCTCTTTTTGTACAGCTTTTCACTGCAGACACCTCACACTTGCACTGTCTTTTGCTGCAGCTACTCTGGGGGCAGATTTCCTCTGCATCAGCGAGGTTCTTGTGAGGGTACTTCTGTGTCTGACAGTGTTGCAAGTCTGCAACTTTAAGAAGAAAACTGAAACCACTGTAATTTCTACATTATGTTTAGTGTTTTTGAGCTTCTTTTCAAAATAGGTTGACCTTGTTTCGAATTTCTGTAGTTTCCGACTCTTTTGGTAGAGGTGCACTTTGCGCACAAACAAAATCTTTCCGCTTAGCCAAACTGAAAAATAGCTGAAGCTGATATTATGGGACTCCAACTGCTTTCAGTACCTAGGCATAAAAGTTTATCACAAACCTACCGACTTGTTAGAGGGGAACGTAAGGAGAGCAATTGGGGGCTTAAGAAGGTTTGTGGGGTTCTGGAGTACGCAGCCTCTGTCTGTGGCAGGCAGGGTCTCACTGAGCAAAATGGTGGCTCTCCCACAGTTGCTCTACTAATTTGGGCTACTCCCGGTGTGGATTGCCTGCACTGTAATTAGAGAATTGGACTCCCTTATGATATCATTTGTCTGGTGCATGGGCCATAGACGAGTGGCTTTAACAAACCTAAAATGTCCCAAACGAACCGGAGGACTGGGGCAGTACTAGATTTTGAAAATTACTATTTAGTAGCACAACTGCAAAGGTTGGCACAGTGGGTAGTGGGGAGATTGACCCTGGAACGAGGTTTGAGGGCTAAAGTCCTGTCACCCGTAGGCTAATCATCATGATGTTACGACTCTGGCGACTGAGTGAGTGGAATTCAGCAGCTTCGGGTTGTCCAGCTCTGCTGGATAAGATGCCTGCAGAAAACGCATACAAACACCCCATATTCACCGGATATCCCAATGTGGCACCTAGCAGAGTTGTCACATGTGGGAGATTGGAGAGGACTAGAGACGGGTGGAGGTGGGAGCGACATGGCTAGGGTATCTATATAGGGGATGGGTTCTTCTTCCATTCAAGGAATTCAGACCTGAATATGGTCTCCTTGATGGACACTTTTTACTTCACAGGGCAGTGACATCCGAGATAAGAAAGTACTGGCAGATGGGGCTCACTGAAGCACAGCATCACAAAATGTGTCAGTATGTGGTCACTTTCACGGTGCCTTTGAAAGCAGCCACATGTTTAAATAAATCGATTGGGAAGGCTTCACTTATGCCTTTGAATAACCTTCCATCCTAATGGGAGGCAGATTTAGGCACCCTCTACCTGACATGGACTGGGATGCGATACTAAAAAGAGCACCCAAGGTCTCAATGAATGTTTTCACCAGATTAATGCACTTCTACACGATTCACAGAGTTTACCTTACACCGGGACAGCTCAATCGATATTTTCATATGACTAATGCTAAATGACCTACATGCGGGGAGGAGGAAGCCGAACTGCTGCAAATGTTTTGAGCATGCCCCAACTCACATCATACTGGGAGTATATTACAGACACTCTTGCTGAGGTAATTGAACAGGAAATCCCATGCACCCTGCATCATTGCATACTGAGCGAATATTCTCACACTGCCAAAAATTAAGCAACAAGCAGATTCCAAGATCTACCCTTTCTGACTGCGAAACAGGAAATAACTTGCAATTGAAAGACTCCAACAGGGCCTAGGATAAGGGTGTGAAAGAAAGTGGTAAGATTGGTAGACTACGAGGGAGAGATACTGCTACATGAAACCCAGAGAAGTAGAGAGTCTATGGAACTGGCCAGAGCATGTGAAATCTTATTGGCCAGCGTAACACACCAGGATCCCTCTCCACCTGTAATACCACAGTGAACCCCGAGATGGAGCTTGTTCTCCCTAGATTGAAGATTATTGATCCTTCAAGCATTGTAATCTACTTGACCACTACATACTGTCATACACTACATGAGTAACAGGTCTACTTACAAATGCCTCAGAACTATGTCAATGACTGACCACCTCAGACTATGATTACATGGAAACCAGGTTGTTTGGAAACACTATGGGAGGGATATGGTGATGGACATCCAGGTATTGTGTTATTGTCTCCGCAGTGGAGATACTGTGTAAAATGGAATATTTACTTCATTTGAAACCTTTGTTGACGAACACTGCTTGTTTGTTGTATGCAAAATGCCAATAACATTTGTTTAGAAAAAAATAGCTGCAGCTGGCTGACCTTTTGCCCCCTTTCTGTATGCTGTGATGGGTGGAAGCAAACTGAGAATGTCACTGTAAAAGACCAATGGATGAAGAAGACTGACTGAAAGACCCAGTCTGCATGTATATATAATAATAATATACATGGCAACATTTAAAAAATGAAAGAGAGATTTTGAACAAAATCGGGGGCTTCAATTTCCCAGCTGAAGCACATTGAAGCAAAGTAAATTTTAGGTTGGATGCAGCATAAATAAAGCAATTGGTGACTTTAAAAATCATGAGTCTCCCACCTGAATCGGGCTGTTGTCATGCATAACACATGTATGCATTTTGTAAGTATTTTTGGGGAAAACAAAATCTCTTGGTCAGTGCCACATTCAATTAACACATTCAGAGCACAGGTGAAGATTGAGTAAGCTAGAAAGTAAAGTCTATTTTTCTCATTTCATCTCATTGGCAAAGCCATGAAGCTACTTGTGGCTAACATGTGGTTTGTAGTGGTAGTGGAAGGTAATGGGCTCGGCGTACATCAGATCTGTTTATCCAGAATAGAAAGGAAAGATCAAAGCTTCATCTCAATGAAATATAGGTAGGCTCAGTTCAATGCAATTTAGAGTGAATAAAAAGGTCAGGTCCATTAAACTGTCTTTAGAGAAGTTAATCGAAGAAATAGTGGTGAGTAGACCAGGGGAGAAGTTTTAATTACTCTGGAGTAATCTGAATAATTTCAGTAATTATGCATTACTCTTGGGATGGGAAATTAGAAAAATTGCACAAGTACCCCAGCTTGTGTAATTATGAGTAATGAAGGAAAAACTCGTACAGCAGGAGCACAGGAACAATGAATTAAGGGACAGATTAATGAGCCCCTAATGCGTCCTTACGCCACATTAGCGTAATTTATTTTTACTCTAATGTGGCCCAATGAGGCCGAAATCGCTGTGCCAGATTTACAAAGTGGCACAATGGATGCATTGCATCACTTTGTAACCCCATTAGGGAGGCCGAAGAAATGGCAAGATTTCTTTGCATCATTTTTTTGGCACTTTTAACACCTGCACAGAGCAAAAGAATTGATGGATTGAACCCAGATCTGTAACTGGGGTGAATATTTGATTGGTTTGGCATTCTGTCCATCATTTGTGCTTGTTTTCTTTAGTCGCCCTAAGTGCGCCGGTATGTCCAGACGTGGGTCCCAAGCTCACTATCGCACTGGATTCAAGCTAGCCTGGCTGATGAAGGGTGATACCCTGAAATCAGTCCCAGGATGCTTGTTTCCAGTCCAGGGAGGACCTGGCCTGGCAGTTCGGGCTGGACTGTTCCAAGAATGATTTGCATATGGCTGGGTTCAAACTGGGGTGGCATGGTGAGTAAAATAATTGATGGATTAAACCCAGATCCGTGACTGGGGGTGAATGTTTGATTGGTTTCGTATTCCATCCATCGTTTGTGTTTGTTTGCCAGGCACACCATTGTTTATAATGGGCCTTGCAGGATTAGCATCAAAATGTTTACGCTAATCCTGCAAAGCTCTGAACTAGCTTCAAAAATTGTTACGTTAGTTCCCTAACTACCACCATGGTGCGCCATATCTTAGATATGGTGCACACATGATGGCATCAGGTGAGCACTAAGGGGCACAAAGAAAGTGGCTCTGCTCTGTGTACAGCACCACTTTCGTTAAATCAACGCCTAAGAGAGAGCACACATCTGCTGATGACTGCTGTTCATTTTCCATAGCATTTAGTGCTATTTTCTTAGCACAAAATTCATCTTGTGGCCCATTTTGAACATAAGGGTGTATTTTGCATTAAGAAAATAGTTCATGTATTATGAAATGTATCACTGGTGTTCATGGGTATTTTACTAATAGGAGAAAATGGAGATGGAAGTTTAAGTGTACTCAAACTCCTCTATTGGTGGAAAAGGAAGGAATCAGGGAAACATAGCTGGAGATTAAGCCATTTTTTAAAGTGAACTTTGAAGAGGTAGGTCTTGATGCATAAGAACATGTTAGTATTAGCTCTGGGATTTTCCAGTCTATGGTCTTGGTGCGAGGTTAGAGAAAGTCTGACTGAGTGTTTTAATGTTTCTGTTTTGGGGATTTCCAGAGTTTACAGAGATGTGCTTTTTTTATTCCTTTCATCACGTGTAGTTCAACTTAGTTTATTAGGTTATGTTGTGTTGCAGTGTTGGGATATATTTTGTTTTGATATTAGATTATATTATGTTTTATTTCCAAAGTATATTGTTTTGTGCTGTTATAATATGTATTTTATGTTGTTAAGTTATATTACTTTGCAATGTTGTATCTTGTTATTTTGTATTATGATTAATGTCATGTTATATTGTGATATTGTATGTTCTGATGTTGTGCTGTCATGTTGTGTTTTAGTGTGTTGTTTTAGTGCCATTTGTACTGCATTCAGTCTACCTCAGGTATTCCTGGTAGAGCAGTTAAGTTATTCCTGAGGACCTACTATGTATTTCTGAGATTTCAAATTGAGTTTAATATATATAGATTGTCTAAAAATCATAGGGCCTGATCACCAGTTTGGTGGTTGGAAAACCCAACGGCCAAACCTGGGATGAGGAGACCGCCGTGGAGCTGGAAGTCCCCCCACTGGACCCATTGTGAGTCTTCCACTGGGCTGACTGGCTGAAACCAAGGCCCAGCAGAAAACATGCAGAGGCATTGGAATCGGCTCCATAAGGAGCCAAGTTCAATGCCGATGCACTGGGGACCCTCATAGCACCCTGGGAATGACATTGGAAGTTTGGGATCTCTGAATTCACAATTAAAAAATACATCTTTTGGTAAAGTTGGTTTTTAAGTTGAAGAAGTTTCAAAATGGCACTTTTAGAAAATGGGCATTTTCTTCCTTAACCATTCTGTGCATCTGCTTGGCTGCTGAATACACGTCTTGGTCAGACTGGCAGTAGGGCTGTTTGTGAATTTACTCTAGACAGTCACACAAAGCAAGCTGAGGTGTGTCCTGCATATCCTGATGAGACTTCCTGGGCTAGAGTGGTGGGAGGAGCTGACACTTGCACCTGGATAGGGCTGAGCCTGTCCTTACACCAAGCAGTCTCCAACCCACTAGAAAGTGTCTGGGGCAAGGACAGGGAAAGGCAGGGTGTTGTGCATAAAACAATCTTTCTTTTGAAGTTTGCCTACTTCAAAGGCAGAGATTAGTATAAGTTTTGGTCTGCTGACCCCACAACTTTAGAACACTCTTGGATTGAGGACATTCTGTCAGGGAGAAGAGCTGGATGCGTCAGGAGAACCTGCCACTCTGCCTGTTGCTTTGATGTGCTGGCCTGCTCCAGCTGCTTCTGCCCTGGGAGTGTAAGGACTGGACTTTGCTTCATACATCCTGCTTTCCAAGGTTCTCCAAAGGCTTGGACTGAGCTTGCCTCCTGATAAGAAGTCTCAGGGACATCAAAGACTTTATCTGCCAGCACCTGAGCTCTCTTGCTGAGATCTCTGACTTGCCAAGTGGTGCCACATTCAGTCCCTGGGCCCTTGGAGTTTGAGCTGGTGACCTGAGGGGAAAAATCCATGCTTCGCTGTGTGAGCGTCATAAGAATTGATGCACCGCCCGACTTGTGGCTGAAAATTCAATCCAGCACCTGCCTCACGGTAAGAGAATCAATGCAGCACCTGCTCACAACGTGGATCCTTCGCACACTACGTCAGAAATTTGCACCAACAACATCGTTCGGACTGGAGGCTGTGTGCCTTGAAATAGACACATTCCTTCCCTGCAAGAACAGAACCAACACATAGCTTACCCGATGGGGAAAGAATCGGTACATGGCTTCACTTGGGAGTAATGAATTGACGCATTACTTGCTTGTCTGAGACACCCTCGCCCCTGCGGCTTTATTTTTGATGCACACCAGGTACTTTGTGCTAAAATAATGCATCCATTGATTCTTATTGATTAAGGCTCTTTTTACATTGAAAATTGATATCTCTTTTTGTGCATGTTGGATTTTTGTGGTTTTAGTCTTGTTTGATTTAGATAAATATTGGCTATTTTTCTAAACTGGTTAGGGGTCCTTCTGTGGTGTTTTCATTGTATTACTCTGTGTGTGTATGTGTGTGTGTATAAAAATACTTTACACATTGCCCCTGAGATAAGCGTGACTGCTTCTGCCAAGCTACCAAGGGGGCAGGCAACTAGAGACCCCATTTCTAACAACTACAAACTATTTTTTTCAGTTCATTCCATACTGACGTTTCCCTACTACATACCAGGCCTTCTAAGCACTCCCTCTATATGAATTCCCACCAAGACCTCTGTCCCAGGTCCTTGCAATCCAACTTTCAGACTTAATTGTCACCTGTCCATGGTGTGTACTGTAACTCATGCAGATACCATGGGCACCAATAGCAGTTGCTAAATATTCATCATGCAAAGAAATACAGGGGAAGTTTCTTACCAGAAATACAAGGGAGGTTCCTTACCAGAAATACAGGGGAGGTTCCTTACCAAAAAACATTAAAAAATAGAAAGACAACACCCCTAAGAGGTACCTTTTACACCAAGCAACCACTTGTACCACTGACGAGTTCTTGACCACTCTATTTATGGGGCAATTGTTTTGTGATAATCTTGGTTTAAGTGTGACTTCCCATCCTGATCCATCACTTTCGATTTCCTTTGAAGATCCAGTGCACTTCTACTCAGATGTGAGTTTCGTTCTTGTCCATGACAATGAAAGCCCACTACATCACTAAGCTGCTGGCTGCAATTTCCCCCTCGTAAGGCTTCCCTGCGTGGCTCTAAACCTACTGCGTATTCTACTGTGATACAGCACCTCCTTTCCTACTACACCCTACTGATGCCCTTGGTTCTGTGATCTAATACTGGCACTAAAATATATGCCTAGTCTTTGTCCTTTCTGCTTTAATTCCCGAACAATAACACTTTTTTTTTTAAAACAACCAACCTATTTTTACATTCATTTACAGAGAATGTTCCTATTATATGAAAAACATTATATAGAAAGACAGTAATATAGCATTAATCACATCGACCTAACCACTACATTACAAGTTAACTAGGTAAGTATAATCTGTTAATTGATTAGTTAAAAACTGAGATAGATGATGTGGAGGTAAAATATTAATATACTTGCTATGGTGATGCAGTGACGTCATAGGAAGGAGACGCACACATCAATTCTGGAGTGTCAAACCAAAAAAACAGTATATTCCCATAGAAAGATCTTACTTTGCTCTTATTTTTACGAGAGCAGAAATTTACCTCTGCCCTTTTTTTCAAGCAGCACTTTTTTTTGCCAATTGTAGGTGTGCTACCAAAGCCCAGCCTGTCACATCCTCTCCTCCCTTGGCAATTAATCAGTTTAAATACATTTCTATGAACTTTCCATTCGTGGTGACACAATCCTTCGTCGATCACTATTTGGCAGATCTCCAATGAATAAAATTAGTATGATTTAATAATGAAATAGTTGCAGAAATATTGTTTAGTTATTCCTCATCCATAATATTCCCAAACAATATTCTATATTATCCTATATTAAACTGAAAGATACTAAGAACCATATTTCTCTTGTTTTACAATGTTCATGTAGTTGAGAAGGAAGTGTGAGTGCTTATAGGTTATGGAAGTCCACTGCACATATATTGAAATTAAATGCATCTCTTTTGATCTGTTTTTTTTTAACCTTTTTCCAAGTTTGACACATGGTGGCAACACCGAATAGCCGATAAGCTCACAGATGGTAGGCCTTATTTATGAGGCCCTAACAGCACACTGCGGCACTACAGCATCATTTGTTTTTACGCTCAGGTGACGCAGTGTGCCAGCCCATATTTACAAGGCCACGCAAAGGCACCTTGCGTGGCTTTTCATGACCTTGTAAAAATATGGACCACTTTCACGCATAAAACTGCCTGAAAAGGGTGTACTATTGGTGTTGCTTGGGAAATTCCCAATTACAAGTCTGTGAATGTGTCAGTTACTAAGCCACCTCAGGGGTGGTGCAAGAATGACACAACAGGGAGAAATATATTTTTCTGCAGCATAAATAGAAAGAGGAAAACTCCTCTTGTAATTGTTTTTGTGCAGGAAGGTATGCCTTCCTGCACAAAAACAACCATCCCTGCACTGCAGTGTGCAAGGGTGCCTGTGTTGGTGCCCTTTCCCAGTGGCGCAGGACGGAGCAGCAAGAAACTGTTTTTCTTAGCTGTTAAGACTTGCTCCAGACTTAGGGTCTGATTCAGAGTTTTGCACATTGGCACTCCTTTCAACAGTGAAAATGATGCCACCCACCGTATTACAATTGCATTACGATATAACACGCTTGTAATAAGGCGACCTGAGTATAATGCACTTAACGTCTGGGACAGAGAAACCATCCGCCAAATATAAGTCCAGCCCTTGGTTGTGGGTAAGCAAGACTTATTAATGGAAAATACGAATTGTGCACACAGTTATTTGTATGTGGGGGGCCGGTTAAAGGACATTGTTTTTTGAGGATTGTAATACATATTTTGACAACTGTACTATTTAAGATAATATAATTATATGAACGATAAGTGTTAATTTGGAATTTTAGTCTGTTGGTAATAAAAAAGATCATTTAGAAACATCTGCTGACAAGCAAAAGAATTCAAATAGATGCATTCTCGAATTCAGACCCTGCCAGGAATTATTTGAGCTTCTCTTTTCATATGTGTTAAGCTTCCATAGAATCAGCTGAAAACGAATGGTGCAAATTATAGTTACAATCTTTCAATATACGGTCAATGGATGACTAGGGGCAATCATTCAGATTACTTGACTTCCAACACCTAAAAAGTAGCACTACTTCCCCACGCAGTGTGCGTATACAAAAGTCTAATATATTTTTGAAAATACTGTTCAATCCATGTACCCATTCTAAGGAAGCAATTGCAACGAATGTGTGAAATGAGAAATAAAAAACTCCACACAAATGTGGACCAGTTTTATACTGAGCCGATGTGCTGTCGTCTAAAAATAGTATTCCCTGTCTGGGATTCAGATAACATTTCGGCTTTGCATGACCTAAGGCTCTTCCCTTGCCTCAGATTCGTTTAAGCAGGCTTATATTTTCTGCAGTGTTAAGTGTGGCAGAGGGCAATTAACCGTGGTAGGCCTAATGCGAACATTAAGATTTTTTTTCCACGTCTGTCTGACTTTCATCCTTTTTAGTTAGTTGTTTGATTTGAAGATCATTATGTTTTGGTTTAGAAATTAAGTCATGCTTTTTGCAGAATTTGTTTAGTACCCACATAGTTCTTCCATCTGCATGTCTCCTTGAAATCGGAAAGTGGTATATGAATAAACAGTACCACATTGCGATTTTGTATACGTATTGCAGTTTCATCCATCTATACATACAGACCTTGTTGATAAAGAACAAAGAAAAACATATGCATGACTTAGAGATTGAGGCAGACAGAGCATATACATGGAAACTCTGTGTCTCATGGAGAAAGCAGCAAGGGCCCAATCGCTTTTGTGGCACATCCCCGATGCAAAATCCTTTTTTGGCATTTACTAATCCAAGCAAAGCCACTTTGCCTTTGCCTTGTGCAGTTTTGCATTGAGTAGACATTACATGTGTGGAGCATGGGTGTTCCCATGCATCCACCCATGTAATTTAATGCAAACCCAGTCTTACAAACACTTATTATAAATCTTGGTATGCCCCAAAATGGTGTGCTACCTAACAGAGGCATAGCAAGGAGAAATATCATTACTTCTCCTGTTTACTTCCTCTTTCCATGCATGCTGCATTTTTCAGTTCACTTATAAAGATTAAGCTGCCTCTAATTATTGTTTTTGGTCAGGAAGGTATGCCTTCTGGCAGATGTGGGGTCCCTAGAGATATCATTCTTAACCTTATTTCTGAAGGAATGTGGACAGACCCTGCCACAAGTTGCATGCCGCCCTCACTGGCAGGTATACCAACCACTGTATACATTAGCAGACCCAAGTAACAAATCAACAGGCACAGTGATTAGCATGGATCTAAACTGATGACATCCACAGCCACACTTACTATCTTTATGCTATTATGCTAACTGGGGTCTACAAGAAATTGGATTATTAGTTGTGCAGGATGTGAAGCCTGCTCGCGTAATAGTCCACAATTTCCTAACACTGGGAACCAGACACCCCACTGTAGCTTTTCACTGTTTCAGCACAGCAGTCCAAGGCCTACTCAAGAGAGGTGGTGTAAGCTATCATTTACCATTCTCTGGTACACAACAATTACACTCAATAAATGATTATCCAGTCAGTGATTTTTCTTTGGACAAAATCGCACACACAATACTAAATACTATGCATTAATTTACAAACGTATACATCAGGCACTTAGAAATACCTTGGTGGCACTTGACCCCCAAAAATCACACTACCCCCCATTTATACCAGATAGAACATTACAATATAGTGGGTATCACTTTAAATAAAGCTAGCACATTGACTTTTTCAACGGTTTGTCAAAACTATAACATAAGGCACGTCAATAACCTTTGTCAAGGAGGTACCACATTAAAAACACCACTAACCACATGTTTTCAACACCTTTGCATTCCATCAATGTAATCACTATCCATGTTTAAGTTTGATCACTGTAACCCAAAAAGTATTTCAGAGTTTCTGAAAAAACACTGTCAACAACATATGGTTAATGAAGCATTTATTATGAACATAACATGTGTCTGTGACTTTCTTTAACAACTTTGGGCCACAAAACATACAGCCGGGGGATCAACCACTAGAGGCCACTGTACTCCATGCTGAAGAGCATAAGCTTCAGCCTTAGGATTTCTTGAAAAGCAATGGTGAAAAACCTGTGATTCATGCTTTTCGTAACCCCAGAAACCTTTCAAATAATAATTGTGGGATATTGGGCTAATGGTTGAGTGGGGTAAAACCCTACTGAAGCAACAACCACAATATCTGTCAGAGTGAAGCACGAGTAAACCCCCAAATTAACCTGTGCTTAACCCTCTGGAAGTTTGGCACAAAAGTAGTCAGGCCTAACTTAGAGGCAATGAATAAAGTATTTATGCAGCACTTCAGAGAGTAATAAAGTGAAAACAAAATACAAGAAACATACCTGATCAGCTTAGAAGAATAGAGGAACATTTACTAAATAATTTGAGACTAAAACCTAAAAATTAAAATCAGTAATACTGGAGATATGTAATTTTAACGATTTAAGTTACAATTGTGCCTGGAAGCATGAAGCGCCAGCTATGGTTATCTGGTTGCGCCAGACCGTGACAAAGTCACAAGTTCAGGTCGACCCGATAGAGCACACACCGAATGCCATGACCAAGTTAGGCTTGCTGAATGAAATACCTTAATTCCTGGTTCCAGAGCGTTGTGAGATCCCGCATCAAGGATGCATCACTCACTGGTTGTTTAGAAGAAGTTGAGGGGCTGCCATGCGAAGACGTGAATCGTCGCTGAGGATGCCATTGATGAGGGGCTTGCAAAACGAAGTCCTGACTCTAGGGTGCGTCATGCAGTGGCTGTTTAGAGGAGGCTAAGGGCTGTGTTACAAGGTTTGGCATCGGAAGTGCGTCACATTGCAGTACTTCTAAAGCAGAGCTGCGAAGAGATGCATCACGCTACATTGATTCTGAGCACTGGATCTCAGATGGGCTGGCAGATCACCTTCAGGCCCACTTCCAAAGGTCCAGACCTAGGGTGGTACCACTTGGGGTAGGACTTACAGCAGACAGAGTCCAGGTGTTGGATTCAAGATGGTTAGGGCCTTTTCTGTCCCTAAGGCTCTGATAGGGTGGCCAGACAAATAGCCCGTGGAGCCACTCTGATCATCCTTGGTTCAAGATGCCGGTCCAGGCCTTTCACTCAGGCAGCAGGGCAGCTGGGCAGCAGGGCAATAAAGTAGCAGTCCTTCTGGCAGAGCAACACAGCAGTCCTTCTGAGTCTTCCATAGGTCCAGAGGTGTACTGAGTAGTTGGAACTAGGGGTCCATTATATATTTCTGGTGCCTCCTTTGAAGTAGGAGAAGGTTCTGGATGTTTTCACCCCTAGAGGTGCTTGCAACATCCTGCCTCTCTGCCATTTCCCTAGCTTGTATGGGGCCACAAATGACTAGTCTCAAACCCTTTGTAAGTGTGCTCAGGCATAGCCTTTGTGATGTGCAAGTGTGGTAGGTGAAACTCCCCCCTAACATCAAGTCAGAGATGATCTTTTCTGCAAGTACTAATTTCCCGTTTATGTCACTGTCTGGGAGCAATATCCAAAGATCAACTGCCAACTACATCTAGTCATGTGATCCAGAATAGATGTTGCAGGCACCAAATGCTTAGAACAAGAAAATGGCAATTTTCTAAAAGGGCCATTTTCAGATTTGTGACTTAAAATCCAACTTTATCATTAAAGAGGGTTTTAAATTACAATTTTAGCCACCAAATTCAACATTCCTAGGTTTTCCCAATTGAAAGTTAGCACTTATTAAATGTGATAAGGTTACCCAATGGCATCCTATGGGAGAGGTAGGGCTTGCAGTAGTTCAAAATGAATACAAGAGTTTTTCACTATCAGGACATGTGAAACCTAAAAGAACATTTTCATTTTTTAAATATACTGCAACCTGGCCTACTGGTTGTTTAGGGCCTACCCTAGTGGCAACTTCTATGTATTAAAAAGGGAGGTTTAGGCCTGCAAAAGGTGCAATATGCCAAGTTGAAATGGCAGTGTTAAACTGTCACGGTTTCGGGCGGGTCTGATCAGGACTTTGGTTGGGACACCCCTTGAGGTCACTGAATATCCTAAAGAGGTAGTACACTGGGGCAGAGGAGCAGCTAAAAGCATACACGGAAAGGACAGCTATGGATAGGCACAGGAAACAGGAAATTAAAAGCAGAGCAACCCTTGTGTGAACAAACAGGAAACGGATTACCAGTGGACAAACACGCTGGGGTTGTACACAGAGTAAGGCGCAGAACCTCCCACAGTGACAGGGAATCTCAATGCCTCTGTGCAGTTTGCTCTTACAGATAGTCACCCTGCCAGCCCCATAGAAAGGAGGCAGCAGAAGTGATTCTGTCTCTGGACCCTAGAGCACAAACAAGGATAGTACTTACATACACAGGACACGCTCTTGTGGGTCCAGCTGGAAACACAGTGGCGATTCCTGAGAAAACAGCAATAGCACACTGTCACTGTTAGGCACGAAATACAACGTATAACACTGGACAAGGATGGGGGCTGGAATTGCCTCCTGGAAACCAGGAGCCAACCCCAGTACACAGGAGGACACGTATACACTGGTGAAGACTGATAGAACACTTACCAGACACAAAGAACCAAGAAGAAACAGAAACAGAAGGGAACAAACAAAGAGGCAGAGGCAAGAACTAGGAACAGGCTCAGGCTGAAGCAAAGGCGGGTCTAGGACTTGAAAACAGGGCGCAAACTTCTGGCTGGGACAGACAGAGACAGGACTGGGAAACTGAGAACAGGCTCTGATGGAACAGGCAAGGACAGGACTGGAATACAGGGAGTAGGAAATGAGCAGTAAACAGGACTGGGAAACAGAGAGAAGGTTCAGGCTGAAACAATGCAGGAGCAGGGCAGAGAAACAGGGAGCAGGCTTTGGAAGAAACAAACAGGTACAAGGCTAAGAAGTAGGGAGCAGACTCTGGCTGGAACAATCAGGAGCAGGGCAGAGAAACAGGAAACAGGATCAGGCTGGAACAGAACAGGAACAAAACTGGAACACCATCCGACAAGGGGTCTGTAACACAAAGGAATTGAAGTCCTATGCACGACGGGGAGCTTGCGGAAATGGCTGCTTATAAGCAGTTCCAAGCTGGGCTGCACAGGAGAGGTTTCAGGTGTGTGTGGTTTCGGACACTTGCAAGTCCTGGAGGAGAGGATCCAGTGAAAAGGAGCAACTGGACTTCTCCCATTGAAAACAATGGGAAACAGAATCCGGGTTTTCCTGACTACCAAGCTGTGCATTATGGGATTTGCAGTCCCAAGAAGCAAATGTAGTCCTACACAAGTGTACCATGGAGAAAAGAGAAACAAACAGGAGTCAGCAAGGGACTCTAGATAGGTGTTCAAGGTGATTCCCAGGCTTCTGACAGTCCCCTTACAGCGCCCCCTGGAAATGGGACGACCGAGTTGTAACATAAACTGCACACACAGGCTGCACTGTCAGATCTGGGAGATGTTTAAGAGGCTAATTAGGTGGATGGCATAATCAGTACTTCAGGCACACTAGTAGCCAATTGGGTGTAAGCCAATGTTACCATGTTTTAGGGAGAGAGCATATGCACTTTACCACTGGTTAGCAGTGGTAAAGTGTGCAAAGTCCTAAAAGCCAACAAAAATATTTTCAGAAAGCAGGAGAAGGCAAAATGTTTGGGTACAACCCTGCAGAAAGGGCCACATCCAACTATAATCAAAGGGCAGCAGTCCAATGCATTTCTTTAATCATGATGGTGGTTCCCGAACTGTCCAGGGACCACCACAAGAGGCAAAACAAACTCTTTGCTGAGCCCTGCAGGGCACAATTGGGTGCTCCCTCCAGAAGCTGTGAATATTTTTACGGATTCAGCCTCATCATTTTGCAGCCACATGGCTCACTGCATGGTTTCCTTTTCTTTTTTTTTTCTTCCTTTTTTGGGGATTTTTTGTCCCACCCCAGAACCTCTGTGGCAGTTTTTTTAGTGGAATTGCGAGGGGAGCCCCAAGTCTCAGATGCCCTAGTTAGCTTCCCAGATGCCCTTCTCCTCAGGCTCAAGAGGCGGAGGCCTTTTCCTCTTGGCTCCCATAGGGTGGGGGCAGCCTGGTTTGTCAGTCCCACACACAGCAGGAGTATCATGGTCCCCCTGCCATGAGGAGTGCTGGCAAGGTAGCTGAGGACCAGAGAGACCCATGCCCCCAGACACTGGCACAGGTTGCAGGCAACCCGCTCAGCCATGCAGCACCTCATAGTCAGGGGACAGGGTCCTGTCCTCTGACTGTAAAT
This sequence comes from Pleurodeles waltl, assembly GCF_031143425.1. Taxonomy (NCBI): domain Eukaryota; kingdom Metazoa; phylum Chordata; class Amphibia; order Caudata; family Salamandridae; genus Pleurodeles; species Pleurodeles waltl. The sequence goes on along the minus strand of NC_090449.1, from coordinate 904,777,596 downwards.
GAACCATGGCAGTGCAGTCTTCCTCATATTTGGGGCCAGATGATGGGCTCCTGAGTCTTGAGTCTTTTTTCATGAGAGATTGAGACCCCCAGGGGTAATACCTGTATTGGGGATGAGGCCTCTCACTTGCCTGCTCCCCCTGGCATTTTTTTAATGAAGGTTATGTCACCCCCTGGAGGGCTTAGTTTTCCCTGGGGGAAATCACAAGAATAGCAATGGAGCCCCATACACTCTGTGGCTTGGGTGTGTTTAAGAAGGCCTATCCTTAAATGTGTATATCTTGACACCCCTTAGGTCAATTGTAGAGATCCTAGGCTTACTCCTGTTGGCAAGCTTTAGCTACCACGGGCAGTTTCAGCAGACCTCCTGGCCTACAAAAGAGATACACTCTTATGGTAGCTGGTTCAATTAGCTCCCTGTGGCAGCTTTCCCTTCTGCTCTGCCCTTCACAGACCCCAAGACCTCCAGGCCATCTTGCAAAGCACCCTCTGGGTGCAGTGGAGTCCAAGTCTTCCCCTAACTGGTCCTCAGGGGGTGTAAGCAAACCAGCCTCACTGGTCTTGGACAAACCCACTGGTCCTGGGGTCAGCAGTGGGTAGAGTCCTTAATCTATTAGGGGGCTTGTCTTGCCAGTTGTTCATGGTCACAGTCCAACTCTCTGTCTCTCCCCTGTGCAAGAGTTGTTAAATGGAAGTAAAGCATTCTGGAAGCCAGGCACCCCTTCCTGTTGTAGTGTTCTACATTACTCCTTTCAACACCCATGTCCAAACTATTCTGCAACCTATACTGGAACAATTCAAGATGGTGCCATAAAGTGTTCTCTCTTCACATCTCCTCTGAGAGCCTCAGCTCTGCCCTTAGCTGACATTACTGCCAGGGACTTTCCCACCAAAACAACAAAGTGGAGCCCCATCCTGTGTTGACTCCAGTTGTCTGGGCTTCCTCCTTTGTTCAGTTGCATAGCTGTCCCGACTCTGGTACAGTGTGACAGCTAATTAACAGATGCAGCTATTTTTCCCCACCTCTTCCTCCTCAGGATGTGAATGAAGCAGTGTTATTTACTCATTTTGTGTGGGAAGACCTTTGTTCCCTCTGCTGGGTAGCAGAGTAACCAACGTGGCCCAGCAGTGTGACAAAAGGCCTGTGCTCTGATCCTGAGCTGAGCCAGAGAAATATGAAAGTTCTGGATGACCCATAAGGTGTAAATTTATTTTTTATTGAGACCTGTGTATTAAAACTGGGTGCACATGTTCCACCTCAGTTTCATACATTAGGCAACTTGTAGGCCTAAAGAAAGCAGAACTGCACTCAAAGGCAGATTTCCCTGCAGGTGTATAATTCAGTGTCACTACAAATAAAACAGTAAACCCTACTGACCTTACCTATTAGCATTCATTAATATTGTAAGGCCTATCCCAGGTCAACATCTAGCTTTGGAGAGTCCCCGCTGCACAGTTACCAGGCTGCACACAATAGCCTTGGTGCAGCAGCCTTCTCCTAAGGATAAAAGGCAAAGATATGTTCAAGGAGGGTAGCTGAGTGTTGAGAGTGCAAGCAGGCTGTTAATTTGTCATGATGTAATGTTCTTCAAAGAGGTGTTCCTTCATCTGTTCTCTAAAAGATAGCCCCTAAAGCCCAAAGATGCTGTAGCTACAACCTCATAGTTGAATTGCTTTCTCCCTTAATTTACATGTCAGAACCAATCAACCTAACAAGCAATATATCTAAAATATTCAAGTAACAACTCAAGAACTAAAAAAAAATGCATTTATGTCTCTATTTACGAGGCCTATAAAACAAAATGGGCTTTCAGCTGAATTTTACAAACAATCTGAGTGGGTACTAGCTAATATTTTAGAGGAAGTGCTAAAACAAAAATATGGTAAGCAAAGACAACAACAGCTGCGAGTGTTGGACTCAAAATAAAATTCCCTGATAGAGGTAAATAGGGCATTCTGCTGCGCCTGTTGTACTGATCACTTCCTCAATGTGGAAAGTGACATCATTCATGCCAGAGAATTAGCAAAGTGAGAATGAAAATGTCTAAATACGTAGTTTTCACTGGAACAGTATAATTGATTTTGCCAGGTACTGTACCCACCTTTGGCAGATGTTGTTTTAGATTTTGCTCATTTTTAGACTTACAAATACTATATCGTAGAGAAGGACTTTATCAAGTTCAATTTGGATTTTCTACCTGAATTGTTTTGATCATTCAGTACATCACTGTTTTTGATTCGGATACATAAGTTCTGTTTTGAAAGGGATAAGACAGAAGGCTCCCCTGCTTGTCCAGGTAAGGATAGACCATGATATTCCAGACTGTTGTTAGGCCTGGCCACAGTACCAAAGGAGCACAATTTGAAGGTGACGTTGCTATTTTTATAGAAGATCGTACTGTGACTACAATGAAATTTGATTTATCTATGTATTGGTCAAATGATTAAACATCCAAGGCTTAATAAGGAATATACTGAATCTTGTATGCCCCTTATTACAATGAGTGTATATTCGTGAGAACTGTGGGAAGTCTACACTGCTCTTCAGTTGTAGGAACTTTAGTAAATATGTAGAAATTCCATACACATACATATATTCCTTTGGATGAAATGAACGAGTTATAATTACATTTTCTGCCAGCCTCTTTAATAATTTCCACTTACACAGTGCTATGTGATAGTTGATGGTTTGTTGAGCATTCTGTTTGTTAAAATTACCCCTTTTTAGGTTGAGCGCGCAAGCTCTAGAAGTTAACTATAGTTACATCACCATGTTTCTTATGAATGCTATTCACATTGGGATGTCCTCTAGAGGCTGTTTGAAGTATTACAGTCATATCAATGTATTAAAATATTCAGCAATGAAACTTGTCCCATAATGCTTTGCAGGGAATTACTTTTACAAAACATTTTTGTCCATATTTCAGCCTGTGGTGGTCCTAGGACAATGGGACCACCTTCAAAACATTGAACACAATGTGCTCTCTTCTGTCTACATCATCTCTGGGTCCCCATGCTATGTTAGTGGGGACTCCAAAATAATAACCACTGCCACCATTTATTATCTTTGTGAGCTTATTGATGGTTGGAACTTTTGTTTCACAGCTGAGAGAAAATATTTTTAATGGATCTTGTTTGTGATATCATTGTAATAGGTCTGCTGGTCTTAAAAAATTTTAATGTACTGTGTTTTCTAAAGGTTATATATGGGTATGCTGCATTTTTTTATTTCTTTCTTTTTCATGTGGTTATGCATTTTAAGGGCTGACTGTATGATTACATGACCATGTTTTTCCCAAATGCTATTTTTATTGTGGTGTTCTCTAGGGCTGTTTTGAGCATTGTAGTCCAAATACTATTATAGTCATGACATGAAAACTCACTCAAAATCCTTTGCAGGACATTACTTTTATAAAACCTGTTTGCTCAGAACTCAGCCTGCAGTGGTCTTTGTACAGTGGGGCCACCTTCAGAATGCTCTTTCTGTCTTGCATCATCTCTGGCTCCCCCCACTATGTTAGTGGAGACCCCAAAATAATAATAATAATAATAACTCCTCCCATCATTCAATGTCTTTTAAACTTTCTCATGGCTACAACTTTTGTTTTACAAATGGGAGAAGTTTTGTTTTAGAGGCCTTGTTTGTAATTGCATTGCAGCAGGCCTGCTAGTTCTAAAAATGCTCTCTAGGAGCTAAGTATATGGTTACATTGCATTATTTCCCCCTTTTTTATGGGGTTATTTCCTTTCGGGGATAACAATATGGGTACATGACCATGTTTCTTTCAAATGATATTTTTGTTACAGTGCTCTCTAGGGTCACTTTTGAGCATTATAGTCTAATGGTCCTAATGGTTTCATTTCTGAAAAAGGTTTATATGATAATTATATATGTTTAAATAATCTCTCCTTATTACAATTATTACCATAATTCAGGCCAATTTCACATCCTTATTACAATATGACTGTTGAAACACTATTGATATGTTTGTGTGACCCTACTAGTTTATTTCTCCTCTGTGGCTGTCTTGTGTCTTTTTTTGGGAAATTGTGTTAGCCAGCTAGAAAGCCTGATGGTGGGGTGGTAAAAGTTCTATTCAATGGAATTGGCATAGCAGATTTTAATTAAGAAGCTAAATGGCACCATTTTCATTTTTGCTGCAGATAGAGGCAGAAGGTAAATGGAAGTGATTTACTTATTTGAAGGGCCACTTGAATTATATGTCAGGAAAAGACGAAATTATGAGGCAGGATTGACAAATTTAGGTGGCAAGAGAAGTCGAGTTATGAATTTACAATGCTAATAGCTCTAACTCAAGCAAATGTGAAACCTATTGCATTGCAAATGCATGTTTCATGGGAATTTGACACTAACATAATGTGGGTGGCTTCTATCAACAAACGTAGTCTAACACTAAAAACTTTTTAACATAAACTTTGTTACTCTCAGTGGAAGGCAAGATAAAGTTGCATGTTCTCCTTTTAACCACTTTGAGAAGTAAATTACAGTTCCCTTTAACATTCAGGTTTCACCCTCATAAACACAGCCCCCAGAGCTGCACAGCTTTATCACAGTTAGGGTAACTGGTACATTGCAGAAAGCCCATCTAAATCAGGGGCCTTTGAATCTGCTGCATGTTTATAATCAGTAATCACTGTCTGTTTCAGCTAATCAGGTTGAGGTTGATGCTGGAAGAAGGCATTAATCAGACTGACAACATCAGAGGACAGTGAAGAGAAAAAAGCTATGGTCCATCGTGCCGTAGACAGATATGTTGGAACGCTTGAGCCCTTTTTTCTGAATCCAAAGCTTAATTCTGGTTCATCATCTTGAAGACTTTAAAGTTGGTACTTAGAATTGCAAGGATCAGGGGAAGAAAATCTGTTAGCAATTTTTGAATGCCCCTTGAGGTTCGGAGTTTTTGAATTGTTTCTACTCTTTTGGTGCATTTTCAGATAATAAAGGTCAGAAATTTATGTGAATATTTCAAAGAGAAAATTCAGAAGTTGGGTTTAATTTCAAAAGTAGGCTTCCTGCATAGGACTTTGTATAGTTATGGGCAGATTTAAGAATAGTGCTGGTGCACCTAGTGCAGCGCCACTTTCCTTGCACCCCTTAGCGCCCCCCTACGGCCACCATGTGTGCCCTATATTTAAAATAAGGCGCACCATGGCGCAGGGTAAGGGGCAATAGCACATTTTTTTTTTTACGTCATTGATGTACTCTGCAGGAGTGGTGCCAACATTTTGACACTTCTCCTGCAGAGTTCATAGGGGCCCATTAAAAATAATGGAAGCCCCCTTTTAATGTCTGCTATGAGCAGGCATTAAAATTGGCAAACAAATGGCACAAGGAATGTCTAGCGCAGACATGATTGGGCCTAATGGTTTATAAAGTGGCACAATGCTTGCATTGCACCACTTTGTAAATATGGGGTGTGGAAAATGCCACTTAAGTGCGCTTTAGCGTAAAAATATAGAAGAAATTATCATTTTTTGCAAATGCAGAAATAGCTTGATCGAGATGAAAAACAGTAACACATAATCCTCTCCACCCCCAAGAGCATCATCCAGCACAGCCACTAATTGATCTCAATCACACTATTGTGGTATGAAAGTTATACATTGACCCATATTCTGCCCTCAGTGCAGCCATGCAAAAGTTCATAACCACATTTTATATGACTCTGAGGATCAGAGAAAGCCTGCAATGGGAAAGATTGCTCATAATATTGCTGTAAAGGGAGGGTTTCTCTAGCCGGAGCCCAACATCTGAGTTCATAAAAGCCCATCCTCTTCACGTGTATGCTATCTTTACTGGATGTTCTGGAATGGATCCTGATTCACGTAATACTTGGAACCTTAAAGTGTGACCAGCACATGTAATAATATTAGGGGACATGATTTCTGTAATTTACTTTGACATTAAGGCTTGCACAAGTGTTGCAAAGCCCCTTATATTAAGGGCTTGTGAATGCCATCAATGTCTTTGGATGAGAAATCTAAAGGTCTTAACCAGCTGAGATTGGTTTAACAAACGTTATAACTACTCCTAAGAGATCATTTTTAACCTCATTTATTGTAAATGGTTATATGTAGTATTTTATGTGAAGACGTGATCAAATATGCCACACAGTGCAGTGGCAGCAACAGGACTGTGTACAGAATAGAACAAGACATCACGTGAACTGTTCAATGGATAATTGAAAGTGCAATTACAATTTTCTCCCAATCATTTCTTCCTTGTTCTGAAGACTGGTGTATCATCTTAAATATGAGTCGCTTTATCCTCTGTAGTGCTTTTTTCCATTGGGACTCTAAAAAATGCACTTCTGCTTGAGAGTAAACAAAGAAGCAGTAACCTACGTAGGCTAAATGGAGTTTACCATTCCCATCCTCGGGTGGGAAATTCTATCGCAGGCTATCAACTAGAAAGACTATGTAAAGTTCTTCAACTATAGAAAAATAGATGAATTGCATTTCAGTAAGGCTTATATTACTTCACTAGAAATAACTTAATTTTTTGCGACGTATCCCGAATTTCCTTAAGAATTGTTTATTGCATTTCAAGTGGTTCCACCATGCTATTGGGAAAATGTGCATTTGACATATTTTCATTTTTCTCGAGAACACAATATCCTTACATTAAATTTCGTGATGTGCAAATACAATTACTGACATTGCAGTCTATATATATATACCACAATACTCAGGACAGAGGCTTCAAAATCAGTTCAAGAAGGCCCTGGACTCTGATATAGTTATGATGCAATCCAAATAGCAGAATATGTGCTATGTAAATAGGTCAAACATGCAATACATGACGGGGTAATGATTAGCAGAACTTAATAATAATTATAATTATGGAAGTCAGTTTGTTATGGGATGTTCTGGTAAATATTAATATTCCTAAAGATCATAATGTTGGATCCCATAACACATGCCGCTGTGCCCTGCAATCCAACAGCCTTCATGTTAAACGGTCTATGTTTTGACCGAGGCTCCGTGAGAATTGAGGTTTGTGGATTTCCTTCAGTCAACTGGATAAGATGCCTCCTGTAACCCTAATCAGAAACCTTGGGGTTTGATGTAGTAAGGGGTCCTCTGCTCACTCAAAAGATCAATAATTATGGCTGCTGCTATTTCTTAGGCTGAGGCACAAATGGATCAGCTTTTGGGTGAAAAATGTGGCAAACGCATTTACAACTCGTCTTGAAAGAAATAGATATGTTGTGTTACAAATGTTGTCACTACCGCACATCATATTCACACATAGCATAATATGCACCCGTAAATGTATGGGAATCGAACAAAAATCATACATTTTGGCAATAGAAACTATCACAAGGTGCTGCTCATGGCATTGTGCCAGCAACACTATGGAAACATGTTTGATTCATCGCTGTATTTATACGAGTGTCATAATAATTTGTTACACGAAATCTGGTAAGTTGTGATGGTTTAATATGGCAAGTTCTTTATAAGAAAAACAAGGGCAGACATCAACTTTACTTGCCATTCTGCTCCCCAGATGTTCCAATTGAACTGCAAACACTACATCTTACACATTCCACTTCTTCCCTTCACATACTACACCTATGTTGACAAACACCTTCCATTTTTACACAAAAGACAAATGTAGCAGCAGGAAAAGAATAAATGATGAAGGAAGAAAAAGAAAGGAAAAAAACCATAACAGACTAAGAAAGAGTAAAACGTATTGCCATAATATATCATTTCTCATGCCAACTGCACATAGAAGCAGAAAATGTGTCATAAAGATCTGAATCATGTCATAATGTTGTTTGCGCTACACCTACACTGGATTCTTCACTTTTATCTGCTACGCAGAAGAAGTTATTGTCAGAGCGACGTTTACTCTTCTCACCATTTGTATCCAACTCAGAAGCAGCCATGCACAAAAATCCATTCCCTCACTTTGAAAGTCCTCACAAACTTCCCCTAATGACCTTTAAAAAGGTGGAACTATCCTAGGATTACACATCTTGCCTCCCCCCCATCTTACTTGAGTCCAGTTCTCATTCAAGCACCAATGGGAAGTTTTGTGGATAACCGTTGTCCCATCTTAATGGTTAATTTACTGAATCTTTTATTTTTTCATTGTCCCGATAGCTCTATGTCTTTCCTTGGTATACTCCAACATACATATTTTCTCATATCCCCCAATTTCCACCGTATCACATTTTTGTACCCACCATGGGAGTGCTCTAATTCCAGGCTTGGGTCCCCTCAGAAGTTAACAAGCCTTTGCAATGCAATGGGTCTCGCATTTGGTCCAGTTAGAGCTATTAGCGTTGTAAATTCCTAACTGGAATTTTCTTGCCACCTAAATTGAAAATGAAAAGTAAAACAGTTGTCAAAGTGCCATGGCCGCTATGAGCATGAGCACGAAGGAGAGACACAAAAGGAAAAAGGAGTTTGCTCACAGTCAAATGTATCGGCAATTGTGCAATCATCCATGTAAGAGGGGCAGTCTGCAAGGTGGTAACAAAACCACCCCAAGGAGCTGCAAACATAAAGCATTTACCAATGATAATAAGGATTTCTGAAAGGCAAGCCCACAAACGAGTGAAATTGATGGGCGTGCGGTGGACATGGTTAAAAGGCCACAAGACTTACCACAAGTCAACACGCTTGCATGCTCGACCTAAAAATAAGCAGAAATTTGTCAAAGACAATCTGACAAGTGGCTCTGTCTTTGAACTCACAGCAAATGCCACAAGATGAAAACAATATTGAACAGGATCTTTATTGCTCACTTGTGTGAACTCCAGCATAGTTATTTTGGAGGTGCTGCAGCAAATTTCCACACTTACCCCACACCCTGACTTCCAGTGCCTATGATCAGAAGGTAACATGGCTCCTATTGTGTTTCTTGTTGATTACCTTCTCAGCGTCGGAGAGAATCGAATTTGTACAGTAGGAATGAGTAACAAATGTGAACTGCGTTGCCACAGGACAAACCCTCTTGCATTTTTGGACTATGCAACATTTTCATATGACATTAGGGGACAAGAGGGACTGTGCTAGTAATCCAAAGCAACGTAACAGCGGAAATGCGGGAAACTCCTGTGACAAAATCTATCTTTTTCCTCCACCTGTCCGACAAGGTTGTGTGTATTAGTCATGACATTGAAACTGCTTTGTATTGTGTATTAAAAAGACCATTGTATCTGTGCCAAGACGTGTATGTGTCAGCCTTGTGAATGTGGAAGTCCACTGTTCTGTAACACCAAGAACATATGTTCTCTCCTTGCCTTTCAAGGTTTTATCCAATTCAGGTCATGGAACAAATGTGCAATGTGTGGTCCCTTGCGGCAGCTACCATTGGATGATGTCCAATCGGTTTGTGGCCGACAATTACACATCAATGAAATGTCTGCTTCTAAAGGCTTTTAAATCATTCGTGAAGTTACAGGCAATGGAAAAGCTGTTGAATGTCAGAATCTCTACAAGGTTGCAAAGCATATCAATAACCAGCCATTCATTCACATTCTACTACTCGCAACAGCTAACTATGACAGTTCATTAACCATAACACAATCTTTGAGCAATATAAAGTTATTTTTACAAGAAGTCCGGAGTAAACAAAATGTCCCAATCTGCCATGGTTGCATTAGAATAGCAAACAAGGGAAGTTCTGCTCTGCAGGAATGTTGGGTATGCGGCTAGGGGAAGGGAATGTGCCACGATGAGCAAACACTACTCGGGCCAAATTGTCTTCTCAGCAGGATGGCCACATTAAAACGTGAACCACCGAAGTCAGAACAGCACGCTTGGAGCAGGTAAGGCAAACCAGCAAGCACACATTTCAATAGAAAACATTTCTGTCAACTCAGAGACATACAAAGAAAGGGGTGGACTTTGCGTATAAGCTTCATTTTTTAAAGTTCGGAAGGATGCCGTACAATGCTGGGAAACATTGCAGTCAGCTAAGAGATTTCAGCTCATGAAACAAAAATACCATTATAGGCAAAGGAGAACTCTGCCAAGCGAAATCGCGCTGCGAAAAAAGATAAAAAGTAGTCCACAAACCGGACGGAAAACAGCAAGCCTCGTATGTTTTCAGTACTTCGTCGCTGCGCTCGAGGAGGGCTAGCCACCAGAAATGGCATGACATATGCGTGCCTTCCACTAATGAAAGCAAGCTGATTTTAAAAGGCAAGCCCACAAACCAATAAAAGACACTGATGTGATATGCATGGGGCTCCGAGCCCTTTTCTAACTACTAAAGCATCTTGGAAGCGATTTGCATGCGCAAGCGCATGCGACGCAGGCTCAACCCTAAAAAGGCACAGTATATCATTAATTACATTGGGTGTTGTTCTCTAAGTGAGTGAAGTGGCTTTATGACCTAATTCCACATTTACAGCCCACCAAATAGACACTTTTATTACCCTGTTGATTCACTCATCGTGCCCCTTAGTCTTATGTTGACATACTGGTATTGTCGTATGATGACTGCCACACCTCACAAGGTAACTCCATTTTGCTACTCACAAACTGGGGCCTGTTATTTGATACTATCTGTTTAGTAGTTTTAACCCTACCAAATAAATCATTTACAAATTCAACTTATAAATTTATTAATTCTGTGGCAACTTTTTCTAACATCTCAATCCTTAGCCACTTCGAGAAATAATCGACAAGTACAATCCCATAAAGGCCTTGTCTTAATATTATTGCAAATGTTTCACCTATATCTATCCCTAACTTCCTCCACTGGCCCTCTGGTAACCCTACAGGTTGGGATTCTACTGCACATGGTTTTATAGATTCATCACTTTGAATGCATGAGTTACATTACAGCACCCATTTTGGCAGACAGTGCAACCAGGCCAGGCTAACAATAATTTTCTGGGCAAGTCTGTTGGTGCCTGACATTCCTAAATGGCCCTTTTAGCACTGGGCAAAAATCCTTCTTCTCAAACCAAATGGAAGCACAATTTTATCTCTTCTGATTAAGATTACATATTTGCTTGCAAATTTTTTGCTGTTGGAAATGGCCCTTTTTGCAGGGTTATCCTCAAACATTTTGCCTTCTTCCTCCTATTATTTTTAGATCTATTTTGGTGGCTTTAGAACTCTGGGCACTTTACCACTACTGACCAGTGCTAAAGTGCAAGTGCTCCTTTTATACACTGAATTGGTGATTGGTCTATCCATGATATTTGATTTCTAGTATGTCCCTAGTACAGTGCACCATGTGTGCACATGGCCTGTGAATCAAGTGCTACTAGTGGGCCTGCCGCACTGATTGTGCCACCCACCTGAGTAGCCCTGCAAACATATTTCAGGCCTGCTATTGCAGTGCCTGCGTGTGCAGTTTCAGAGTGCCATATCGACCTGACAAAAGCACCCATTTGCCAGACCCAAACCTTCCCATTTTATTACCTGTAAGTCACCCCTAAGGTAGACCCAAGGCAGCCCCATGGACAGGGTGGAGTTTATTTAAAAAGTACGACATGTACTGGTGTGTTTTACAAGCCCTAATAGTGAAGTTCTGCTAAATTTGTTTTTCACTATTGCAAGGACTATCTCTCCCATAGGGTAACATGGGAATTACCTTGAAATATCTTTTAAGTATAGTGCCCCAGATATACAAATGGAGTTTGGGGTCTCTGAAATCTCAATTTGAAAACACATGTTTTGGTGAAATTGGTTTCTGAATTGTAAGTTTGAAAATGGCACTTTTAGAAAGTGGGCACTTTCTTGCTTAACTTTCTGCGCCTGGGGGAGTGGCCAACATAGTGGCCGGAACAATCGCATAGATCGCGGCTCCGCTCTCGGCCCTTGTAAAACATCCTGTACGAGAAGCCTCCGTCCTTCTGCACGGGAGGCATCGCTTGAGCAGCCATCGAGGCTCTCTGGCGCACTGCAACACGACCCAGGGACCACTGAAATCACGACGCCGCGGCTGCAGGGACGGGTGCCCACGCCGAGCCCCGGAGTGAGCACCTCGCCGGTGCATGGCAGGAGGCCAAGCGGCTGCTGCGTGTCGCCCGGAGGGGGAGCAGCGGCGTGGCTGCAGAGGCCCCGTTGAATCGAGGGTCCGGAGAGGTGGCGCTGAGCCCGGGACCGGAGACCCAGGTGAGGTCTCATTGGGAGGCGGCGGCCCCGGAGGCCCTTTGGCAGTTGGGCTGCGGCCGCTGGACACTGTCTCTGAGGCGGGCGGCGAGCTCCGGCTGCGAGGGACTCAAGCCTTCCGTGGCACAGGAGGGCGCAACCGCGCGGTTCCTCTGGTGGACAAGGAGCGGCCCAATAACCGTTGACCCGCTACACACCACAGTGACCTGCATCGCGCCCCATCGGCGACGTGCACCGAGTCGTGGGGGCCCCCGGACACATGCTAGGCCCCACATGGGTACTTGGAGGCCGTAACGGCAATGGTCTAGTGTTGTGTGGCCTGTAGAGGGTCTACGCTGTGCACAGTGTCTATCCACAATAGACTATACCCCAAAACCACTGTCTGCTCCAAAGCAAAAAACTAACTACTAAACCAGAGCGAACATCACCTAAATATATCAGACCAGCCCCTCCGGAACCCGGTCTGCGCCTAAGCATATCTCGAGCCCATGTATAGGGAATAAGATTCCTGAAAAGCAGTTGGCTAAAACTACAATCCACCGCAGAGGCAACACTTGCTTGGAACACATGATCCTATGAACTAAGATACTATCCTCATTTGACCAAAACTAACGGATCGCAAACTCAGGCTAAATCTGCACTGCAACCTCCGACTAGTTCCATCCAGGGTGCAGCTGAGCTGAACATCGGAAAACATAGTTAATAAAACCTCTAGAACGCCTGTAGCACATCACGTCGGCCTGATAAACCAAGCCACACCAATATTACCGATGGGCAAACCAAAGACCCCACGTGTGCCACCTGGAAACATGGACTCGGATGAGCCAGCCCCACCACCGGAGCCATCGGTAACACACCAGGCGCTAAAGAAGTTGGAGGCTACTCTCCAAACTCATACAACGCAATTTGAGAAAATCCTACAGGCAATCCTAGACACCAAAACCACGCTAGAAGCAAATAGGATCAGTTGCTGAAGATGTCAACCTCCGTCGCATGGATCAACAAGCCCTAGCGGAAAGAGTAACAATGCTTGAAGTGGATGCGAAACAGACAACACCATCAATAAGAGACCTCCAACTACAACTAACAACAATATCATCCGAGGTCGAAACACTGAAGCGCAAGACCGAAGACGCTGAGGGCAGATCACGTCGGAACAACATTCGCTTTGTGGGATTTCCAGAACGGGTAGAAGGCCCCAGCACAGAATTATTCATTGAACAATGGCTAACGAGCACAATCCTGCAAAATAATATCCCGAAATTCTTCTCAGTAGAGCGTGCACACAGGGTCCCTGGAAGAACCCCCCCACCCCCCCTGGGCGCCCAACCCCGCCCGCTCATAGCAAGACAACTTAACTATCGGGACAGAGACCTCATCCTGCAATTATTCCGAAGATCAGGCCCTGTTCAGTAAGAAAATGCAGAAATTACGGCTTACCCAGACTTTACAGTGGAAGTACAAAAGAAACGCAACTCCTTCTTCAGGGTTAAAGAAAGACTGCGGGAGCATGACATTAAGTACGCTCTATTGTTTCCCGCCAAACTGCGCATACAGGATAACACTCGCACTCTCTTTTTTGCGACCCCAGAGGATGCCTGGACCTGGCTGCACGCAAAAGGACTAGCTGACCCGATAAGTCCAAAGACCCCAACGGAGAAATGGCTATCCCCAAAGAGCAGGCGTAAACCTCGCAGGAAACCAGATACTAAACCCTCATTGGAACAGTCTCAAGCGGAACGTACTTCATTACTGCAGGCCACAGCACACTTTATCAACGCATCTCCAACTTCTCTCTCCACTCAAGATGAAGCTGAACTCGAGCCAGAGGCACAATATGACTCCACAGACTCTACCGAGGCCCTACCCTCACGCCGCGCACAGCGGATGATATCTGCTAACCAAGTAGGACTGGGATATCTCCACAACTTAAGCCATGCCGTACCTCCATAAACACCTGACTACCTTGCCTAACTGATTGGACATGAATGGGGCACACTCAGTCCCTATCACTTACCTAAACTACAGACCAGTGAACGTCAGAGGCCCCCATGCAGACGCACCAGCAACAAGAGCAATATGGGCCGGGAAACTTACTGACTCGAAAACATGAACCCGAAGCACCCCCGCTCCATATGGACTGGTTCACCAAGCTGGCAGACACTGGCTCACCTCTAGCCGTGTTGCATGCACAGTTAATGTTTTACATAGTTATTGTTCTTTATTTTATTAGAAGGAACCCACTTAGGGTACATAATGTAGATCACGATTATAGTAATAGGCGTCACAATTGCGCTCCCAATACAAGCATAGCAAATGTTACCAAAGAGGGTAAGCACCTACACACATGGCACACTGGGTATATCAAGGCTGCACAAAATACATGGAATTCATGCCCACCAGCACCAATAAATCAGCACATATATCATGGCCCCTCTACCTCCACATAACACCCCACAATACAAAATAATTACATGGAACGTCAGGGGCATGGCATCCACACGCAAATGCCAACGGATTTATGCATACCTTAAGCGTCACCAGATACAGATAGCTATGCTACAGGAGACTCACCTAAACGGGCCCTCACTAGAGAGCACAAGCATAAAATGGCGAGGACAATTATACAGCACTACCTTCTCAACCTTTGCTCGCGGGATGGCGATCTGGGTAGCACCAGGGGTCTCATTTGTAATGTCCCGAACACAACACGATCCAAACGAGGGTTACGTGATATTAGAGGGGGTATTGGACGGTTATCCCTTAGCATTAATCGCGCTGTATACCCCCAACACAGGCCAGCGTGAATTCTTGTAGACACCTAACACTAGCAAACTTAGACACCCAGCGGAGGCTAGCATATGGGGTGGGGACTTTAATTCAGTGCTAGACATACATATGGATCGCTCATTTCCTCCCCTCAACACTGCCCCAGCCAAGAGAACCTCCACTGATCTAGCAGAGTGGGCCTCCAATAATGGTTTGAAGGAAATCTGGAGAACGGGGCACCCCACACAATGAGAATATTCCTACTATTCATCAGTATGTAAACTACACACCAGAATAGACATGTTATTTGCAACATCCAACATAATCCATAAAATAAACACTTCAGGATACCTAGCCCGTACCATCTCAGACCACAACCCGCTATATACTACACTATGTTGGGGCCGCACACACACTCGGATTCCAACCTGGCACCTACAACCGGAGGCCCTCACAGAGCCCCCTTTCCAAGCAGAGATATCAAATTGCCTATCAAACTACTTCACACTAAATAAGGATTCCGCTTCAACACACGCTATTGAATGGGATGCCCACAAAGTTGTGGTCCATGGCAACTGCCTGGCGGCTACTGTGGGAGTCAAAAGAATACTTACTAAAGAACTGCAAGAACTAGAAATTAAACTACGCAAGGCAGAAGTGGAGGTCTCCACGAATATATCCTCTCTGGAGGCACTGAGCGCGCTCTGAACCAGTTATGGGGAAACAGACACCAGGCTATGCAAGCATGATTACAGACATTATCAGGCACGACAACACGCAGAAGGGGATAGATCCGGGAAAATGTTAGCCTGGCTGGTCCGCCAACCAGCGCAGTCATTACCAATAGGTGCGAGTAAACTACACACAGGTCTCATAGTCAACACCCAGGTCGAAATTAATACAGCCTTTCATACGTATTATCGCACCCTATATCAACCATACTGCCCCCCTACTGAACAGCAACTGACCGAATTACTAACAATGATCCCCCAAAACCCGCACATAATAAACAATACTGATATGTTGGATGGCCCTATAACAATAGAAGATCTAAGATTAGCTCTTTCACAAATGGCAAGCAATAAAGCCCCAGGCCCAGACGGATTGCCAGTGGAATAATATAAATCACAACCCAGTCATCTCTTACAACCCCTCCTAGAGGTGTTCAACGAAGCACACAACAGTAAACAACTCCCAGACTCAATGCGCGAAGCACTAATAGTCGTGCTCCCAAAACCAGGCCGAGACCCCTTGGATGTCAGGTCATACAGACCTCTCTCTCTACTTAACTCTGACTGCAAACTGTTAGGGAAGATTTTAGCAAACAGATTGTTCCCCTATTTACCAAACTTAATACATCCAGACCAATCAGGATTCACACCAGGCAGAAACACTTTTTTAAACATTAGAAGATTAATCCGTTTAATACACAGTCACACCACGGAGGAAGCAGTGGCCATGTCCTTGGACATACAAAAAGCTTTTGATACACTAAGCTGGAACTACCTTTACCACACACTGGAGGCATTTGGTTTTCAACCTGGCTTCATAAACTGGATTAAGACATTGTACCATAAACCCATTGCCCGAGTTAAAACGGGGAAAATTATCTCCGAAGTATTTCCCATTGGTAGGGGCACCTGACAGGGCTGCCCACTCTCTCCCTTATTATTCGCTATCGCAATGGAACCGCTAGCAATCAACCTCCGAAGCAACGCTCATAATTAGGGCATCCCAGAACTCAACTTATATCACATTGTGTCTTTATATGCTGATGATGCCCTAATATATCTGCGCAAACACTCTACAGCTGTTACAGAGATAATGCAAATACTAGACAACTTTGCACTGGCCTCTGGACTACACATGAACTGGTCTAAATCATGTATCTTCCCCCTCACTCCTATATCACAAGAACAGCAAAGGATACTACCTCAATATCAACTCCCCTAGTCCCTCTCAACCTTTAAATACCTAGGTATACAGGTCTATCACTCAATGACGGACCTAAAGGAGGGTAATCTGGACCGATTGATCAGATCACCTGCGGCTCGTTGTCATTCTGGAGCTCGCTTCCATTATCCCCTATGGGCAGGATCACCATAGCTAAAATGTTAATTCTGCCACGCTTCCTATACTATTTTACCGCCCTCCCGATATCATTACTGCGTTCATTCTTTCACAAACTACACTCCCTTCTGACTGACCTACTCTGGGGCAGAGACAGACGGAGGGTGGCACTATCTATTACATAACACTCACAAGAGGAGGGCAGCTTAGGCATGCCAAACCTAGAATTATATTATGCTGCGGCACAGCTACAATGGATAGCTCTATGGCTTAATAACTCAACCACCCCAGAATTCATAGCGCTGAATACATACACAGCACCACAAACAATTCTAATGACACTATTGGCTGGCCCCCCCTTATCCTTCGAATAGATCCCTATTACTAGATGCAGCTAGATTCTGCTGGAAAAGATACGTCCAGGGCAAAACTGACTTCCCCCCTTACTCTCCTTTGATACCACTATCCCAAATTGCATTGGTGCAAGACCTATCATCCCATCATGATATACGAGACACTGCAAAGTTAAATGTGGGTGACTTATATTCTAACTCCCATATAACCACTTTTGACGAACAGGTGTCTGCTGGGACAATGCAAACTGGGGCTTTTTTAATATATGGCGCCCTCACTAATCTTTTACGTAACTTTTGGGGTGGTAGACATACCGAACCCAATCAATCCCTCTTACTTACAGCCCTTCTAACCATAGACAATACTAAAGGTATTATCACAACATTATACAAAATACTTATAACAAGCGCTCGTACCAATTTATTCCTGGCTAAATCCCGCTGGGACACCGCCCTAAAAGCACCAATCCCCCCAAAAACCTGGGAAGCCGCACTCACCACGATTAAAACGGTGTTACGTAACACCAGACTACGATACACGCAATTTAACTATATCCATCAAACCTATTTATCTCCAGCCCGTATCAATAGAATTTACCCCAGTGCCAAGTCAGAATGTCCCAGATGCGCCACACCCTCAGCTAATTTTTATCACATGGTCTGGGAATGCCACACTATAAATGCAAGCTGGCAGCGCATCACAGAAACTACATCAGATATTGCTGACCACACGCTTACCCTCTCCCCTGAATCGTGCCTACTGGGAATACGCCGGCGCTCCAAAGGAGATAAGCATCAGCACAGATTCATAGATCTGGCATTTGTGATATACAATCGTCTGATCGCTACACACTGGAAGGTCCCCCAAGCCCCACCTTACTCCGCCTGGCTCCGTGACCTACACAATCACACACAAGCAGAAGCATACACATTAAGACAACTACAACAAAAGGGCCTACTACAGGAAGGAATCGAAATCTGGGATGGATTTGTGATTAAAATAGAAACTAGAGATGACATGTACCCCCCATTGCCCCCTACTCTCCCTCTGGCAAAAGTGTCACTGTCATATTCTACCACTATACAAACTGTGCAAACAATAACATCACCCCCAGCAAAGATATCCGGTCAATGCATCAAATTAGTACATATAAGTTAGAACCACCCAAATATCATCCCAACCACTGATAACCAGACCCACGCTAAATGCGCATCTTTCGTTTCCTAGCGCACCAACGTTGCCCTCACTATTTAAAAAGCCATTACGTAAGCACATACAAACGCTATAATCAGAGTGACTACAGTTATATATTACATAGTTTCTCCCTTTATCTTTTCTGTTCTCCCCCCCCTTGTTAATGCATATCAGCAAAGTGGCCTTTGTTAGCGCAACAGTACATAAAAACCAGTGAATATATATATAAACGAAGAAACTGCATAATTATTTTATCTGTAATAAATATAGTGCATTGTTAGTTTTTTGCAACTTGTTTAATAAACAGATTTAAAAAAAAAAAAACTTTCTGCACCTCTGCTTGTCTGCGAATATAGTTTTCATCATGATGACAGTTGGGCTGTTTGTGCATTCAGACAGTCACACAAAGGGAGCAGAGGTGTTCTCTGCACATCCTGATGGCCCATCACCAGGTTGATGGGTCTTACTGAGCTAGAGTGGTGTGCAGAGCTGACACTTGCACTTGAATAGGGCTGTGTCTGTCCTCACACAAAGCAGTCTCCAACACCTTGGAGTCTGTCTGGGGCCAGGGCATGGAACGGCAGGATCTTGTGCACTACAAAGACTTCTCTTTAGAGTTTGCCTACTTCAAAGACAGAAACGGATATACGTACTGGACCTCTGACATTACATAGTTAGAATGTTTCTGGACTGATGAAATTCTGCCAGGAAGAAGCGCTGAGTGCTGTAGGAGGAACTGCCACTTTGCCTGTTGCTTTGTTCTGTAGGCATGCTGCCTGCTGCTCCTGTCCAGGGAGTGAAAGAACAGGACTTGGCTTTCACATCCTGCTTCCAAAGGTTCTCCAAGGGCTTTGACAGAGCGTGCCTCCTGTTAAGAAGTCACAGGGACATCAAACCTTCACCTGCCAGCACATAGGCTCTCTTGCTGTGAGTCCTAACTTGCAAGTGGTGCCAAATCCAGTTCCTGGGCCTTTGGGAGTGAGCTCTGGTGTAACAAAGAAAAAACTAGTGCATAAATGTCAAGAACAACTTTGGAACCGACGCTGCTCTCTGTCCCCATGCCATTGCCTGCACAGGAGGCGTGGTCCCCACTGAGTGCAACGACTGTGACCTACAACCCAGGCCCAATGCCACCTTAGTCCCGAGTGCCATGTCACCGACGTCCATGGCACCGAACTCTGATTCCATCACAGCACCTGTGGCCCACGGTGTGATCACAATACCTCAATGTCGATGCCTCACATCTTGTCCTACTGGATTCATTGACCCCACCATGTCATTAGGAACTGATACCTCACTGCCAATGCCGCATCACCTCCTCTCCAACCAGAATGGACCGATATCTCACCTTCCCTGCCTAGCAGTATGGAGCCAACGTCTCACCTCCCTGGTGACAGTAAGGACTGATGCTGCACCGGCTCCAGCGACACTTCACCTCTTAGACTCTGTGCAACTTCTTTGTTTCCTCATCGTTTTTCAACGTACTGTAACTGAGGACTTCACAACTCTGTGGCTGACCACGCTCCCTCGCGGGTGGTGCTGGCCTGATTGGAAGTGACTCCATCAAGCCGTGGTGATAGCTTCAGTTGGAAATATAGAGTTTCTAAGTGCTATACTACATTTAGGCCCTCATTACAACCTCAGCGGTCTTATAAAAAGACCACTGAGGCTGCGGGAGCCGGAATACCGCCAGTGCCTGCGGTATTCCTGGCTCCCTATTATGACTTTTCCACTGGCCCAGCGGAAAAGTCACATCAACATTGCTGCCGGCTTGTAATAGAGCCGGTGGCAATGCTGATATGCAGCGGGCGCAGTGGCACCCGTCGCTCATTTCACTGCCCGAAATTCAGGCAGTGAAATGCGAGACAGGGCTATTCCTGGGGGCCCCTGTACTGCCCATGCCAAGAGCATGGGCAGTTCAGGGGCCCCCAGGGGCACCCCAAGTCCCCCTTACCGGCAGCCTTTCTATGGCGGAGTTTACCGCCGTGGCCAGGCTGGCGGTAGGGGACTCATAATCTCCAGGGCAGAGGTGCTGCCTTGGGGATTATGACCGCCAGGCAAAAGCATGGCGGTATAGTGGAGGGTCCGGCAGTATGTCCGTGGCTATTGTACCATGGTCATAATAGGTGGCAGAACACCGCCAGCCTGTTGACGGTTTTACCGCCAGCTTACCACCGGCCGCCAGGGTCGTAATGAGGCCCTTAATCTTTAAACATTTGTATTGTCACATGTGTGTTTTGGATTTTTGTCATTTTGGTCTTGTTTTTCTCCAATAAATATTGTCTATTCTTCTAAACTAGAAAGGTGAATGTTTGTGGTGTTTGCACTGTGTTACTTTGTGTGTGTTCAAATACCTTACACATTGCCTCTGAGATAAGCCTAACTGCTTGAGGCAAGCTACCAAAGAGTTGAGCAGAGTTTATCTTAGCTGTGTTGCTCACTTACTCTGATTAGAGTGAGGGTCCCTACTTTGAAAGAGTACACACCACTGCAAACTAGAGACCCCATTTCTAATACCTGCTCTTTGCCAAAAGAGTTGTTTGACCATTCTTGTATCAGAGCCCTTCATGAACTAACGCTGTCACTGAAGCAAATCCCAGGGACAGTGCCCTAATTGCCTTTTGTCTGACACAACAATTTGGCCCTCAAGGATCAGAAAGAATTCTTACACATGGAGGCTTGGGAGGAACTCATGCTAGCCTACAGAAAGAATGACAGTGGCATTTTCGGGTGCACTGTGAATCCATAATTATTTAACCCCACCCAACACCAGGAGATGTCTGCCCATATTTCTGCTGATGTATGGGTTAAGAATTTTACTACTTTTTATGTAGACCAGGATTGCAATCCCCCTCCCTTGCTGCCTGATGGGCATTCAAACTTTGTAATCCAATAGGAGGAGGTGAGATATGCAATAATTGCCTTACCTAATAAAGTCTCTGATACAGAATTATCTTTTTAAATCCATTGTCAATCTGGGTGCTCCCATTATAACGCTACATCTTAATGCAGCTGTTGATTTGTGTATGGTAGCATCCTGGCCGCACTCAACGATCATCCCAGTGTTTAAAAAGACCTGTATGGAAAATCCATGTTATTATCGACCCATCTCCTTTGTCGACTCTGAAGTAAACTTTCTCGTGCAAGTGGTCTTAAATCACTTTCAACTTTGGGTGAATGAAAATAGTGTTTTGTCCAAAATGTAGTATGGATTTAGAGCTGGTCATGAAACAGTTGATCAATGTCTTAATCTGTATCTGGTCACTTCAAAATACAATGTAGCTATCAAAAAAGGATCACTTCACCTGACCTTCATGAATCTCAGTTCATCCCTTGATAGAGTAACCAGAGACACACTCTGGGCTATACTGGGTTCCATGGGGGTAAATTGGGTAAAGTGGGATATCATCTGGCTACTGAATGATTTGCACCACAATCATTCAGCCTCATTAAGGTATGGTGAGGGGGATAAATGCACACTGCACTTTAGTGTGACAAAGTATGTCCAACAAGGCTGCATTTTAGCTCCCTTTTTTATTCTACATAATAATGCACAACCAACCCTTCCATTTAAAAAGGCAGAGGGAATGAAAGAAGAAATTGGTCTGCCTACGTTTGCACTCTCCCCAGTGAATATCATGATCACATCAGACAAATGTTTCCTCCATGTGGTTAAATGAAATACCTCTGTTTCCCCAGTATGGGCTAATACCTATTTTTTAGGAAACTCTTGTGCCCCTAATGTCAGGCTCCAGGACCGTGAAATGTTGATGAAAATATATAGGATGACCTGACACACCCATCTGGGTGTCACGCTTCATCATCGTCATCCTGTGCTCGACAAACAACCCTCTAATGGTGAGCGGGGCATCTGATGCCTCAAGAGTACTTGCAGGAAAGAAGAGGTAAAGGATCCAGATGGAAATTTAAAATCCTGCTCACCTCTCCTAAGGATATTCTTCTTTATTAGGTAGATGGTGAGGAGAAGGTTAAAAAGAGATATGGGATGTGCAAGAACCTTTTATGGTTCCTACCTTCAATTAAGCCGACATGTTTCAGCCCTCCCAATGTCCCAAAAAGAGTCTGGGCTTTCTTTGGGACTGGAGTGCTCCTTTCCTAGGATGAATTACTCTCTGCATACAAATGCCTCCAGGACACATACATACATTACAAGTGTGAATTTTCTGCTGGGGGTGAATACGCGCTTATGAATGAATGAAAAAATGCTGCTATTTCTATAGTGCACAGCTACTCACACAGAGTGCCCCGGCGCTATGTACTGACGGATGGAGGACCGGGGCTCCAGACGAATTTCTCCCCATTGGTTGAACAGGAGTGTTTTCAGCTATTTTTTAACTCATCTTCTGCCGTAATGAGCTTTAAACGTGCGGGAGTTGATTCCACAATTTAGCAGCTAGGTCAATGATTTAGCTAGGCTCCTTGTTGTAGGAAGCTTGATGAACAATTGTCAAGGCCTTCAATGCTACGCGTTGCCGCATTGACAGTCAATTAAGTTTTTCCCAAAGTGCGGTCACAGAAGAACACCTGGGAATTTTAAACAGAAGATGGGCAGTCATATTCTGCATCACATGTAAACGTTGAAGCAGGTAATCTGTCAGACCCAAATAGAAAGCGTTGGCATAATCCAACCTTGAGAGAAACAAAGATCTCACCACAGTCACCTGAGCATGATGAAGAAGTAAATAGAGAATTGTTTTCAACTTATCAGTTAGTATTCATGAGGTCCTTACTATGGGACTTTCAAAGATTTAGGCGAAGTCTAAGAGGGGAACCTTATAGTCACACATTTGACAAAGGTCTGTGCTCCTCCCACACTTGGAATAACATTCAGGTGCAGGTTTTGATTCTCTTCATTTGCTATTGCATTACTAAATTTACTTTCTTGAAGCCAAGATTTCTACAGACTCTGCCAAGTGACCTCTGTCTGTGCACCTATTTCAAGCATTATTCACAACTGCACATCATTGGAAATACTCCAAATGAGTATGACTGCTGTAACCGTAACATTTGTTCAAATGTATTTTGTTACAATCTCCACTTATCTCTTCAACAAATCTGTCTATCTCTTTTTTGATGTTAATTGCTGCATTCAGACTTAAGTCTGAACCATGCCACACCCACTACTATATTTTCTTGCTGATGATTTTCATCATTATTTGGTCCTGCAATGCCTGTACTGTCTTGTTCTCCATGTCTTCTATTACAAAATAAATACTTCCTCATTTCTATATTAACTTTTTTCCTATTAAGTAAGCCTGTTTCCTTTGTGGCATGTTCAAACCTTTTAAATCTTCTGCATTTCTAAGGGGAGTTAGGTTTTTGAACTATTTTAATCTAAAACCCTAAAATAATAAATTCCTTTGAGGTGTACATTCCAACACAACACTCAAACAGTTCAGAATAACCCAGGAACACTATGTACCACACCACATTTCCTAGGCCATCAGAAGCTTCACAGATGTAGGTACAAATGTAGGAGGAGGGACAATGCTTCATGCTGTAAATATGAAGAAAGAACACAATAAAACACACACAATGGAGTAGATTAAAAGAAATAAAACAGTCACCCCAAACAAAGGGTCAATAAACTAAAGTAGCCACAGTGTCTGAACGTAGCTCAAGAGCAGGTTCTTTGCAGTAGCTTAAACAAACTAAATTCCAATTATTACTGCTGTAATAAATTAAAGTAGATGCATGTCCAAGGAAAGTCACATAACATAACATTGCCAGAGTTTCCAGAACAAGCAGAGCCAATGTCTACTTCAGAAGTAAGTTGTACAGATATTTTTCTCTATTGCAATTAGTGAGGCATGCAAAAATGTGAAAGTTTTGTGGTGCTGTAATACTGCGCCTACCCATAAAAGATGAAAAATACACCTCTGATAATATTTACAGTATTGACTAACCATAAGTTTACCACCTGGTAGACTTCATCTTTCCAGACACAGAATGGTAGCCCTTGTAAATAATTTTATCACAGATAACTCAGGGACTGTTTGCGGACTTTGTTCCTCCTTTGCTTCGCCAATGAACATTTCACAGTCTGCACTGCAGTGGTTATATTACCAGCACTGCAGTTGGAGGTGGCAAAATGCCTATGGGCATGATGTGGAGGGGAGAGAAAGAACGGCGGGCACCCCGCCCTCCCCTCCGGTGGTAAAAACATAGAAGAAAAAACACAAATTACTGCAGGAAAAACAGTGACATTGAGAGTGTATTGGTGTTTGCCCCATGATGAAATGAACACAAATCCTTAGGGATGCATTTTCGGTAGCACAATGACACAACAGCTCAAATTGACCGCACACACATTCCTGCCAAGAGGATCTTGGCAATATGATGCATTTTATCAGAATGTTGCATGTGCTGCACCAAAAGAATGTGCATTGTTCACCAAGCCTTGTGCAGAGTCTGAAGAAAATACACTCAAGACCTTGTTGCCCCAGGCTGTTCATTGCCAGCTATGATAAGGACTG
Source organism: Pleurodeles waltl (assembly GCF_031143425.1). Taxonomy (NCBI): domain Eukaryota; kingdom Metazoa; phylum Chordata; class Amphibia; order Caudata; family Salamandridae; genus Pleurodeles; species Pleurodeles waltl. The sequence continues at coordinate 904,752,605 of NC_090449.1, read as the reverse complement.
GTTGCATGAGCTCTGGTAACTTGAGATGATTTACTTTCCAATAGAGCATGTTCTTAACAGGAACAACAAGGGCAGAGACCACCTTCAGCACACCTACATTGCCACAGTAATCAACAGTGAAGCATATATTCTTGTGCCAAGCATTATTAAAAAACATTTCCAACTTTCTTAATACCACCTCTCTATCCATCAAATTGCAGTTTGTACTTGTGTGAAGTGAACGCAAACAGAGTAGGTTATACCCATGCAGGGTATGTCACTCCATTGACATCTTGTTAGGGGCAGCTCCTTGGCAATGGCAAAAGAGCATTGCCCCCCCCGGCTAAGAGCCAGCAGCTTGGTCTGATGCTCAAACACTGCGTAGGAGCTGTGTAACACAGTCGGGTTGGAGAAACCTAAGTGTGCATGTCAGTTTGGGCGGCTGAAGATGGCCGGCCAAATTGACCTGCGCACTTAGTGCACTCATTCCACTCCTCTTTCCCCATCCCCTTTGCCCAGCTCCACCCCACCCTTCACACGCTCGCTGCACCAGCAGCTGAAAAATAAAACAATGGTAAATTATTTACTAGGATGTAGTTGAAATCTGGGTTATTGACTGACAGCAAAAACATCTGCACTTCATTCACAAAGCTTTTCAGATGAAGGACATAAGGTAAGCATGGCGAGAAATTAATATGCAATAGCACAATTTACATAATTGCTCCGTTTGGCTTTACCTCTTATTATGTAATTTGAATCTGTGTTTTTAGGAAACCAAAATTTCAGTACAAACTTTAAAAAGCAGTAATGGAATACTTCATTTCAGAATATTTTGAGCTCTAATTTTTGTGATTCTTCTAAACGAATTCTACTTATCCAAAAAGTGCATTTCAACTGCCTGCTCTTGTTAACTCTGTCTACGAAGTACTTTCTTTGAACATCTCCTAGAATGTTGATAGGTCTGCATGGATTTTGTAGCTGTCTTCAGAACACAATACATCATGACTCATCAATAAATAAACCCCAAAGCGTTTTCTGTCCGCTGCCACTCGAAGCCCAATTTAACTTCATCCTAAAAAGTATTCTAAAAGAGCAGTAGATGCGAGTTTAAAAACGTTTGAAAAATTGTCCTGCCTTCTCATTTCGAGTTGCAATCCTAACTCTTGATGAGATGTGTGTGTCCTGATGGCTGTACAGTGGCATCTCCATACCACTTATGCTGCTCCATAAAGGTTATTTCAACCGCCCACAGATATATGCCATTTATAAGAGCATTAACGTAACAAAAACATATTCTTCTTCTTGCAGGTCAATTTGTTCTTTTTACTGAATATAGTGCGAGTTCTGGTGACAAAGCTACGAGATACTCATCGGGCGGAATCCAACATGTACATGAAAGCTGTTAGAGCTACTTTAATTCTGGTGCCTTTACTTGGAATTCAATTTGTGATTATTCCCTGGAGGCCAGAGAACCGACTTGCTGGAGAAATATATGATTACATAATGCATATTTTAATGCATTACCAGGTACTGTTTTTTTGCATGTCCTTTAATCACAAAACTACAATAAATAAGGACTGATGTACTTATTGATGCATTATCATTTTACAATTGAACCGAAATGACATTTTTTTTAAAAAGTATTTAAATATGAGAGCTATAATATTGCTTTGTATTGAAACAATTTTCCATCGATTAAATGTATGTTTTAGACTTTTTTATTCAGTACTGTGAGCGCCAGGTCTCATTCGGAATTCAAATACTATAATCCAGATATTATGCGATCAACTCCACAAATATGGATATTGTATGTGAAGTCAGAAAATCGAAGTTCAGGACCAAAGCCATCCTCAATATGATAAATTAAAATTTGAATGCTTGACCTGAGCTTCTCTGAAAGGTCCACGCTCAACAAAACTCAGGGATCCAATGTAAATAAGCTGTTGTGGCCCCCTTCGCTCGAAAGGAGTGGGGCGGGTGCGGCGCACGCATGCAGGGGGGAATGGCACCTAAAATGTAATAAAATTTAATTAAAAAAAACACTTACCTTTTCGGCCCGCTGCGCTCCTCTTCCCTCCTGGCTGCACACACAGGCTCCCAGCCTGCCCTGCGCCAATCCTGACGCTGCTCAAAGAAGCTTCAGGGTTGGCTGGGAGTGCACTGCCTGGGCGCTCCCAGGCAGACCTGGAGCCTGTGCAGGTTCTCCTCAGCCCAGCAACAGTGTTGCTGAGCTGGAGAGAGCCTACCGTGCATGTGTGTTTGGCCGGCCTGAGCCAGCCGGGGAAGCATACATGCGCAGTGAGTGTTGAACACTCCCTCTCACAGCTCCTCACCCCAGATGCCCCGCCCCTTTCACAACGAGGAGATAATAAACATAGTTTATTATGCCCTTGTTGTGAAAGTTTTGCAGCTTCTGCTGCTGGTGTGGGGGGGGGGGGATGGTGACGCTCCTCCACCCAAACGGATGAGCAGCCCCTGTAAATAAAGTATAATTCCATGCTGAAAACGTGTTTGCCTTTAATACGCGTCTCCTTGAAAATGCCAGTAGAATGCAGATTAGAAAGGACTTCTTGGGGAGTGGAAATGCCTTCGACAGTCCCTGGCACAAAATTATACTGGCATAGTACATCAGCCGGGATACATTTCATCCAATAAAAATATCGTCCACACTGACTTTCACTGCATTGTCAGTGCCTGCCAAGCACAAGATTTGCCTTTACCTGCACCTTTTTGCTTGCAAAAGACTCATGCCCAGATTTACAAATGCTTTAAGTCAGGTTTGTGTTACTTTTCTAATGCACACCAAGCACAAATGTTCAGGTGGGACTTACAATCAAGCAAAAATCGTGATTTGTGTTGATTGTAACTCAAAATAACACAAAGCTGCACCATGCATTGCCTTGCATTACTTTGCATCACGGGGATGTTCAATGGGAGATGCATGGGTATTCCCATAGAACTACCCAGGGGCACTGACATTAGACAAAGTCATGTGCTTCCTTGAGGCAGGTGTAACGAAGAGAAATAATTTCATTTCTACTTGTTTTTCCCACTTTGCATATGTGTTTATTGTACCACACACCTACAAAGTGGGGAAAAAACTTAAAGCATAGTTTTTGCAATGAAAGGGACTCCTTCCTGTTTGAAGGTGGTTTATTAGTAGGGGTTGTGGGGTCCCACCACTAGTAATAAGGCCACAATGACAATATAAGGTCCAGTAAAGGTCTCAATAAATTAGTCCGTTTCTCAACTCTTGGTAGCTGGCAACGACCAGGCAGGCGTAACTTAGGTAGACAGGTTAAAAATACCAATACATTAAATAAGTAAGATACAGCACACAATAAAAATCCAACCTCAATGTATAAATATAGGAAATATTTTTATGGGTAAAATGACACCAAAATGACAAAAATCCAATGTAGGGAACCAGAGATGTGATTTTTTAAAAGAACAAATAAAATAAATGTGCTTTCTAGTGCTTAAAAGCCAATAGCGCCAACTGGGATACCAGGTCACACTTGACAGAGACCAAGTCAAAGTTTGAGGCCGACTTTAGTGGAGCCCAACTCAGAAACACTAAGGAGGAGGCCTCGTCAAAATTTTACCTTCTGTCCTAGTCATTTGTCTGAAACTTTTTCTTTCACTGTTGTGCGAGGCTCCTCGTCAAGCCGGCGTGCGAGACAGTGACAGTGGCTTGATCTAGTGTGATGCCTCAGTCAACTCCTGGAAGTCTAGTGGATGATGAAAAGCTCCAGGGCTTCAGCAGGACAAATCTGGATTTCAGGCCTGGTCGCCGTTTGACACTGGAGACTTGACTCTTGTTGATGGGTTGATCACCTTATGGAGCTTTTTCCCAAAAATTCTCCAATCTTCTCCAAACTTTTGGATCTTCTTCCAAAAGTTTGACTTTGGGTCGCCAAGTATCTGAAACACAAAACCAAGGGTCTAAAAGCTCTGAGATGGTCCGTGGAATGTTGCGACTACGTTTCCCAGAATGCACCTAGCTAATTGCTTCAAAGGCCTCTACAGACTGTCCAGCTGGGTTCTTCTTGATGCAGATGGTGCACGTGGAGCTCTGTTAACCTGTTGCTGTTAGAGAGTTCACTCCACTTCTTGAAACAAGACATAGGGGGTCATTCCAAACCCTGGTGGTCATCGACCGCCAGGGTGGATGACCACGGAACAGGCTGGCTGTGCTTCATTTGGGTTTCCCGCCGGATTTCCCCCGGCTGGGAGAATCCTCCAGCGCCGCCATGGGGATTCCGACCCCCTTCCCGCCATCCTGTTTCTGGCGGTTTTTACGGCCAGGAACAGGATGGCGGGAACGGGTGTCGTGGGGCCCCTGGGAGCCCCTGCACTGCCCATGCCTCTGGCATGGGCAGTGCAGGGGCCCCCTAACAGGGCCCCAGCATGATTTTCACTGTCTGCATAGCACCCGTCGCACCCCTGCAACACCGCCGGCTCCATTCGGAGCCGGCCTCTGTGTTGCAGGGCCTTTCCCGCTGGGCCGGCAGGCGCTCCTTTGGCGGGCGCCCGCCAGCCCAGCGCGAAAGCCAGAATGGCCTCCGCGGTCTTTTGACCGCGGAGCGGGCAAATGGCGGTGACCTCATGGCGGGCGGCTACCGCCGCCCGCCGCGGTCAGAATGGCCGCCATAGTCCTTAGGGCTTTAGTTCTACAGTGAGCAGCGGGTGCAGTCATCCAGAGTGCAGTCCTTTGAGGTGCATACCATGGTTCCAGCAGGGCAGTCCTTCTTCTTCTTGTGGTTTCAAGCTTGGATCTGAGGTGCTGTACAGCTCTCCGATATTTATCCAGTGCTCCTAGGCGATGAGCAGTGGGGCACCACTGACGGATGGGGTACAGGGTGACACTCATATGTATGACAACTTCCTCCAAAGTGTGGCATATTCTTGTCCCAGGAAGCACTAATCTTCTAAATTCCAAAATGTAGAAACTTCCTCCTGGAGTTTGAGATCTAGCTAAGCCATCCCACTGTTGTAACTATATTTCCCTAACACTCCCCTTCCTTCTCCTCTGCTAATCTAATTACTGGGGCTCCCATCTGGCTGAGGAGGCAGGAAGTAGGGGTAAGCCTGTGTTCTGTTATTCCCTCTTTGAACACCAGTTTGGCTACACATCCCCCTTCATGCCTTTTGCTCTGCAGCTTGCAGACCTCCACCCACCAGATGTCCCTTTTTCTCAATGCAGGCCACTTAACATCTCATTAAGACATGTTGGCTCAGCCTGGCAGAGACTGCCCAATCAGAGAAGAGCTACTGTAATGTTGGAAGCACAGAGGGGCATATTCATACTCTGTTTGCACCGAGTTTGCGTCAATAATTTTGACGCAAATTTGGCTCAAACCTTACATCATATTTATACTATGACGCCCGACCCCGCGAACATCAAAATTCCTTGTGTGCGTCATTTTCTGGATGCGGGAAACCACCTTGCGTTAATGACATGCAAGGTAGGCGTTTCCATCCAAAAAATGACTTTAAGGCCTGTGTGCCTTATTTATACTCCTGCGTCATTTTGACGCACAGGAGGGGGCGGGCCTTAAAAAACTGCACCCAGCCTGATGTGCGCTGTTTTTTAACGCCTGGGTCAGGGCAGGCGTTAAGGGACCTGTGGGCTAATTTCCATGGTCTCTGACCATGGAAGCAGTCCACAGGTGCCCTTCCCTGCCCTCAGGGACACCCCCTGATATCCCCACCCACCCCTGGAGGACACCCATGGATGGGGGACCCATCCCAAGTAAGTACAGGTAAGTTGAGGTAAAAAAAACTTTTTTTTTTGTTTTTTTGTAGTGCCATAGTGGTGCCTACCTTGGGCCCCCCTACATGCCACTGTGCCCAGTGGCCATGCCCAGGGGACAAAAGTCCCCTGGGCATGGCCATTGGGCAGGGGGGCATGACTCCTGTCTTTGCTAAGACAGGAGTAATGTCAATGGGGGTTGTGCGTCAAAAAATGGCGAAAGTCCAGTTAGAGCCATGATTTTGGACTCTAACCTGACTTGCACCATTTTTTGATGCACAACCCCCATTTTTCCCTACGCCGGCGCTGCCTGGTTAGGTTTTTTTTTTTTTTTATTTTGACCAGCAACAGCGCCGGCTAATGTCACTCCATAAATAAGGCGCACGCCTGGCGCATTGGAATGGCATTAGCCGGCGGTACATTTTTTTATGCAAACCAGCGCCAGCACTGGTTTGCATAAAAAGTATATATATGGGCCAAAGTCAGTTAACTTCTTTTTCTGTGATGGATATGATAAATCACACAGTAGCAAGTTTTTGGATTTTTTCTAATTATTATTTTAAGTCATTGAATGATAGTTGATATTTTTATCACAGTCCTATCAATTGTTATACTTTAATAAATATTCCCATGTTAACATTTGAGGCTAATGTACCACAGTGTGGACAAACGAAAATAGCAGTTTTTCCACCATCAGGGCATATAAAATATATTTTATAATATCCCTGCTTATAGTTGGAAGACGCCTTACCTCTGGGGCTCCTAGGGAAGAACTTAAGGGGGATCCTAAATGTAAACATAAGGTAGTTCAAGACTTTGGGAGTACTTTTAATTCCAAAGTCGAATTTCTATATAATTTACTTTCAAAAGCAGCCTGCAAAGTAGGGTTGGCTTTAAAATGACAGCAGGCACCACAACAGTGGACTTTAAATGCATTAAATCTACTGGGCTTCTAAACCTACATGCACTACCATACACTAGGGATATACAGATAGATTGCTATGCCAATTGTAATTATGCCTAATTATCATATATTTTAAACAGAGCACTGGCCCTGGGTCTGGTTAGCAGAGCCCAAGATACAGTCAGAGTCAGAAACTAGCAGTATTAGTACAAAATTGGGTTGACCTGAGCACAAATGATGACTTTCTCACACTTCCTGTACAAAAGCTATGCTTCAGACAATGCAGCCACTGTTGCACTATGTTTGCCTTCAGTAGAGTAGCACAGAGAGAAAGACGAACAATGCCACATCTTAGCAGATAAGGTGCTGTTGTGCTCTTTCCCATTCATGCAACACAGCACAGTGCAGCAGGTTTACCTGCTGCCCTGCATTGTGTGATATTTATGTAAGCCAGGGCCACAATCTCTTGTCATCTAAATTTTATGACCAGCACCATGTACTTCCATACATCAGCACCAGTGGACATGATATGAACTGGGCAAAGTGCTGCACAGAATCCAGAAAGGCACATACAGGTGTATAAAACACTTTCTAGTAAGGAACACAAAACATCCGTCTATCATTTCCTACTAAGGCAGCCATCCAAAAGGACGAATTTGCAACATTACCACACATAGGAATCAGCGATGAAAAATGAAGTGAAAAAACATAGCTCTCTACCATAAACACACATATGCAATTACTCAAGAGACACATATGATATATTCACTGCATGAATCTATTCACTTACAGGGTGGTGGTCATGACCACCAGAACAATGCCCAATTGTTCCTGTATCTCATTCAGTCACAGAATATCTTCTTTTATGGCCTGCTGCAGCAAAAGCACAATAAGGCTTGCTTCATCATGTAAACATGAAGTAGGAGTAGCAGTAGCAGGTGATATCAGCTATTGACAAAGCAACAATACCCCTGTGACAGAGTGCAGGTGTTGGATGAAAATCCTAAATAAAATGAAGACACAAATGTCCTACAGTAGACAGATTATGAGTAACTGATATGTTAAGTCAATCACAGTAAGGGCTATATGCATATCCTATCAGCTATGAAGGGCTGTTCAAGTGAAGTGAGAAAAGCAGACTCTTGGTGGCTAGAAACATCTTCCCTCTCCCATACTGCTGTGACAGAACTGCAGATTACAATGAGTGCATTGGTCCAGCAGGTACAAGCCAAGCCTGCTGTATCAGGATGTAGTGGGACCAGACAGGCTGGCATAAAACATGACCATTCTGAGGCATTTTAGATGCACTGGTGTACTGTAATACCAGTGCTGCATACCAGGGTGGGCATCATTGTAATATCTTTCAGGTGATGTTGCTAGATTCAGTGTTGGTGCAACAGGTACGGTCACAGGTACTGTGTGATTTTTAATGTCAGCCTGATAAATGTTTATGATGCCACATTTAAACCTTTGTCTTTGTTTTGAACAGTCTATATCCACTAAGGGATGCCCTCCCATTCATTGCTCCTACAGTTTTTGTGGGTCAGATAAGTATTTTGATTAGCATTGAATGATCATTTATGCTTAGTACATGTCATATATTCCTGGCATCATCATGGACAAACATAGGATGTTAGTGAGGAATTGAGTTCTTGCACATAGTCTAAACACCATCTAGCACACTGTGACGTACTGGTATTAAGAACATATATTTGACAGAATGACCTAACAGCCAACATATGTCAACATTTGCATTTATATATAAGGAATTGTTAGAAATGGGGTCTTTGGTTGGCAGTCAGGTTACCCCCTGTCCAAGCAAGGACCCTCACTCTAGGGTAAAGGATAATCACCCTCACTTAACCCCCACTCACCCTCTTGGTAGCTTGGCACAAGCAGGCAGGCTTAACTTCAGAGTCTAGCTGTAAAGTATTGGTACCAACACACAGTAACTCAGTGAAAATACTACAAAATGACACAACACAGGTATAGAAAAATAAGTAATATTTATCTCAAGTTATGAACTAAAAAGCAAAAAGAGTCTTAAATCCTTAGAAAACAGTGCTAACGCTGTTAGCATGAAAAAGTACCTGGGTTGTGTCAAAATAACACCGCACGGGCGAGTGTGCTTTGGAAAAGGCCTGTGATGCGTCGATTTCTCACTCGCAACTGAGACCGTGCGTCATTCCTCCTCCGGTCAGGTCAGCGTGCGTCCTTTTTCCTCTCCACAGGAGAGCGATGCATCGATCTGGACAGGCACCTCGGGTCCGGGCCGGCTTTGTGTTGTTTTTCCATGCCCAGAGAGGTTTGCATCGAAAATTCTGCTGCATGGCCCACACTATGTGGGTTGCGATGTTATCAGCCTCTGTCAGAGAGTGTTGCGTGTCGTTTCTCCAGCCGCATGCATCAGTCTTCCAGCCGCGATGCAGGTGGAGTGTAGATCTCATCCGCGAAGCCGTCGGCGTGTCATTTCTCAGCCTAGTCTCAGAAGGTGCGTCAAATTATCACCTGCACGGCGGTGTGTGCGTGGATTTTCAGTCTTGGTCTGCCAGCTTCACCTTTCAAGGGCCCAGAAACTGGATAGGTCACCACTTGGCAGGACAGGAGTCTCAGCAGAGAGTTCAGGTGCTGGCAGGGGAAGTCTTTGATGGCCCTGAGACTTCAACAACAGAAGGCAAGCTCAGGACAAGCCCTTGGAGATTTCTCCATAAGCAGGAATGCACAACAGAGTCCAGTCTTTGTCCCCTTGCACAGGCAGAAGCAGCAACTGCAGGATAGCTCCACAAAGCACAGTCACAGGCAGGGTAACACTTCTCCTCAGCTCTTCTCCAGGCAGAGGTTCCCCTTGATTTCCAGAAGTGATCTAACTTTTCAGGGGTTTGGCTGCTCTTCTTATACCCATTTTGGCCTCTGAAGTAGGTCTACTTCAAAGGAAAGTCTCTCTCGCTTGTGATATCCTGCCTTGCCCAGGGCAGGCCCCAGACACACACCAGGGGGTTGGAGACTGCATTGTGTGAGGGCAGACACAGCCCTTTAAGGTGTAAGTGACCAATCCTCCCCTCCCTTCTAGCACAGATGGCTCATCAGGATATGCAGGGTACACCCCAGCTCCCTTTGTGTCACTGTCTAGAGAGAGGTGCAAACAGCCCAACTGTCAAACTAACCCAGACAAGGAATCCACATGGGATGCATACTTTCTAAAAGTGGCATTTTTAAACACACAATCTCAACACCAACTTTACTAAAATATGTAATTGCGAGTTCAGAGACCCCAAACTCCACATGTCCATCTGCTCCCAAAGGGAATCTACATTTAATCATATTTAAAGGTAGTGCACATGTTAACCAATGAGAGAGATAGACCTTGCAATAGTGAAAAACGAATTTGGCAGTATTTCACTCTCAGGACATATAAAACACATTAGTATATCCTACCTTAAACATACACTGCACTCTGCCCATGGGAATACCTAGTGCCTACATTATGGGTGTCTTACATGTAAGAAAGGGAAGGTTTAGGCCTGGCAAGTGAATACACTTGCCAAGTCGAATTGGCAGTTTAAAACTGCACATAGACACTGCAGTGGCAGGTCTGAGCCACACAGGTCTTAGTTACAGGGCTACTAAGGTGGGTGGCACAACCAGGGCTGCAGGCCCACTAGTAGTATTTGATTTACAGGGCCTGGGCACCTCTAGTGCACTGTACTATGGACTTACCAGTAAATCAAATATGCCAATCAGGGAAATCCAATTACACATACATTTTACATAGGAGCACTTGCAGTTTAGCACTGGATAGCAGTGGTAAAGATCCCAGAGTAAAAAAAACAGCAAAAACAGAGTCCAGCACGCATCAACAACCTGGGAAACAGAGGCAAAAAGTTAGGGGAGACCACGCCAAGGATGCCAAGTCTAACAGGAATGTAGTATGTATTTCTACAAAGAAGGTGCCTTAATTCTCATCTGTGTAAGTAGCTAGATATAGGAAGTGAGTGGATAGATGGTTTAGATGGACCTCCACCAACAAGGGGTATTTCATGTACAGTATGTGTCTATTTGATTGTGTAGGTTCTGGTACGTTTGGCAGCCAAGTATATTATTTAAATGTGTATCCAAGTTATGTTTTTGCTCATTACGTACAGTGTGATTACAGGATGAGCATCATATTAGCTTAATTTATTTTTTTCTGTTGGTAGGACATCGGTCCAGTATTTTTGTGCATTGTACATACTAATCACTAGAGTGACTTCAATTCACAATCCAGTGTCTGTTGCGCTTTGATCCACTGGTGGATACCCACACGCTGGGCCCTTGTTTTTCCATACAAAGTAATTATGACTTTCTCTATTGCCTTACCTAACCTGCATACTACAGTTTCAAAACTTGAGGAGTGAAGCATGCATCATGGCATTCAAGTACAATCGTTTGTGAAAACGTTCTGGAGTCATATAAGAGTTTATAATTTCTGCTGTGTAGGCCACACCGGTTTATAAACACCTGGGTGTTTGTGCTTGATACACACAAAGGGGCATAAGCCCAATATTTGGGTGGAATGGATTTGCCAGCAGATTGGAAGTTCTCTTGGTGTGACAGTTGTGCTCTATACTGAATAGGCACACATGTGAAAGGTGCAAATGGGCTAAAGGCCTGCAGCACCCATTTTGTGGACTGGACGTTGCACCAATTCAACTTTTGAGGGTTTGTGGTCAGTATCAGTAGTGGTCTTTTTATATGGCCCCTCGGGATTGGAAATGTTAAGACGTCCTCTCTGTTTCTCAGTTTTCTAAAATTATCTGTAGTACCAATGTTTACTTGGTATGAATAAGCTTCCTTCAAAGGCCAAACAGGTTGTGAGACCGTTTTGCTATCCATTTTATGTCTGGCACATCCTGGCACAGGGTATATTATACCACTGGTGTGTCCTTTGGATGCCTCAATTAGCCTTTTCAGGTCTGCTTCATGAATTAAACAATAATTGCTTTCGGTGCTATGGATTTCTGTATGAAGTATATATAGTGCATTTGGATGATTTCTTGGACAACCTAGTTAATTTTCTAATTAAACAGAACTGACTGTTGACGTTAGCTCCTTTCTCAACCTGTTACCCATTATTGTCCATTCATTTTTTACTTACTATTGCCAGTTTCAGGTGTTGTTTGCGCTTTCTATTACTTACTAGACGATATTCTGCCGTTTCACCTCCACAGTCATTACTGTTTAACTCTTTAAGTATGTGCGTTTCGAGAAGTACCTCAAAATATTTTCAGTAACATTCAATACAGTTTCACTCGTTTCCAGCGGTATCTGAGACACTGGTAGTGTGGGACATGGCATGAATATACAGACGTAATGTGTTCTTCTCTTATGACCAAGAGAGCACAATTGAAATGTTATATTATCAAAGAAAAGAAATAAAATCGATGCTATCCATACTGAATTTTAACAAACTCAATTCATGAAAGTACACTACACATTTCTATAACATTTAATATTTCGGTTAAAACTAATCACACATGTAATTTCAATATTTGCTTTCAGTATTTCCTTCATCCCTGAATACTGAGGCAAAATAGAAAGTTTGATTTAATTTGCAAAGTATATGAGTGTGCCAAAATCTGTTTTTTTAAAAGTCGTTTTAGAGTTTGGCAGTTTTATGGCGAGAATCTAGATGCCTAAATTACTTCAAAGCTCTAATATGTCAAGTGCGTTATGAAGTTTCCATACAGCTTTGAATAAAAAAGGACCTGAGTGGAAGCAGATGTTTGATGTTCTCTTTCGTTTGATCATACAGTCTCGAGAAAAGGTTCCACGATTCTATCACCTCCATAAAGCGCACCCTACCCATTAATCTTACAACATGTCATCTTATTTCCAGATTGAATAGGTTTTGCATATGCTGGTAGTTACCATACTAAACAAATAGGGCATTTTGATGACTACCAACAACTACAAAGTCTGTACGATGTACAGCAGGTTTCTTTGTAGGAAATGATTGCACATTTTTTATGCGATGATTTCTTAGGGAATGCTGGTTTCAATAAATTGATATGACTTACACATCAAGGCACTAATTTACCGTGGCCCTGTGTGTATGAATGGTACAATACAGGGATTATGCAGTACTGTGCATGGTGTGTGTGTGTTATATACATGTGCTGGGTGTATGTATGCCTGGGAATGGTACAGTACATGGAGATGTAGTGCTGTGGTGTATGTGTGTGTTATATGATTGTGCTGGGTGTACGTGTGCCTGTCAAGATACAATCCATGAAAGATTCTGGGTTCCATTTTGGGAGTCACAGGGCTAACTTGAGGAACATGTGGAAAGAGGAGCCTTCTCAGATAGGTCTGTAGACTGCTAAATTCCTGTGAGCTGGGTGGACCCAACTGGAAAAAGGGATACTTCAAACAGTGTGACCTGGGAAGGAGCCTGGACATATCTCAGGAAGCAGATGGGAGGAATAATATAATTATAAAGAGCAGAGCTTAGGTCCTGGGGTAAACGTTTCATAGACATATCACTGTGACTGGCACCCTGATGTGAACCTCTAGTCACTCCCATGGGCTGTGTGATTCAACCTTGCTCTTGCTGTGACAGACTGCTTTCTGGAGGAAGGTCAGGGCAGAGGAGAGGGCACCTCAAAAGGAAGCAGAGCCCAGATTTGAACTTCAAAGACTCTTTATCAGGTTTTGTGTCTGGAAATGGGCTATAAAAGGGGGAGCTAGAGGCCCTTAAAATTGTCAACTGTCAAGCACCCAGGCCCGATGTGCTAGGAGGAGATGTTCTGCAAGACTTCTGTCTGTCACCGGGACTGAGGGATGAGGCCTGCTAGTCCCCCAGCAGGGTGAGGGGACATCACCCAGGGAATCTCAGATCACATGTCTCTTGAGTTTGGAGCAACAAGACTGGTGTTTGCTCTAAGGAAGAGGAGAGTGTTAAATGGAGTAATGTCCAGTGAGGGATCCTGGCAACTGGATCCCTGTAGCAAGGTGTGAGAAGATGGCTGCTGCATGAATCAGGTCATTGTCCATGTGCAGGGTAACGTTGGCGATCCTCGTATGCCAAAGGAGTGCTGGCATGAAATGAGCTGTGAACATTGCTGCATAGATGGGGTTGTTGCATGTGTGCAGGTTCCAAGTCTGTGACCCTGTATGCTTGGTGGAGCCACTGGGAAGATCACTGCCATGCCGATCAGGCCTTAGCCCATGTGCGGAGTGATGTCAGCAAACCCGTATGCTAGGTGAGGCCACCGTGAAGGTTTCTGCTATGCTGATAGCCCATGTTTAGAGTGAGGATGGTGACCCCTTATGCTGAGGGAAGGGGCACCAGGGAAAGGGAAGGAGTGTGGTCTGGTCAAGGCTGTCATCGAGAGGAGGAGGCCATCATGGTGACCCATGCGGGCCCATACCCTGACTGAAGACCAGCAACAGGAGCATCAAATCCCCTACCCCCCCACCTGTGGGAATCCAGGACTCTCCTTTCCATGGCCTCCACAAGACCATGTGTGAGGACCTCAAGGACACTCAAATGCTGCTGTGGCTTCAGAGCCTACAAAAGGGTGTACTCAGAGACTCAGGTTGTGCAGGTCTCTGATGGTGCGGGTAAGAGTGATTTATGGGCCACACAGCCCTGGAGGAGCTTGACTGCCATATAGAACTTCTGCACTAGAACACTTTTGACTTTGATAAAAGCTGAAGTGGGACTCCAGAGACTCTGTCAGTGGGGCTTAACCTGAATGTCGTCTATAGTGAATGGGATATTACCACTAGCAAGAGGGAAATGGTACTAGGATACCTGCCTGTTAAAACACTACAGCTCTGAATTCAGGGAACTGTTTGTATTGTTGTGAATGCCATATTTTACATTGTGTTGGTATATAAATAATAATTTTCTTATCAAACCAAGTTTTTGATTGGGCAATCATTTATTTATGCTGCTGAACATATTTTGAGTTGTGAGGCTGTGTTCATCTCCCTTGTGTCCTCCTCCCCCAAAGAAACATTGTTCTGCTCGGCCTTTGCTACCACTGAGAGTCAAGTACTGATGTAGTACTTTGCCTAGTTACCCAGGACCCAAAGTAGGTCAAACTCCACGACATAAGAAGTAATAGGCCTCATCCCCCACAGTTGCCCCCAATATCTCCTGCTTGCCCCGTGTCACTCTGAACGGGGTTCTGACAGTGTGTCACTGGATATTACTTAGGTGGATCAGAGCAAACATTCATAGGTTTTGACCTAAAGCCCTACCTACTGAGATAACAACACCAGTCTCTGCATTAAAAATAAGCCCTCATTGAAGCAGGCATTAATAAGGAGAAATATATTCATTTCTCAAAAAAAACACACGTGGCATGCTTGCTGAAGGATCCTTCCATGTTTGGCTAGACATAGAATTCTGTACTAGAAGTGTATACTTTCAGTGGAAAGCCTATGATAAATAGCAAACACTGACATCTGTGCGGCCCTGCAGCACACAAGACAGCATTTTAGAACAACAGCACAGGGGATGATATCAGCAGCAGGCCAACCTTAATAGGTATAGCTCTCTGCTGTGTTTTCCCTCTAGAGTAACAGAGTACAGTAAACCTGGCTGGTGTACTGCATGCCATAAAAAGTATTAATACTGTCCCTCGTTTTGCATAATGCGTGTAACCTTTCTAATTTCCAGTGTCTATCAAGAATCCTTTTTATATGTTGGTATAGGATGACTCACAGTCAGAGGTGTTGATGTCAATGGGAACGTCTAAACCTACATTATGTTATGTTTGAAGAATTCCACCTTTTAGCATTTTTTGCATGTTCATCCGATATTTTATTACTTTTTGTGTTTTGCATTCTATTGATTTAGTGCAGCTATCATGTGACCTAGTAAAAAGTAGAGTTTTTGTTTTCTAATTGGCAAAAATGTTTTTCCCGTAAGAGAGTAGATTCCCTGCTCAGCTGCCACACTGCACACATGGATAGGGACGGAAAAGGAAGAAGCTATTATAGCCACCTTCAAAAAAAGAACACGGCTTCTGAATGTATGTCCTAAAACCACCTATGCAGCAGAATGCTCATTCACTCATGAAGAGTAATGCGTCAATAAATTGTAAGTTATGAATAGTAAATTTTATTAAAACACACATTTACAGACAGCATTCAGGTACCAAAACCTGTAAAGAACACTGGTGGGGATTGATTTATGTTACCTTGTACACTTCTTGCAGTTATTTGATACAGCATAATGTATTCCTATTGTCACTCACGTAAACATCTCCATGGGGGTATATATGCACTGCCTCTAGTACCTCAGAACTCACTAGATGACTATAGAGAAAATGGCTGGGGAAAGAAAAGAACTTGTGCTGTCTTTAGAAGAGAAATAGGAGCCTAAGGCTTGTGGGTCTGAGAAGAAACAGAGACCAAAGGTTTAGTATAATTACACATTGAGAGGTCCACCAGACAAGCCATGCTCATTGAACTGCAATGGAGCTGCTGTAGTAAAGATATTTTCCTATTGTAAAGGGTCCACTACTCATTAAACACAAGTCTTCAAGACACACAATCCAGGTTCAAGTCAGTGTGATCAGCAGCTTATTGTAATTGAACTTGCAATATATCACCACAGATCTAATACTATCAAACCACTTTAATGAACCAACTCAATGTTATTGATAGCTTTAAGTTATTTTTGTCCCGCCAAGAGACTGGACACTCAGGTCCTGTCCTCTTCAAGCTGAAGGTCCAGTGGCTATACCCTGTTGTCCTAAATGTATTGAGTTAGCTCACTGGGATTTGGCACAATTTCTAAGGTTAGTGAAACATGTAGTTCCTCACTTAATGGATTCCATTAGTGGTTTAAACCCAAATCTTTTGAACTCATGTTCCCCAGTGAGTCATTTATTCCATTTTGTTATTTTTTAATATCTTTTCAGTGACTCGGTTATGGCATTTAAGTTACGCGCATATTAACTGGAGTGTTGATTGGCTAACTGCTGTACACAAGTGACATACATAAATGAGAATATCTCAGGTTGTTTGGACCTTGTGCTAACCCAAATCAAGACTACTGCTGTTCTACCCGTTAGCCTAACATGCTGACTCAGCATAATGAGAATGCTACTAATACACACAAACAGTACATACACTGTTATAACAAGGGATTGAACCCAAAACCACCAACAATCGACTCAGTAAACTGAAAGTGTATATGTAATTTTAAAGAAATATATATATGTATGTAAATATAAATGTATATACATATGCATATACATTTACAAATATATATATACTTGTTTGAGTCACTTCTTTCTTGGATATATATATATATATATATATATATATATATATATATATATATATATATATCCAAGAAAGAAGTGACTCAAACAGATGATCTCACCAAAGAACAAAAATATATTTCTACTACAACGTTTCAGCTTCTGCCTTCTTCAGGTAGTACAAGATAGTTTGCTCAGTGGCTGCACAGCTGATACTGCTAGATATTTAAAAAGCCTCATGAGTGAAGATTCCAATTGGAAAGTGGAATCAATGCAGTCCTGAGAACAGTTCAGATATGCAGAAATCAAGTGGTAACCATCTTGTACTACCTGAGGAAGGCGGAAGCTGAAAGGTAGTGGAAATCTATTTTTGTTCTTTGGAGAGATCATCTGTTTGAGTCACTTCTTTCTTGGATATTACATTTTCTTGTGACTCATTGCATCCTTTGGGTTCCAGATTTTTGCCCTGGCTGGCTGCTGTTTTCTTGTGGTCCTTCATCTTCTTAAATTGTGTCTGCTAAAAACAGGAGAACATCTACACACCTCCACAAGAGAAGTATTTCCAGGATTCACATACTGAGATCAGAACTTAGAAGAACAAACAATGGGACCCCACCTCAATCAGCTATGAAAAAATGTGCACATGAAAACTGGAAGCTCTAATGGAAGCTCTGCTGTATCACATTTCAAGGAAGCTAGGTAAAAATGTACTGGTATGACAGGAACCGACACTTCTAAGGCTGCACACAAACAGTAAAGCAATCATGGATGGCTCTGAAGGTTCATTTGTAACACCAGGGTTCAGGTATAGATACAGGGAGAAGACTCTGATTGCTGCTCTCTCTCTCAACCCATCCCGAGGATGAGAGATGTCTTACAGGAGGAAATGAAAAGGTGAGAATACAATTGCAGGTGTGGTTCACAGAAAGAAACATACTAAGCTGCATTGAGAAAAGCAGGAAGTGTTTGGACCCAATATTAAAACTATAGCTTACAGGCCTCAAAAACATTACACTGATTAAATAAAATTAAATTTGCTTCATATTGAACAGAATAAGCTTGTTCAGGCTTTTAGACATCTCAGCAACTGAAGCTACCCTTATATTAGAGAAGTGTTTACAAACTAGGTACCAAGGATGGCTTTCATTTAGGTTCAGTTTACTGAGTCAATTGTTGGTGATTTTGAGTTCAATCCTTTGTTATGACAGTGTATATATTGTTTGTGTGCATTACTGTGACACTGTCTGTTAGAAATGGGGCTTCTGGTTGGCTAGGGTATGAACCTCAGCCAGGCAGAACTTACCCACTCTAGTCAGGGCAAGGGAGTTATACGTCCAAGATAACCCCTGCTCACCCCCTTGGTAGCTTGGCACGAGCAGTCAGGCTTAACCCAGAGGCAATGTGTAAAGCGTTTGCACAACACACACAACACACGTGACACAATATCCCCACCACAAAGGAAACACAACACCAGATTATATGAAAATATACTGTATTGTACACAAGGCAATTATCAGACCAAACATCACATATCAGTACTATCCTGCTACCTTAGCAGTTGTCAGAACGTTACACATTAGTTACTCTGCAACCTAGCAGTAGTCACACATTACACACAGGTTACTCAGTATTCTGCAACATAAGCAGTAGTCAGGAAAACACGTTATTACATCACAGCACTTTTCATAAGAATATCATAAAATGCCCATAGTAGGAACATTAGAAAACATATGGCAAGTTAGAAAAACATATTAGCAAGCATGTCCATAAAAGGAACATTTGCATACACATATGTAAAAACATTAAACGCAGGTAGGTAATATATGAATCAAACAAAAGTCTGTAGAAAGAACTTTGGATTGCAACTATATTGGTCCTTTAAACAGTACCTGGTTGGATGAAGGCACCTCCAGTACCTAGAAGGCGAACAATGGGGCCCCCGGCGCTTCTATGCGCAAAACGGGGGCCTCCCTTATACTCTGGGGTCAGGGGAGGGCGACATGCACCTCCTCTCTTTTATAGACAGGCCCCTCCGGGGACCGGGATTACTGGGGGCCCCCCAGGGCCTCAACTGGCCCTCACGAGGGGGGCCAAAGCCAGCAAAAACAACTTAGGGCAGGAGGGGGGACCACGCACCCCCTCCGGTTTAATGACAGGCACCTCCCGGGACCTGTGATCTCTGGGGGCCCCCCGGGCCTCCACTGGCCCTTCCACCAAGCTGGGGGGGGCACAATAATGCCCATTTTACCTAACAGCAGAAAAGGAGCATCCTGCTCCTAACGCAGAGGCCAGGGGGAAGGGGGCACTCCCCACGCCTTCCCCTTGTCCTGCCGTGAAGCCACAAGAAGATCGGACCCCTTCTGGGGCCCGAGCAGACACTTGCCTGCACCCGATGCGGTGCGTGAGTGTTCTTCCAGCTTCCTGGGCCACTGCGGTGATCTTATTTAAAGGGGCGCAATGCAGCAAGGAGCCTACAAGCTCCCAAGGCTTCACAAGCGCACTGCAATCAGCGCTATGGCAGCCGCAACCACGGAGAAGCACCCCTCGTGAAGAAATGGATGCAGGGGCCACAGCACCCTGCCCCTGGGGAGCAGAATCTTAAGACAAGGTCCTCAGGTGGAGGGCCCAGCTACAGGCCAGCACAAGGGAAAGGTAGCAAGTGGTAAGTCCTTCACAGTGACCAGGCAGATCACAAGTCAGCACAGCAGCAGCAGTCCATGGCGGTTCCTGGTGAGTCCTTTCAGCCTTTGGTGTCCAGTTCCAAGATGATTCCAAGAGTCTCCAAATTGTGGGGACAATTTCCCTGTACTTATAGTCAGTTCTTACAGTGTTTTACAATGGTAGGGAGAGGAGGTTACAGCCAGTTACAACTGGTTCTGGGAGTGCCCCCTCTCTCCTTTCAGCACAGGCTCCAAACATCAGTGGGGGGTTAACGACCCTATTGTGTGAGGCCAGGGCACAGTCTTTACAAATGCAGGTGTGCCCCGTCTCTCCCTTTTCTCAGCCCAGGAAGACTATTCAGTATGCAGATGCACCTCTGTGACACCTCCACCCTCCTTGTGTACAGGCTGTCTGAAAAGTATGCACAAAGCCCTAACTGTCACTCTGCCCAGACGTGGATTGGAGTCAAGCTGCAAAACACCAGAGTCATAAGCACAGATAAATGCTCACTTTCTAGAAGTGGCATTTCTGTGGTAGTAATAAAAAATTCACCCACACCAGTAAGCAGCCTTTATTATCACCATCACAACCATACCAAACACGCCTACGCTACCCCTCAAAAATCAGACAATACCCCTTACACATAAGGCAGGGCATTTCTAATACAATCCTATGAGAAGGCAGCACTCACAGCAGTGAGACACCAAGTTAGGCTGTTTGTCACTACTAGGACAGGCCATGCAAAATGGCACATGTCCTGCCTTTCTACATATATGGCACCCTGCCCATAGGGCTAGCTACGGTGTACCTTAGGGGTGACTTACATGTAGTAAAAGGGGAGTTCTGGGCCTGGCAAGTAAATTTAGATGCCAGGTCCTTTTAGCAGAAAACTGCGCACAAAGGCCCTGTGCTAGCAGGCCTGAGACAGGTTTGAAAGTCTACTTCAGTGGGTGGCGCAAGCAGCGCTGCAGGCCCACTAGTAGTATTTAATTTACAGGCCCTGGGTATAGAGATACCACTGTACAAGGGACTTATAGGTAAATTAAATATGCCAATTAGGTATGAGCCAATCATACCAACTTTAGATGGGAGAGCACCCGCACTTTAGCACTGGTCAGCAGTGATGAAGTGCTCAGAGTCCTAGAGCCAACAGCGAGAGGTCAGAAAAACCAGGAGGAAGGAGGCAAAAAGACTGGGGATGACCCTGCGTAAGGCAAAAAGTCCAACACAACCCCCTACCAACCAAAAGCCAGGGGAGAACAATCAATACCTTGATGTACTTCCCTGATTGGGGCGATAGAACAAGGACCCAGGCCCACAACAGCAGGGGCATATTCCAGTTCTTCGCCTTCCTGACTCCACTTGGATCTCTCTGTCAATGCTTCCCAGGCAGCCTAGACCAACACACGGGGATTCTCTAGCTGCCAATGGCCAGAACCAGGCCCCAGGCCATCTAGGAGCCTCTGGTCTCTGAAACCATAACGAGTGGGGCGCGGTAGCCCCAGGTGCAAAGCAACCTGTCTCCACTCCATTTCCAATCAGTTCAGGGGCTCTACTCTGCCACTGATCCACCAACCTAGGGTCCCCACCCATAGGTTCTACAGGGGCTAGAGGAGAGGCTCTCCTCCCTCTACCCCTCCGTCTAGGATCCTGCCCTCCTCTCCTAGGAGGGGTATCACCAGAATCCACACTTGCCAGGGTGCTGGGTACAGCAGCCCTGCACAACTCTCTCGCCAGCCCAGGATCACTACCTGGCGACTGACCACCCAACCTAGGGACGACACCCTTGGTTTGCACCAGGGTCCGGGGCGGGCTTCCCCCTCCCCGAACCCCACTTCCAGAGTCCTGCGTCTCCCCACCTCGGGAAAAGCCACCAGAAGTTTCACACGGAGGGGTGAGCACACTAACCGCCCCCCCAACCAGGTCAGAGTTTACCCCCTGAACCTGTCTATCTAGTCCAGGGACGACACGCTTAGACTGGACCATTGCCCAGCGAACCAGGACTTCCTTGGGAGCACACCTACCCCCTACCAGATCAGAGCTTACCCCCTAAATCTGGCAATCCAACCCAGAGTCACTACCCTGCGGTTGAACCACTGCCTGGCGCACCAGGACTTCCTTGGGAGCACACCTACTCCCCATCAGGTAAGAGTTTACCCCCTGAACCTGATCATCGAACCCAGAGTCACCACCCTGCGGTTGAATCACTGCCTGGCGCACCAGGCTTCCTGGGGGGCACACCTACCCCCCACCAGGGAAACACCTTCCCCAAGGGCCACACAAGAGTCTGGCTGGCGCAGGTCTCCCAACCTCTGCCCGTCTGATAGAGTCTGGATTCCTCCCAGCCCAGAAATGGTCTCCCCAAGGTCATTCCTGGGGGGCTCTGCTCTCAGACCTGACCCCTGACCCTCCAGGTTCTCCACTGGGGCCCGCAGCCCCCTCTCAACCCTATGACTGGATTTCCGCCTCCTCCGCTGTAGAGCGAGACTACCAGACACCAGGACCGGCGGAAC
This sequence comes from Pleurodeles waltl, assembly GCF_031143425.1. NCBI lineage: Eukaryota > Metazoa > Chordata > Amphibia > Caudata > Salamandridae > Pleurodeles > Pleurodeles waltl. Next base: position 904,730,531 of record NC_090449.1, on the reverse strand, counting down.
GCTATCACCAGCCACCCGCCCAAGTCTTAATGACAAAATGGGGTCCTTCTGAACAGTTGGCCCTACGGCACAGGCTAGGCTCACCTCCTGGCGTTCACTCATGGAACCTTCCAGGACCTGGGACTGGAGCTCGGGTACCATGGGCCTCAGCCCAACCCCATTCCCTCTCCTCTGAGACTAGACATGGGGTGCCTTACCTGCCCCGATACACTGGGACCTACCTGGGACACAAGCCTTTCCCACCACACCTGGTTGGGAGACACCTAAACCACTCTCATTAGGAACACCCCCTAATGCCACACCAGACCCTCTGGTACGCAACCAGAAGTCTGCCTCCTTTGCAAGCTCCCTGGGGTCAGAGAGCTCACACACTGACAAGTGTTGGCGTAACTCTGAAAAACAACAACGAAGCAGGTGCTCTCTGACAATCAGATTAAACAGCCCTTCAAAATTGTTCACTGTGCTACCCTTCACCCATCCATCTAGTGCAATGCAGAAATCCTCCACAAACTCCTCCCAAGACTGGTGGGACAGTTTCTTACCACCCCTAAACCTTTTTCTGTATTCCTCAGGGGGAAAACCATACTTCACAATCAGTGCATTTTTTACAGTGGAGTACCCCTCCCTGTTACTCTCTTCTAGAGTCAGTAGGGCATCCCTCCCCTCCTCAGGAATAAAGCTCCCTAGGCCAGTTCCCCAATCCTTCTCTGAGATCCTGCGCTCTACCAGAGCCCTCTCATATTCCTTTAACCACTGACGTATGTCACCCCCCTCTTGGAACCTAGGTACCTGATCTATGGGTATGTGAGGAACATCTTTGCTACAGCACTGTACATTGCTGCCACCACTGGACTCCACCTGCAGCGCTGGTGAGTCCAGAACCTTCAGACTGCGCTCTAGAGCGAGTCTTTCTCCGGCAAAGGCCCTCTCTGCCTCTGCCATTCTCTCCTGTACTAAGGCCTTCTCTACCTCAGCCCTTCTCTCCTCAACAGCTAGGCGCGCTAACTGCAACTTCAGGTCCCTCTCTTCCCGCCTATCTCTTAGCTCATCAGGCATCAAGGAATGAGAGGTAGCCCTGCTTCTTACACTGGACCCAGCAAGGGACTCCCTATCACTGGGGCCTTCCCTGTCAACTGGCGTCCCCAACCGGTCATTCTCACCCTCCTGATCAGTCTCTCTACCACTCTCTAGGGATGAGGTCTGGGAGCCCTCCCATTGGGAACCCTCGCTACACTCAGGATCCTCTGGGTACTCCCTAAGCACACTCCCTCCCTGGGTATATGTCACAAACCTTTCAAAGAAATTCAGACTAATCCCCTTCTACAGGCAGCCCTCTCTCTCTACAGAACCCCTCTAATTCCTCATGCGTGTAAAACGGCAGGTCCTCTAAATCAAAGGTAAGCCCCATCTTGAAAAGGTACAAATAACTCAACTGTGACAACCACAATACCCAAGCGTGAGAACTGAAAACAGGAAAAATGACCAAAGAGAGAAAGTTAAGAGAAGCCAAACATGTGATGGTCTAAACGCAATCCTTATAGTAAAATAATGAGTCACAATGGTATTGTGCAAGCGCAAGTCTTATCCTCACCGCTGACAACCAATGTTAGAAATGGGGTTTCTGGTTGGGTAGGGTATGCACCTCAGCCAGGCAGAACTTACCCACTCTAGTCAGGGCAAGGGAGTTACACGTCCAAGATAACCCCTGCTGACCCCCTTGGTAGCTTGGCACGGGCAGTCAGGCTTAACCCAGAGGCAATGTGTAAAGCGTTTACACAACACACACAACACACGTGATGCAATATCCCCACCACAAAGGAAACACAACACCAGATTATATGAAAATATACTGTATTGTACACAAGGCAATTATCAGACTAAACATCACATATCAGTAATATCCTGCTACCTTAGCAGTTGTCAGAACGTTACACATTAGTTACTCTGCAACCTAGCAGTAGTCACACATTACACACAGGTTACTCAGTATTCTGCAACATAAGCAGTAGTCAGGAAAACACGTTATTACATCACAGCACCTTTCATAAGAATATCATAAAATGCCCATAGTAGGAACATTAGAAAACATATGGCAAGTTAGAAAAACATATTAGCAAGCATGTCCATAAAAGGAACATTTGCATACACATATGTAAAAACATTAAACGCAGGTAGGTAATATATGAATCAAACAAAAGTCTGTAGAAAGAACTTTGGATTGCAACTATATTGGTCCTTTAAACAGTACCTGGTTGGATGAAGGCACCTCCAGTGCCTAGAAGGCGAACAATGGGGCCCCCGGCGCTCCTATGCGCAAAACGGGAGCCTCCCTTATACTCTGGGGTCAGAGGAGGGCGACATGCACCTCCTCTCTTTTATAGACAGGCCCCTCCGTGAACCGTGATTACTGGGGGCCCCCCAGGGCCTCAACCGGCCCTCACGAGGGGGGCCAAAGCCAGCAAAAACAACTTAGGGCAGGAGGGGGACACTACGCACCCCCTCCGGTTTAATGACAGGCCTCTCCCGGGACCCATGATCTCTGGGGGCCCCCCCCCGGGCCTCCACTGGCCCTTCCACCAAGCTGGGGGGGGCACAATAATGCCTGTTTTACCTAACAGCAGAAAAGGAGCGTCCTGCTCCTAACGCAGAGGCCAGGGGAAAGGGGGCACTCCCCGCACCTTCCCCTGGTCCTTCCGCGAAGCTACAAGAAGATCGGACCCATCCTGGGGCCCGAGCAGACACTCGCCTGCACCCGATGCAGTGCGCGAGTGTTCTTCCAGCTTCCTGGGCCGCTGCGGTGATCTTATTTAAAGGGGCACAATCCAGCAAGGAGCCCACGAGCTCCCAAGGCTCCATAAGCGCGCTGCAATCAGCGCTATGGCAGCCGCAACCACGGAGAAGCACCCCTCGTGAAGAAATGGATGCAGGGGTCAGGGGCCACAGCATCCTGCCCCTGGGGAGCAGAATCTTAAGACAAGGTCCTCAGGTGGAGGGCCCAGCTACAGGCCAGCACAAGGGAAAGGCAGCAAGTGGCAAGTCCTTCACAGTGGCCAGGCAGGTCACAGGTCAGCACAGCAGCAGCAGCAGTCCATGGCGGTTCCTGGTGAGTCCTTTCAGCCTTTGGTGTCCAGTTCCAAGATAATTCCAAGAGTCTCCAAATTGTGGGGAAAATTACCCTATACTCATAGTCAGTTCTTACAGTGTTTTACAATGGTAGGGAGAGGAGGTTACAGCCAGTTACAACTGGTTCTGGGAGTGCCCCCTCTCTCCTTTCAGCACAGGCTCCAAACATCAGTGGGGGGTTAACAACCCTATTGTGTGAGGCCAGGGCACAGTCTTTACAAATGCAGGTGTGCCCCGCCTCTCCCTTTTCTCAGCCCAGGAAGACTATTCAGTATGCAGATGCACCTCTGTGACACCTCCACCCTCCCTGTGTACAGGCTGTCTGAAAAGTATGCACAAAGCCCCAACTGTCACTCTGCCCAGACGTGGATTGGAGTCAAGCTGCAAAACACCAGAGTCATAAGCACAGATAAATGCGCACTTTCTAGATGTGGCATTTCTGTGATAGTAATCAAAAATACACCCACACCAGTAAGCAGCATTTATTATCACAACCATACCAAACACGCCTATGCTACCCCTCATAAATCAGACAATACCCCTTACACATAAGGCAGGGCATTTCAAATGCAATCCTATGAGAAGGCAGCACTCACAGCAGAGAGACACCAAGTTAGGCTGTTTGTCACTACTAGGACAGGCCATGCAATATGGCACATGACCTGCCTTTCTACATACATGGCACCCTGCCCATAGGGCTAGCTACGGCGTACCTTAGGGGTGACTTACATGTAGTAAAAGGGGAGTTCTGGGCCTGGCAAGTAAATTTAGATGCCAGGTCCCTGTGGCAGAAAACTGCGCACACAGGCCCTGCGCTAGCAGGCCTGAGACAGGTTTGAAAGTCTACTTCAGTGGGTGGCGCAAGCAGCGCTGCAGGCCCACTAGTAGTATTTAATTTACAGGCCCTGGGTATAGAGATACCACTGTACAAGGGACTTATAGGTAAATTAAATATGCCAATTAGGTATAAGCCAATCATACCAACTTTAGATGGGAGTGCACCTGCACTTAAGCACTGGTCAGCAGTGATGAAGTGCTCAGAGTCCTAGAGCCAACAGCGAGAGGTCAGAAAAACCAGGAGGAAGGAGGCAAAAAGACTGGGGATGACCCTGCGTAAGGCAAAACGTCCAACACTGTCTATGAACACATATGTATTTATGTATTCTGTTTTTCAGTCCCCTTGTAAATTATTTACTTAAAAGTTTATAAAATACATAAATACAATGCATTTGGAAGCTTTCACATTTTTTAAATATGTTGCTGTACAATTTCTGTAGTACTTGGATACATTATCTTTATGCTTTTGTGAATTGGCCCCAAAATATACAAACTGAGAATAAAACAGGAGTATTCTGGGAAAATTCAAATGAGTTAGAGTAAACAAAATGGATTGTGCCCTCTTTTCATCTTTACTAGTAAGGAGTTGGACATTTTGGGGCTGATTCATGAATGCATGTAAGTGTACATAAAGAAGTACCTTTGTAATACTATTTCCCGTGCTCATACATTTGTGAATAGGCCCATTGAGGTCAATTCACACAGGCACTTAGGGTTATATGAAGTAAAACCTCTGCATCATTACTTCATATACTCTTAAAAACCTTTGTGTATTGGCCTCAAAACATCTAAAATTGGAATATTAAGGGAATACTCGTGTCACGACTAATAGAGTCAGAAAACATGTACTTTCTTTGTGATTTTACAAACTGGAAATTGGTTATTTGGGGGCAACTCACAAAGGCATTTATGAGTAGATGAAGTAAGAGTCCTGTACTAAAGTAATCATAAGTTCCTCCTGCCCTGGCAATGACAACCACCTAGTTTATCACATGTCTAGGGGATGTGTAGCCTTTAGAAAAGAGAGTACACCAGTGTCTGGGTGCAAGCAAGTTGAGCTGTAATAAAATTAACTGGACCCACATTACATGCTGGCTCAGTCCTGATGTCATGCGGATCCTTTTAGGACCTGGTGTTGTCACCTCTCTTTTAGCTAAGTTTTATGGTTCATGTTTTTTGTTTGCATTTTATAAATGTTAGCAAAGCTGCTTTGTTGTGATGGCTTTTCACACATTTTAACAGTTTGCTTTTATTCTAGGTAAGCGAGAACACACTGCTTGTTTATTCAGCCTTTGCAACATTTATAATCAATACTTCTTGTCCAAGGCTATAGAGCGAGGTACACAATATGCTAACTAATGTTACCCATCCAAAAGACAGGTTCTATCGTCAAGACACTGCATTACATCAGAACTGTATTCTCAATGAGGTATGGTTTACTGTATAAACCATGCACTGACCCATGTAGGGCAGAGGGTATTCCAGCCATGACGATCCCTGGGATGCATTTTGTATGACACACAGCTTGACTGGCGCTGACCTGGCAACTCCTATAGAGGATTGCCATCTGCACGGCAGACTGATTCCTGATACTCTTTCCAGGTATGGGGCTGGGAATCATCCCTTAGCTTGGGCCAGGCAGAGGGTTACAACCACCATGCTCTCAACAATAGACATAGGGTTAGGTAGGAGCATCTAGAACCACCTACATCATGGTTGGATTGTTTATCTTTTTTACCATGTTCGAAATGATGATTACCTTGCTTTGTTTCATCTGTTTAATTAACACAGCTCACTCATTATAAACCAGATTGTGATTGTTTCAATAAATGTATTCAAAACCTATTTTGCATCTTTTTCTTGCCTCAGCATGCATGAATAGGTGAGCGAAAAGGGGATGGTCTGTCTCCCGGCTTCCCTGGGGAGTCAGAGGCCCTGATTTATACTTTTTGGTGCAAAATTGCACTAACGCAGTTTTGCACTAAAAGGTTTAGCACCGGCTTGCACCATTTCTGTGCACCAGCCAGGTACTATATTTATGGAAAGGTGCAGGCCGGTGCAAAGGGTAGGCTAGCATCAATAAAAATGACGTTAGTCGGGTGGGGCTGGCGGGATGGAAGAAGGGAGTTTTGCACCAAAAAATGACGTTAGGCAGGTTAAAGTAAAAAAAAAAAATGCCTAACCAGATTAGTGTCATTTTATGATGCTAAACCTACCATGCCTCATGACTCCTGCCTTAGAAAAGGCAGGAGTCATGCCCACCACCCAAATGGTGGCCCCCTGGGCATGGCCACTGCACCCTGTGCCATGTATAGGGGCCTATTTCAGGGCCCCCTATGACACTTAAAAAAATAAAATACTTACCTGTACGTACCTGGGATGGGATCCTCCATCCTCCGCTGCCCCTCTGGTGTGGGTGGGGGTGTCCCTGGGGCCTGGGGAGGGCACCTGTTGGCTTATTCCATGGTGTTCCACCATGGAAATTGACCCACAGGTCCCCTAACGCCTGCCCTGACCCAGGCGTTACAAAATAGGGCAAAGAAAGCTTTGCACCATTTTTTGACCCCTCCTCCCTCCTGTGCACCATTTTTGCATGGCATTAAAGCAATAGAGTCATTTTTTTGCATGGGAAAGCCTACCTTGCATCTCATTAAGGCAAGGTAGGTTTCCACGTCCAAAAATGACTTTAACTCCATAATTTTGGCACTATACAGGTGTAGTGCCAAATGATAAATATGGAGTTAGTTTTGCACCGAATTTGAGTTAAAAAAAATGACGCTAATTCGGTGAAAACAGAGTTTAAATATGCCTCAGAGTGCCATGTTCAGGTTGCCATAATCACCTTTAAACCAGGTGGGTTTGGAGGTTTAGGTGAGGCACTGTGAGCTAGCCAGAAGTTACACCAGCAGGTATTAACTTCATTGATATATTCAGCCCCCAACACTTTACTATTCTGCTGTCCTAAATATGAATTCCTATTACCAAACTAGAGGCCAGATGTAGCAAAGGGTTATTCCCATTCTGTGTCAATGGGAATATGTGTTCGTACATATGGCCCTAGGTACCACAATTGAGACATTTGACAATAGGACACCATCAAAGGAGTAAAACAGCCCCTGCGGAGTAATGTGGGCCCCACCCCTCCAGGGGCTCTAGTCAGTCTATGAATGTTCTATAATATATGGAAGTATCCGACCACCACATCACATATTGCAAAAAGGCCCCATCATTTTGCGTTATGCCGCTACTCCTCATGTTAATCAGAGGAAAGGAAGATTTAAAATTAAAAGGAGAAGTACTTTTATAATAAAAAAAGAAAGAATACTGCAGTAAAGCCAATCATGCTTCCTTTATACTGGAAGCACATTACATATAATACTTTGAAGAGCTGCATGCCTTTCCCACTGGAAACCACAGTTTTTTTGTGTCCTTTTTTCTCCAGGGGAGGCTTGTTATTATTGTGATGCTGAAAGTGTGCACACCAGAAGGATGGATTTAATGTATGAAACCAAATAAAGAAGGGTCAAATTAAATATTTGAAAAAAGTAAAATATGAAGGGGCATATATATACTCTGTTTGCACCATTTGTGCCTCATTTTTTTGATGCACAAACGGTGCAAACTTAACTCCATATTTAGATTTTGATGTTAGACTCTTCTAGCGTCAAAATATTGGAGTTATTGTCATTTTTTGGGATGCTTGAATCCACCTTGCATCAATCAGATGCAATGTAGGTTTTCCCATCCAAAAAATTACGCTATCCACATAGCACCATATTAATCCCCCTGTGCTAAAATGACTCATGGGTGGCGGGAGGACCCATATAATGGTGTTAAGCTTGTTTAGCGCAATTATTTAATGCCTGGGTCAGACCAGGCGTTAGGGGACCTGTGGACCTATTTCCATGGCTAAACACCATGGAATAGGCCCACAGGTGCCCACTCCAAGCCCCAGGAACACCTCCACTCACACCAGAGGATGGGGGACCCCATCCCAGGTAATTAGGGTAAGTATAGGTAAGTATTTGTAAAAAAACATTCAAGTGCCATTGAGGGCCCTGACATGGGGCCCCCTGCATGGCACTTGATGCAATGGCCGTGCCCAAGGGACACTGGTCCCCTGAGCTGGCCATTGGGGTGGTGGGCATGCCTCCTGTCTTCTATAAGACAGGAGTCATGGGTTATGGATGATTGTGGGTCAGGAAATGATGCTAAGTTGGTTAGCAGCATTTTTCTTTTTGCCACTAACCAGCCAAGCGTCATTGTTTGATGCTCAACCTCTATCGCCTCTACCGCCACCCCCAACCGGCTAGCGTCTTTTATTTTGACGCTAGCTCAGGCTTAGCGTCGGCTTGCGCCATTCCTTAAATATGGCACCCGTCTGGAGCGGTAGAATAGCGCAAGCCGGCACTAAACTTTTTGATGCAAAACTGCGTTAGCGCAGTTTTGCATCAAAAAGTATAAATATGCCCCGAAGTATTGTGCACTGCCTATTAACATTTACTCCTATCATCTGCAATTTTTAAACACGTTGTAAATAACTTGTGTTTGGTTGTGAATACATATATTTTAAGTGTGTAAATGCTTTTTTAGATCGCCGCAGAAAAAGTATTTTTTGCATAAAAAAGCAATGATCATTAACACAAAAGGAGTATAGGGACTAACGTGAAACTATTTTTCTTCTCGTTTGCACTGAAGGAGAGTTTAAAATTAACTGATAATTTCCTTGAATGATGATTTAAGAGAGTCCTGTATAGAATATAAATGAAGCTGAACAAACCGCCCTTCTGTTTGGTTTCATTTTGTATACCCTAAAATGTAATGCTTCCCTCATTGTTTAGCGATCTTCTATGATTGAGAGCAATGACCTACGTTTTAAAAAATGCATTGCTTGTTTCAGTTTAGTTATCATATTCACAAAACTCTCATTTCTAGGGTATGTGCACCTCGCATCCCTTTCAGCCCTACTAGATTTGAAATGCTTTCTATTTTTTGTTACGTTTTGCAATAAGTTTTGAGTAGGGTCATTAAACTTATAACAAAGGATACAAGTGTGAACAATTCAATGTTCGTTTTTAAATGTAACTTTTTGCTAGTGGGTAGTATCAGTTTATTTAATTTGTTTCTCAGCCAAGGGAGTTCTAGGTGTATTACCTGATGTGATCAGTGAGACCATCCTTGTTAGTGCCTGTGAAATTGTGATTCTATCTGGGTGACAAATGTAAAACGGTGAACTGAGAAGACGGGAAGTGACAGCAAACAACATTATGCACCCTGTTAACTTTTAGAAGTTTTTAAAAGGAACACACCATTGGTATATCTCTTTAGCTAATGCAGACTCTCTTGAGACCAAATGACTTACTTGTAAAATGTCCCATACTAGTGAAACTACTGCAGTCTGTCTTACAATTGTATTTGCCCTTTGTTGATGTTGTTTTATCCAGTCAGTCGTGTCTGACCCGTGGGGATTTGATGGATAAAATGTAATTAGTTGTTTCAGTTGATAAAAGAGTTCTTTAGGTGATGGAGACACATGTTTGTGTTCTTGATTGAGTCTTACCACCCTTGGCCTTCTTCTTTTCAGTTTTCTTCCATTGTTCCCGATATATTTTGTTTTCAATGAGTGTTCTCACTATGTGGTTGTTAGAAATTGGATTTCTAGTTGTCAGGAGTATGCACCCTGCCCAAGCAGGAACCACAATCCTAGTGGGGGTAAGTCAGATACACACCATAAATTAATGTGTGCTTAGCCTCTGGTAGCTTTGCACTTAAATCAAGAGGCAATGTGTAAAGTATTTGTGCGACTCTTCAAACAGTAACACACAGTCAGAGATACTGGAAAAAAACACACTACACCAAGTTAGAATACCAGGGTATGTTTTCATAAAGAAAATACTGCAAAAATGACAGGAATCCAAAAAGTAGAAGTTCAGATATTCATTTCTAAATAATACATGTGAAGCACTTAGAATGAATAAGCGCCTATTGGGGTATCTGGTCACGCCAGACCGGGACAAAGTCAGGAGTTCAGGCTGCATGCAATGGAGCGCAGGCCAGCTACAGGCCCTTCACAGGGCCCACTTCGAATTTGCTGATAGCTTTCACTAGAAATGCAAGGTCATGACTCTTTTCTATGTGCAATGAGTCACCTTTCTATTTCCCGGTTGAAGATAGCTGTGGATGTATACTGTACACGTCACATAAAACACACATGAATACACATGGAGACGGTTTTGGGTGGTAAAACCCTCTGTTGATGGGTTTCTTTACAGCAGTACAAATAAACAAACGGCGGACCCGAGAGGATCATGGGTGGTTTATGTATTCTAATATTGCTATTATTGCTATGGACAAATAAGCAAGTATCTTTTTCCTTGTTGCAGCATGTGATGTGTCAATGATCCTTATGCAGTTGGGGTGTTGCGATGGATGTCTCAACACAACTGCATTCACGCTTCAGTTCCGAGTGTGGTCAATATGGTAGTTTAAAACTGTACACACAGGTTCTGCAATGGCAGACCTCAGTCATGTTTAAAGGGCTAATGAAAGGGGTGGCGCAATTGTAGAAAGCCAATATTGACATGTTTTAAGCAGAGAACACATGCACTTTAGCACTGGTTAGCAGTGGTAAAGTGCCCAGAGTCCTAAAGGCAGCAAAAATGAAGTCAGCAAACAGGAGGTCAGAAGGCAAAAAAGTCAGGGAAGACCACACCAAGGATACCAGGTCTATCAGTGGCCAAAATATTTGAGTGTTATTTTAGTTATAAACAATTCTAGTGAAGGTTTCAGCTTAATCTGGTCACGGATTGATTGATTCAATCTTCCAGCTGTCCATTGCATATGAACGTCCAGCATTAACATCTAAACATTGTTACAGGAAAGGCCACTGCTTTGACAATATGTATCTTACTTACTTGAGTTTACATCCAAATTTCCAATTTAACTAGCTTCTTTCTCACCTTTTTAATTAACTTCTTGCCTGCAAAGTGTCTAGAGTCCTGTACCATTTTTTTTAAATATTGTGTTTGGGCTTATCTCCTTTTTGACTCTCTCCATATTCTGTTATCCACTACAAAATAAAAATTAGATTTTGTACTTCATTCAGCGCTAATACAAATGTTAACAGTATGTTTGCTAATGTCAAGAAAATGTAGATTTGCTGCTCGTACATCTACTAATTTAAAATTAATATTTACTTTTGAAAGCATAGTTCTACTTTGTTAATCGATTTGCATTTCTCCATCTCAATGAAGGTATTTCCTTGAGTTACTTGACGTCATTCTATCAAAATATTTCTTTGAGTTTTTTTTAATCTATCTTGCATTGTATTGCATCAATTATATACTACCCTTGGTGGTGTGATGAAGCGCTTGCCTACATGGGTAGCATGTTACACCATGTAGGGTGTGTGGTTGGAAGTAAGTTGCCTTTGATTTAATCCAATGTGGGAAGATTTTCCATTTCATGTGTGAGGACCACTGATGTATCATGTTATGGGACTAGGCACATAGTAGTGTGGTAGATGCTGACGTATGAGAGATAGACACACAGTTTTATGGTTTTCAATATGCTGGCAGTTTTTAACAGTACTGCAGGTCACTTTATAGTATTTCTGATGAATGTACACTTCTTAGCTGGTTACTGCACTGGGCTGTCCAATCGTATATTTTGGGTGTACTTGTTGAACTATGCTGGTGTGGTTGGAGGGAGAGTGACTCGTATGATGCCTCACAGCAGGTCTCCAATGTAATTGTATTACATTTGAGACAGATATTATTGTTAACAGAATTTCCTAATAGCTTTCACCAGAAATGCACATTCATGACTCTTTTCTATGTGCAATGAGTCAGCTTTGTATTTCCTGGCTAGAAATAGCTATTGATGTGTACTAAGCACAATTCATAAAAATACATGATTATACATGGAGGGGGTTTGGGGTAAAACCCTTTGTTGATGAATTTCTTTACAGCAGTACAAATAAACAAATGGTGGACCCTAGAGAGGATCATGGGTATTATATGTGTTCCAACATTGCTATTATTGCTATGGACAAATAATCCTACCCACTGTTAGTTGCATGCTTCATCATAGGGATGTGTCTAATTCAAGGTATGACTTAGCTTGAATGGACTCTGCCACATTGGGACCTCTTAGTGATATTTAACATTTGTTCCCAATTTTGGATTTGTGGATATACTCCTTTAAAAACAGCTTAGCATTTCATGAGACAGTTTTTCTGTTAGTCCACTAACAAAGTGCTTCCCTTCCAGAGCATTGGCAATGGAGGTGCAATAGTATCATATACGTTTCCCTACATCCTTATATGAGATCACCCCTGCTGGCCGAATGTCCTAGTACTCCTGAACTGACAGAATGGAAATGTCTTCCATAGGAGAGGGATTATGCAGAGGATGCAGGCGTTGTCTTTCTTTGGCTCCTTCCTCTCTCTCTTATAGTTATGAGAATGCACAGAATCTCTAGGGGGCTTCAGTCATGGACCTTGGAGAAACAAAGGTAGCAGAGAGTGATCAGGGGAGATATCAAGTTCTACCTGGTATGGCATTACAGTGTGAATCCTGCCAGTCACCCTACAACTAGAAGGCATCAACATTTAGCTGCAGTTATGTGAGGAACATCAAGACCCCTGCATGATACTAGACCTTGGAGCAGCACATGTTATGTAACCTTTCCATAAAGGGTTGTACAGAGGTTCCAAAATTTATGTGATGAGAAGATGTAGTAGCAGTGCAGTTAGATTTGTCTTTATTTATTGTATCAACCCCTTTGAGATGACTTGCCCCGTACCAGGATGGCAACTATAGAGCAGGAAGCTAACTAGAAACATCCATAAGGTTCTGATTAGTTGACTGTGTGGGCTCATTTTCTGCAAATTGATGATTTGCCAATGAAAAATCGTTGACAACATTAAGCTTGCTATTATTCTGGATTTTCTCAGGGAGGATGCAAAGTCATTTTGATGAGTTCATACATTTCCACCGAAATATAACTCTTATCCTTCAATAGAAACTTTACAATTCTTTCTCACCGTACACAGGATGATTGTAACAGTTCTCATGTAAGTTTAAATAGTTCATCCTGTCTTATTCAACAGCTAGAACAAATATTGTTACATTTGTTATTGATTAAAACAAATCTTTGGTCTTCAGTACAATAAGACATTCATTAACACATCAGTAACCTAGGAAATAATCCAGGTCAAAGGAAACATGATGAATTTGCATTTCTCCTGCTACTGCTGCAAAAATGCATCAGGCCTAGTCTAGCTAAAAAAAACGAAATACATATTTCAATGCAAATAATACACATAAATTCCATGGAACACCTTACATTTTAAATCAAATATGCAAATCAAAATATTTTAATGCAATCATTATATACATTAGAGGCAGTTTAAACATGCATTTTTTCTCGGTGCACGCGTAACTCAAGTTAATAAATTCATTAAAATCAATATATGTATGATTAATTCATGTTCGTTTAATACTCAAAATATACTTTATTTCTATTGTTTCACTAAAAATAATGCTTTAATATTAATTCATGTCAGTAATTCTCTTGAATATAAAAGCTCAATATTTTTCATGGCCAAACAAGATGTCCAAAAGGAATAGAGGACAGAATGTCTACTATAATTCAAATGTACACATTTTTATTTTTCATGTTAGTTTCTCAATTAGGCTTTAAAATGAAACTTGTAAGTTGCCGCATGCTAACTTCTATGCCACTAATGTATTAGTAACATTTGATCTTTATCAATGTAAAGCTATGAAGTTATGTTTGATGACGGTGTGAACTAATGAAAGCCACGTTTCTAAAAAACTGAAAACTGATAAGGGTTTGAAAAACATTGCTTGTCCCTACCCTAATGTTCAGACCCTGACGATGCTGGGTTATATTTTAATCGATTCATTCCGAATGACTGTGAATGAATGTGGGTGAATAATTGAGTTTTAGGGCTGCATCTTAGAGGAGGATAGAGGTTTGTATATATCAATGTGTAAATAGTTTGTTTTTGTGTATTTGCTACTTTATTATATTTTTTTTTAATCTTTATTTATTATTTTGCAATAAGTTAACATTCTAGAGCCCACCCAAGTTGGTGGGTACAGGTCAACCACAGGAAATAGTGCTCAGTCAACCGGTCTAACAGCAATAACATATCAATGGTAGCATTACGCATTGGGCTTCATTGTAATCCTTCCACATTCTTTCTCAACACATGCCCTTGCCTAGCATTGCCCCAGGCAATCACCTCTGCTCCCCTCTGTTATCAAGCACACATCAAAAATTAACACTGAGCAATTATAGGAGAGTCATTTGGTCATGAGGTTTATCACAGTATCTACTTTTGGGTACCCTTTACAGTCAATATGGGCCTCAAGACAGCTCACTCTGTGTTCCGTTCCAAGCGCTGCTCCATGAGTCGTGCACAGTGTGATGATGATTCAGACTGGTAGAAGTGGTAGTGTCTGGATGCAGCAACAGGTAGTTGCACAAAGGGTCCAAATTATCTCTCAGCCTGGAGTTTAGGGGCAGGGTTTCAGCATATAATGTTAGTTGTTCATTACTGTAAACTAGGTCAAGTAGCCATTCTTTGAACTTGGGAGCTTACCCCCTTCCCCAGTGACATGCAACTCTATGTTTTGCTAATAGTAATGCAAATGAAACAAATGTTTTATAGCAAGGTTCAAGTTGTGAGGCATATCCTAATAGGACTAGAAAATGCATGAGTGTAAGACCATTTCCCTCAGTGCACTTTCCACATCTTACCAGTGTGATTTAATAGCACTGCATGCCAGATTGAAAAAATCAGCTCCCTCCATATGACAACGCTGTCATCTGTCATCTTCCCACAATCCATATCGATATAGTCTATGCGTAGTGTAATACACTCTATGCAATAATTTGTAGTGCGTAATATGGAGAGCACTGCTAGAGGCAATGTTTCTCAGATGGGTACAGCATGAGGCCCAAATGTCCTCTGTTAGTTCTACATTCAATTCAGTTTACTATCTGTCCCTTGCTCCGATACCCCTGGAAGGTGCCTCCATTTGTATAGTGTTGCTGAGGTTGGATACAAGTCAACACTGTGATTCTACCTGCGACAATGTTTGGAATGTAAGCAGTGTTTGAGGTACTTTAGGGAAGTTGAGGGTGACAGCCCTGACATTGTGTCTGAGTCGTGTACACATGTACACATCTAATGGAGAGCACATGTCACCCCTAAGCAACTGCTCTTGTGTTTTAAATAGGCTATTTCAGTTAGTACAATGCAGCCACCCCAGATGTTTCCAGCTTGTTGTTTCATGAGTGATCAGTAACAAGGGATTATAGGGAAGTGGAAGTAATGGTGAAGATAGTACCACTTTCTCTGCATTTTATGCCAACCCATGCCAGGCAGCTGCAGTGCATGCTACTGTAGCGTCAGCCATGTCAGAAAAGCACAGCATGGTCCCTGATAGGATGGAGGTGGAAGTGGGGACATATAGCCTTCCTCTAAGGCCAAGTGTTGTAAGTAGGGTGTGGGTTTATATCAGTATATAGCATAATGGGTTTGTGCACCATAGTAGTAGAGTGCTGCGCTTCAAATCCACCATAGGAGAAGGGAAGCATCAGGATATCCCAGCTGATGCTGGTCTGATCATTTGGGTGATAGGTGCCTGAAAGATAGCGTGCCTGGGCCTGTAAGGTATATTTAGAAAGAGGTACAAGAGCTTGGGGAGGTCAATCATTGTCATCAGGCCTATGCAGCCAGCCAGAGATAGCGGCAAAGATATCCATCTTGTGACACTATCTGTAATGGTCAAAAGCACTACTCCATAGTTCACCTTAAGCATTTCTTCCTTATTTAGGGTAACCATTACTCCTAAAAACTTGAATTCTGAGGTGCACCACTGTGGAGGGTAGTCGGGTGTAAATGATGCTGTGTGGGAAGTTAGAGGAAAATATCTGCAATTTCCCCCTATTCATTTGTATGCCCAATAGTGCGTCAAATTAGACGAATTCCCTAAGTTCATACTACGTTGCGGCTCACTTAGGTACAATGCAATATCAGTGTAAAGTGAGACTAACAAGTACCTAGAGGAGTATCTAATAGCAAAATCTGTGTGTTTCTTCAGAGGGTTCGGCAGCCAGGGTCTCCACTGCAAGCACAAAAAAAAGGGCAACAGTGGACAGCCCTGTCTAGTACCCCTTTAGATCAGTTTTGTTCAGAGAGTGAGCTATTTTTTCACACTCTTGCTGATGGGTCAGTAAATAAGAGGGATATCCAGGCTAGGAATCTGTCTGGAATGCCCATGTCACAGTGCTGTCGATAAGAAATCCCATTCCAGTGAATCAAAGGCCTTGGTGGTATCCAAAAAAATCACCACTGCATCCAAATTCAGGACTATATCTTGAATAACTGCGAAAAAGTGTTCTCAGGTTATGGGTTGTTGATTGTCCCAGAGCAAATCCTGACTGATCAGGCCTGACTAGGAATGGGAGGAGCAAGGAAAGGTTATTGGCAAGTATTTTTGCTAAAGTTCAATGATTGTTTCTCCATTGCTGGCCTAAGGGCCGTGTCCCGGTCTTTGTAATTTTGAAGTCCGGGTGATGATTGGGTGCTCTTGACCGCCCGGCAGCAGGCGAGCCATAAGCAATCTTTGGGCTCTCTAGACAATCAACACTTTGGAAAAGGAGTCTGCCTCAAATAGCATGATAAGCAATTTTTCAACATATTCCTCCTGTTAGAAATGGGGTCTTTGGTTGGCAGTCAGGTTACCCCCTGTCCAAGCAAGGACCCTCACTCTAGTCAGGGTAAAGGAGAATCACACTCAGTTAACCCCCCGCTTACCACCTGGTAGCTTCGCATAAGCAACAGGCTAACTTCAGAAGCAATGTGTAAAGTATTTGTACCAACACACACAGTTACTCAGTGAAAACACTACAAAATGTCAGAACACAGGTTTATAAAAATAGGTAATATTTATCTAAACAAAACAAGGCCAAAATGACAAAAATCCAACATACCCAAGTCAAGATATTGAATTTTTAAAAGAATAAGACTCTTAATCCTTACAAAACAGAGAGAACGTTGTTAGCACACAAACGTACCTGGGTAGCGTCAAACTAAAGCCTCACAGGCGAGTGTGCATTGGAACAGGCCAGCGATGCGTCAATTCTCAACCACAAGCAAGAACGTGCATCGCTTCTCCTCTGGTCGGGTCGGCGTACATCTTTTCTTCTCTCCCGCAAGAGAGCAATGCGTCGATCCTGACAGGCACCTCGTGTCCGGGCAGGCTTTACTTTGATTTTCTGCGCCCAGCGGTGTTGCGTTGAAATTCCGGTTGCACGGTATCACAAAACCACGCTGAGTGGGGTTTGTGTCATTATTAGCCTCCGTTAGCTAGTGTTGCACATCATTTCGCCAGCCATGTTGCATCGATCTTGCAGCCGCGATGCAGGTGGAGCATTGATTTCAGCTGCAAAGCCATCAGTGCGTCATTTATCAGCCGCATCACAGAAGGTGCGTTGAAAATTTTCCCGCACAGTGGTCTATGCGTGGATTTTCAGTCCTTGTCTGCCAACTTCACCTTTCAAGGGCTCAGGAACTGGATAGGGCACCACTTGGCAGGGCAGGAGTCTCAGCAGAGAGACCAGGTGCTGGCAGGGAAAGTCTTTGATGGTCCTGAAACTTCAGCAACAGGAGGCAAGCTCAGTTGAAGCCCTTGGATATTCTTCTCAGGCGGGAATGCACTACAAAGTCGAGTTTTTTAGCTAGATGTTTTCCAAATTGATGTTCTAAATTGTTTTGCATGAAGCCCAACATGCCAATGCTAATTAGAGGTTAGTTGAGAGGGGTTTACTAAACTGACGCAAAGAGACAAACGACTGAATTAATGCTTTGTTGACGATACTCTGCTAAGGATAGCCTATGTTCACACTTTGCTATGTTCTGATGTTTGTGATTCTTGCTTTGATGAAATCTTATCAGAGTTGCCATATTGTGACTATGCTATTGTGTTTCTTGGTTTTGAGATTAATAAACATGCTAGTGGTATTGTAACTAATAGGGAATAAACATCACTAAAATTATACTAAACTGGTGTGGTTATTCATGACCGCAAGGTCATGGTGGTGTGTTAAATTGATTAATGTCTTTGACTAAAGTGAAGTGCATTGTTTTGATAAATATTGATGACATTATTGACGTATTGATTGACATGTTGATTAGCTATCTCGTCCTAAGGTGTCTCTCAACTGGGTCAAAAGATTCATTGGCCTAAAACGAGTCCTGATGTGTAATAAATTATCATAAAGGGACGCGTTATCAGGAGCACTTGCACTTTAGCACTGGATAGCATTGGTAAAGTGCCCACAGTATCAAAAACAGCAATAACAGAGTCCAGCACACATCAACAGCCTGGAAAACAGAGGCAAAAAGTTAGCGGAGACCACGCCAAGGATGCCATGTCTAACTCCTCCATTTTCCTAGTATTGGTAGACTTGAGTAGTCTCATAATGTGCAGGTTGTTGCACTTCGGTCGCGCTTCTAGATCTTCGTTTTTAGCTGCTATGATTTTGGGGACCTTGTCCATGTTTAGTATCTGTTCCCCACGGGTAAGTGTAAGATCTTCCATGGTGTAGATCCTCTGCTCCACTTCCTGTATTCGCCCATTATGCTTGTCTGGCTTCTGCCCATGGAGTGTAATCTTGCACACATGGATTTCATCTTGGTCTCAATATACTCCAGGCTGCACTTCATGGTAATTACTAGCGTTTTAATGTCCATATCTTCTTGTAAATCATCTGGCAATCCATTATGCTCTTCTGAGGTGCCCATGGCGTTATCTGTTTGTTTTGCCAGTCATTTTGATTCAAATTGCAATTTTGACTGTCTGCCCTCAGTTCTGCCCATTTTGCCAGCACAGTGAATCACAGTTATATTTGTTCAAGCTGCCTGTCAGTGTACTCTTGGGAGTCTCCTCTCTGGTCTCCCTCCTCGGCAGGGTGTGGGCAGCTGAGATGTGATGCCACGGCTGGGCAGATTCCAAAGCACTATATGCGCTTCAGACTAGGTAGCTGGGAGGCTTCACTATTGCCTTCCGTCCGAGGACTTGTAATGGGAGATGCTCTGGAGCTTTAATATGCCTTGTTCAGTTCTCTGTTGCTTTCACAGCTAGTTTCTTAAGCATATAACCTGGCAATAATGGGAGGCAAAGTTTCTTTTTTTTCTTTCCGTTTTTTCTTTTGTTTTTTCTTTTCTTCTGTTTTTGTCCTTTGGTATGGAGCAGTCTACTTGCAAATTTCCGCAGAATTCCTCTCTAACGCTCTCAGCAGGGCAGTGATGCTTTCTTCGTGTGCGCTATGAGTCTCCAAATTATATTTGCGACTTGTTGGCCTGGATTCCAGCACTATAAGGAGGTCGCAAGGGCCCTCAGTCACCGACAACACACCCCCTGGAGATCAGTTCCTCATTTATTTGGTGTTTGCGGCAATCCTCATGATGTTGGGGTGACCCCCTGACTCACCGCTTCACACTGGGGCTGTCCTCCACGTAGCGTGGATTGTGGACACTCCCACCAGGTCCCCCACTCCTCTCACCACCGCGACTGCTTCCCCCAGTCTCTCTTGTAAGCCTCACCACTTGATTGCATGTTCCCGCCTACGCAGGGCCTCAGCTCCCATCTCACTGTCTCACATCAGGTGCGTCTCGGTTGTCGGTGGTACCCTGCGATCAACAGTGGGTATGTTCCCCAGCACGGTCTCTGCCTTAGTCCATCACAGGCGGCATTTTGAAGGGCTTTGTCTGTCCAGGGCCCGGCATTAATCCGCTATAGTTCTCTTTATTTTTCCCTTATTACCTCCTCCTCCCCGACTACCAGGGTGCAGCGAACATTGCGTTATCATCTAGGGGCCTGGATACTCTTGAAACGCTGCTACTAATGATTCATATTGCCCCAAGGCAGCATGAACCTCACAGAAGTGCGGCCATCTTGCTCTCTGGTGCCCCTACTTTATTATATAGTTATGCAAACTTTAATTGTACATACAAAAAAGATTATTAAACATTGGATATATAAAATCTGATTATGATTTACTAAAAAACATTTATTTATAATAACTTTTCAGTTTTTTTGGTTTTGCTTTAGCTTTTGGATGGTTGATCAATTCGGAGTTATCAGCACATAAAAGAAATGAGGGGTTGACATTTTTTAATATTGTTCTTCTTTCCCCATCCCACATCCTGCATTATTGTTTCCAGAGGTCCCTGGTTGTTGTTGTTTCACGTCATAGTGCACACACCTGTCACAGACTGTACAATTGCAGCATAAGCAGCAGGGACAGCTGCACACAAGACTGATTTAACGTGGGCAATAGCAGTGCATGTCACTTTTTGAAACGTGAACAGGTCCATATGAATGTCATGAAAAGGAGTGCAACAGGTCAACCTATCCTCCAAAGCACAACATGCAGCTCTGTCATTTTCACAGATCTAGATAAAACTGGTGACCAAAACCAGTCACAGCAATAATGTTCATACTCTCCCCACATAGCCATATGCAAGAGACCAGAGCAATTGGCCCCAACCCTCTCAAATGGGTTTTTAGGTTTTTGTAAAAATGGTTCAGGTTGTGCTAGTTCTGGCTGGGCCAGATGTACAAATTTTTTTATAGTCACAAACACTCTGATTTGGAGTATGCGACCACAAAAGTGCTATTTTATATATAAATCCCATTTTATGAATCAATAAACTTTTGCGGACTACTAAAACAGAATATTAACCCTCATACTCATTCAGTATTTTGAAGGGACACACTATAGGCATGTCATCGAAACATTGAATTGTTATGTAACGCATCAATGTTTTGTGACCGAAGTCGGGTCACTAAACATTGAAAAGTTATCAAGTCCCACGTTGGACTTGTAACCCGTTTGCAAACGGAAATCAGTTCTGTTGGAACCTCTTCCCCTTTGTGACACTTAAACAAACTTAAAAAAAGAAAGTCACCATGTTTTTGGGTCGAGCGTGTGTATACGGCCTCTTGTACACTTTTAATTATACTTGTACTGTGGGCTTACTGCCATTTCATTTGTTCATGTCTGTCATTCACAAATCCTGGCTTGCTAGTGGTCAGTCATGCCTATTTGCCCCTCCTTTTTCTCCTTAGGAGCAGGGACCGACGACTGTGTAATTACGCTTTGTTGTGTTCATCTGCTTATTGAGGGCCTTTTTTTCTCTTTGTTTACTGCTTCTGTTCAGTGAAGCTTCCCTTTTCATTTGCGGAGTATTCTTGCTCTCAGCTGAGCTTCATTGTAAACATGGCTGTAAATCAGGCTGTTAGCTTGGTCACATGTGCTCTTCCTCACTCTGCGCCTTCTTTTGCTGCTCTCTCTCAGCTGCTTGGCTCCCACCCTTCCTTGGTTTGGATTCTGTTTAACGAGTTTGCCTGCCCTGTGTGTTTATTTAATTACTTGTTTGCTAAGTAGCCCCATCTCCATCTGAAGGTATTGGAGGCTTTACATAAACACCAGCTATATTACACAAGTTCATATTCATTTTTTGTAGGCACGGCGAGATTAAGTGATGTTGAGGTGATGCTGTGACTCAAACCCGGGTCCGGGTCAAAGTCGGCAGCTCTAGTCATTGTGCCACACCTCCTCCCGGTTCTACCATGTTTCCATGGAGCACATGAGACATTCCAGTTCCTTTCATTGTTACGGCACGCCGCGCTTTATGTTAACCTCCTCCATTTTTTATTTTCACATCTGTTATTGTTTAACAGTAGGGACCGGGATCTAGCACACGTGAGCATCTTTTGTTACGTGACCACCACAGATGCTTGCACAAAACTGTACACACACTCGAAGGTCATACTTCTGAAGTAGACGCATCAAGAAAAAGTCATGTAATTTGGTGTATTAGTAGATATAGCGATGATTTAATCCCATGTGATTCTGAACATGTGATCTTAAAGATATCACAGTTTGTGGAAAATATTTCAGTTTGAAAAGAAGCCACATTTGTTGTGAATAAAAAAACTGGCCTTTGTGTGTCTTTCTAGGTCAAATGATGATTTGGCATGTGAGTTGTGTGCTGGCTAGAAGAGGAATCTCCTAAGTGCAATCTTTATCTCTCTGAAAACCGCTGTTGTCAGAGCCCGAGTACTTCTCCAACGCTTGCATTTCTGTTCTGAAACAGACTGAAACAAGTGAGTGTTAATTAATCCGAGTGACAGGCCTGCTAACGTCTGCATTCCATGCAGCTACAAGCTGCTGCCTGCAACATTGCTTCAGATTATGACATCTCGGGTGAGGGACTTCCCAAAGAACATGCACCCAACTGTCAAGATGTTCTTTCCACCGGCAACACATGGTCTACTCTGAAACTTTTTTTTTATCTTTTGATGTTTTTTTTTTCATCCTTCTTCAATCATCTTACTGGAACCTGGCTGCTGCTTTAGCGTTTAATATCAAATACACAAAATTATCATTCCCTTTACATTTAAAACTGAACTGTGATAAGACCGAAGTTCTCTGTTTTGGGATAGGTAGGGCACAGTGGTCCCCTAATTGGTGGCCCAAAGAGTGTGGCACTTTGCCCCTACCAGGTTCCACTTCTAGGAATCTAGGATTTCTTTTCGATGACCACTTATCTTTTCAACCTCAGGTCAATCTGACCATAAAAACCTGCATGTGGACTCTGAGGAAACTGAAGAAAATGTTTCCCTATCTATCAAAAGAACGGAGAGTTACTGCCACTCTGGCTCTGGTCATGTCCAGATTGGACTATGGTAAAGCCCTCTTGCTTAACTTGGATACAAAATCTCTTACAAAACTGCAGCTGATGCAGAACACAGCTGCTAGATTAATACTGAATTTGCCACGATCTGCCTCCGCTAAGGAAAGCCTTAGAAATCTTCATTGGCTCCCTATAGCCCAACGGATTTCCTTTAAGGCGCTCTGTATCTCTCATAAAGCCACACACGGGATTGGGCCCAAGTATCTGACTACTAAACTTCAGTGGTACCGTTCTACACGGCTGCTGCGATCTGCCAGTACCTTTCAAATCCAGGTTCCCTGCACTAAGAAGGTGAAGTGGGGGGATAAAACCTTCACTACAGGGAGTGCAGAATTATTAGGCAAGTTGTATTTTTGAGGATTAATTTTATTATTGAACAACAACCATGTTCTCAATGAACCCAAAAAACTCATTAATATCAAAGCTGAATATTTTTGGAAGTAGTTTTTAGTTTGTTTTTAGTTTTAGCTACGTTAGGGGGATATCTGTGTGTGCAGGTGACTATTACTGTGCATAATTATTAGGCAACTTAACAAAAAAATATATATACCCATTTCAATTATTTATTATTACCAGTGAAACCAATATAACATCTCAACATTCACAAATATACATTTCTGACATTCAAAAACAAAACAAAAACAAATCAGTGACCAATATAGCCACCTTTCTTTGCAAGGACACTCAAAAGCCTGCCATCCATGGATTCTGTCAGTGTTTTGATCTGTTCACCATCAACATTGCGTGCAGCAGCAACCACAGCCTCCCAGACACTGTTCAGAGAGGTGTACTGTTTTCCCTCCTTATAAATCTCACATTTGATGATGGACCACAGGTTCTCAATGGGGTTCAGATCAGGTGAACAAGGAGGCCATGTTATTAGATTTCCTTCTTTATACCCTTTCTTGCCAGCCACGCTGTGGAGTACTTGGACGCGTGTGATGGAGCATTGTCCTGCATGAAAATCATGTTTTTCTTGAAGGATGCAGACTTCTTCCTGTACCACTGCTTGAAGAAGGTGTCTTCCAGGAACTGGCAGTAGGACTGGGAGTTGAGCTTGACTCCATCCTCAACACGAAAAGGCCCCACAAGCTCATCTTTGATGATACAAGCCCAAACCAGTACTCCACCTCCACCTTGCTGGCGTCTGAGTCGGACTGGAGCTCTCTGCCCTTTACCAATCCAGCCACGGGCCCATCCATCTGGCACATCAAGACTCACTCTCATTTCATCAGTCCATAAAACCTTAGAAAAATCAGTCTTGAGATATTTCTTGGCCCAGTCTTGACATTTCAGCTTGTGTGTCTTGTTCAGTGGTGGTCGTCTTTCAGCCTTTCTTACCTTGGCCATGTCTCTGAGTATTGCACACCTTGTGCTTTTGGGCACTCCAGTGATGTTGCAGCTCTGAAATATGGCCAAACTGGTGGCAAGTGGCATCGTGGCAGCTGCACGCTTGACTTTTCTCAGTTCATGGGCAGTTATTTTGCGCCTTGGTTTTTCCACACGCTTCTTGCGACCCTGTTGACTATTTTGAATGAAACGCTTGATTGTTCGATGATCACGCTTCAGAAGCTTTGCAATTTTAAGAGTGCTGCATCCCTCTGCAAGATATCTCACTATTTTTGACTTTTCTGAGCCTGTCAAGTCCTTCTTTTGACCCATTTTGCCAAAGGAAAGGAAGTTGCCTAATAATTATGCACACCTGATATAGGGTGTTGATGTCATTAGACCACACCCCTTCTCATTACAGAGATGCACATCACCTAATATGCTTAATTGGTAGTAGGCTTTCGAGCCTATACAGCTTGGAGTAAGACAACATGCATAAAGAGGATGATGTGGTCAAAATACTCATTTGCCTAATAATTCTGCACTCCCTGTATAGCGGCCGCTAGGACTTGGAATTCTCTCCCGTTGGATCTCAGGAAAGACCACAATTATCTTATCTTTAGGAAACTGGTTAAGACCTGGCTGTTTCCTCGATAGCCTGCACCTTTCTCTTCACTGACATTGTTGCCTCTCCTTAGTTAGCGCTTTGATGCCCCCGGGCCGGAATGCGCTCTACAAATACCCCCATACATACATACATTTAGAAAGGAATGCTGGCAGGTTGTCATTCTGTTGGAGCTTTTACAAAGCAGCACAGCATCCTAAATGTCAACATTTGCATTTTTTGCTGTAGATAGAGGAAGAAGGTAAATGGAATTGTGGACCCGATATATCAACAGGGTATCAAACACTGTCATGGCATCTCGATCCTATCCGGTCTCGTGGAAAATGGCGATTATTGTCCCCGTTCATAAAAAAGGAGACAAGAGCTCCCCTGGGAATTATAGGCCTATTAGTCTATTAGACAACTTGCAGAATTTGTTTTCGTACCAGTTGCTAACTAGATTAAAACAATGGATAATGAAAAATCAGGTCTTAAGCCATCTTCAGGCAGGATTTAGGGACAAGATCAGCACCATCGATCAGATATTCCGATTTACCAACATTAAGTGGAAGACCGTAGATGCAGACATAGGCCACTTATTTGTGGCCTTTGTTGATTTGAAGTCTGCGTTTGACCTTGTCCCGCGTGCCAAGCTTTGGGAGGTCCTTAGTACCACCGGTGTTCCGGGTTCCATGATTAATATCATCAAGGATCTTTATTCTGATAATTGCGCTAAAGTCCGCTGGGGTGCTATTGGCGATCTGACTCCTGCTTTTCCAACTGCACGGGGTGTGAGGCAAGGCTGTGTATTGGCGCCCACCTTATTTCTCTTGTTTATTAATGCCTGCTTGCCATACCTCTTAGACTGTCAAAGTGATGCCCCTAGCCTGGGCGGGCAGAAGATTCCCCGTCTTCTGTTTGCAGATGATACCCTAATGTTATCACGTACTGCCATGGGCCTTTCTAGGCTGCTCTCCAGATTCCTGGAGTTTTGCACTGACCATGGGTTATCAATTAATTCAGCAAAAACAAAATACATGGTTTTTGGAGATATTAGGCAAAAAATTAAGAGGCCTGTATATTTAGATGGTGTCCCCTTGGAAAGGGTGGGTTCCTTTGATTACTTAGGTATTAAAGTGGAAGATTCACATCTTTGGCATGCTCAGCGCCAAAAATCTTTATTATGCCTGCAGCAGAAGGCGGGTGGTGTTGTCAGATTTGCCTCTAGTTCTCCGAAATTTGCAATATCCCCTGTACTGGAAATATACAAAGCTCAAGCTAGGGGGGCCGCTTTATATGGAGCTGAACTTTGGGGCCATTGTAATTTGGCGAATCTGGCTAGGGCGGAAAATCAGTTTCTAAAAATGATGCTAAAGGTTCCATCGAGGACCCCATCCTTGCCCATTCACCTGGACCTAAATCTTTTTTCAATCTCACAGATTGCTGCCCTAAGGCCCCTGCTGTTTTGGATTCGGTTGTGGACAACAGATGCCCTAACCCCTTTTCGGTGTGGCCTTCTCAACGTGGTGGGCCGCGATTCTAGTATTAAATCTAAATGGTGTGTTTTTGTTGAACAATCCTTTTCTCGGCTTGGCTTAGGGTCCTATTGGCATGATCCTATTTCTATCCCTAAAAATGCTGCACAGCTGTTAAAGGATGCTTATTGGCATAATGTTTAGGTTGGACAATTTGCTAGTTCTATTCCTTTGTCTATGTCCGACAATTTTTTACTTGTTAAATGTCATTACGAATTTGAGCCCTTTTTGGACGCAAAGTTATCTCCATTTGCTCGTGCCCTTTTTATTAGGTTTAGGATCGGGTCTCTCCCTCTGTGCTGCTTTACGTACAAATGGTCCAGTTCAACTAATAGATCTAAATATTGCCCTATGGGTTGTACAAGTGAAGAAACTGTTTCACACGTTTTCTTCCACTGTCAAGCGTATCACAAACAAAAAGCACTTTGGCTCATCCCGCTTTGCAAACAGTTAGGGGTTAGATCTTGTCTCCACACTGAGAGAATTTTAAAATGCGACCCGTCCGTCCAGATAGCTCTACCAGTGGCAAGTTTCCTCGAGTCTATCTGGCGGTTGAGATTAGCAAGTTTAAGGGACAAAACTGTGTAGTTATTGTTTAGTTTTACTTATGTATATTTACTCAACTTGGATGTATGATTGTAGTTTTTGTTGTACAGGATTTAGACCTTGGTTCGGTTTATTATGGATTATTTATAGACCTATGGAACTGATCCCTCATTTTATGTTGTGAGAATTTTTAAATGAAATTCATCCACCCAGACAGTTTTATTAATGGTAAAAAAAAAATTGTTGTATTATTCTGACATCTGAGATTAGCAATTTTAAGGAGCAAGAGTGGGGAACTAATTTTTAGACTTATTTATGTATATTTATCCAATAGGATGTGTGATTGCTCCTCAGGATATAGATATTGGTGTATTATATTTTTAACCAGTGCTGATTCATGGAACTAGTTTCCTTATTGAGTACAGCCTCTCATTATATTAAGTGATGTTTATCTGGCTGCTTATTTCTTGTTTGTTTTTTAAACTTGTCTTGTCCTTTTCAACTGTGTCTTTATCTTACTTTTTACTACCCCCCTGCTTTTAAGAAGCCCTTTTTCTCTTTGTCGTGTATTGTACTTTAATGGTTTGTTTTTTTACTTACCGAAATAAAGTTAAATGAAATAAATGGAATTGCTTTAGTTAAATACAGGGCCAATTGAAGTATGTGGCAGAAAAAGACCAAATTATGAGGCAGGTTTGTTCAAATTTATTTTACAAGAAAAGTCCAGCCCTGAATTTACATTGCCAACAACTCTAACTCCTCTAACTTAAGCAAATGTGAGACCTATTGCATTGCAAATGCTTGTTTTATATCCTGCACCATTGCCTTCAAGGAACATAGTCTGTATTTTAAAAAGAACATACTTTATTGAAAATGGATCAGACACGGTGGTATAATTAACCATATCAGGTCACGATTCATGTGATGGCTTCCAGTCGGAGTGAGTAACAATTTGAGACTTACCTCATTAATACTCATGAGGGTAGGTCGGATTACAAACAGCTCTGAACCCCAATTCTTTGAGCCAGTATATTAGTAAGTCATTTTATAAAAACAATTCTGGCCGTGAAAATGCTGGTCGCAGATTGGACCTGTTTTTTGCAGCTGGTAAATAGTAAATATGGCCCAATGTTGGAAATATATTGCTTACGTCGATTCAGGCTGGATCATGGCTGCCTTTCCAGCCCTAAAAGTAGCCTCCAGCTTGCAGTTCACCAAAAAATATCAGAATGGTCAGTTCTTCCCCGGAACTTTTATTCTGACATATTCAGACACTAAAAACACCTATGTCAACTTAAACATGCGGTGTTTCGGGTGCCTGATTCAAAGTTGATTTTTACTGTGAGAGCATTATTAGCAAAAAAAATGTGTATGATAAAATTAAATTCACAGCCAAATGCAGACTCTTTTGCCAATCTTATTCTGTGAGATTCGTAAGTGATGCACGGATTCTCCATGCTTTAGGGAACTATAGAATAACGTCTGAGAAATAAAAAAAATCAATAATAGGAGGAGTGTAAGCAGCAGAGCTAATATAATACAAACATAGTCAAAACACTTTAAAAAAAAATCAAACGAGAGAGCAAATTGTTATTAAAGACATCACATCTGAAACGCGCCGAAGAGGAAACGGGAAAAATAAGTACACTCAAATATTTCCATTTAGAAATGCTGTTAGAGGACTTACTTAAGCGTAAGTGCTTAGCAAAGAGAACCTGAAGCCTGTTGAAAACAAGCACTCTACAAAAGAACAGGACATGCTGAAATCCTGAAGGACAGAAGATGCATCAAGAAAAAGTAAACAGACAGCGTGACATAAAATGTGGGAAGTATGTGATAGTCATCTCTTAGCAACATAGAATCGTTTCAAGCTAACCTATTTCAGACCCACATACATGACACAGACACATTTCAGAAGTTGCTGTCTGAGTTAAGTGCATTCATAGATGTTAGCTGAGCCTGAAAAAGGAGTGCTGAAGAGGCCTTATTCAGAAAGGCTGGCATTTGTAATTGGAGTGCACACATACGTGCACTGTTTGCTTACTGCTCTACCGAACTGATCTCTAACCCTGAATTGGTGCCCTTTCTACTCATCTGTGTATCTCTTGGAATGAGGACCACAGCCCATTCACCGATTTCAGGAGATGAGCATCTCCATGATAGGATACAGTATCAAGTAGGTGAGAATGCCACAGAACCAACGAACCAAAAATATTGTGGCTCTTGAAACTGAAAGATTTTTGAATAAGTGCAAGAGTGCAGGAAACATTCAGAATCAAGATGTGCAGCCAGGACCATTGACGCAGGATCAGCAGTGCATGATATGCTGCATTAAGCATGTGTGCAAACACCGTATTCAACAGTATGTTAACTTTCATTCTTGAGAGATTACTCTGACAAAATCTAATTTTATATATAAAATAAGGTCACTGAGACGGTTTGGTGCAAAACAGAAAGAATACAATCTCTTTGAGTAATACTGATTCAGTAAGATTGTAACTTAAGACATGATTTAACATATTGAGATCTTATATTAATTATTAAGTAGGTATAGGTAGAAAAACATGGCCACTATCCTGGGTGCACGCCCTCTAACTGAAGTTAAAAACATCAGGAATCAACACATCACAGGCACAGCATAGGGAGTCAATACATCATGAGTATTGCTGCAATGATATCATAACTCAAAACCTAGTAGAGTGCACTATATGTGCCCAGGGCCTGTAGATTAAATGCTGCTAGTGGGCCTGCAGCACTGATTGTGCCACCCACCTAAGTAGCCCCTTAACCTTGTCTCAGGCCTGCCATTGCAAGGCCTGTGTGTTCAGTTTCACTGCCAATTCGAGTTGGCAGTTAAAAGTACTTGCCAAGCCTAAACCCCCCTTTTTTCTACATATAAGACACCCCTAAGGTATGCCCTATGTCACCCATAGGGCAGGGTGCTGTGTAGGCAAAAGTCAGGCCATGTACCTAGGTAGTTTACATGTCCTGGTAGTGTAAAACTCCTAAAGTCGTTTTTTACACTGCTGTGAGGCCTGCTCCCTTCATAGGCTAACATTGGGGCTGCCCTCATACATTGTTTGAGTGGTAGCTGCTGATCTGAAAGGAGAAGGAAGGTCATATTTAGTATGGCCAAAATGGTGATATAAAATTCTGCTGACTGGTGAAGTTGGATTTAATATTACTATTTTAGAAATGCCACGTTTAGAAAGTGAGCATTTCTCTGCACTTAAATCTTCTTGTGCCTTACAATCCACGTCTGGCTGGGTTTAGTTGACAGCTCCTTCTGCATTCACTCAGACACACCCCAAACACAGGATACTTAGCCTCACTTGCATACAACTGCATTTTGAATGGGTCTTCCTGGGCTGGGAGGGTGGATGGCCTGCTCTCACACAAAGGACTGCCACAACCTCTACTTGGACCCTGGCATACAGGATTGAACTGAAAGGGGACCTTGTGCACTTCTAAGCCACTCTTTGAAGTTTCCCCCACTTCAAAGGCACATTTGGGTATACAAATAGGGCCTCTGCCCCTACCAACTCAGACACTTCCTTGAGAAGAAACTTGTAACCAGAACCTGCATCCTGCCAAGAAGAACTGCCTGGCTGCCCAAAGAACTCACCTGACTGCTTTCTGTGAAGGACTGCTGCCTTACTTTTGCCCTGCTGCCTTGCTGCTCTCTGGCTGTGGTGAAGAAGTACTCTCCAAGGGCTTGGGTAGAGCTTGCCTCCTGTTCCCTGAAGTCTCAGGACCAAAAAGACTTCATCTCTTCAAGAAGGACTCCTTGGCAGAAGTATCAACTGCAGGATAGCCCAACAAAGCACAGTCACAGGCCAGGGCAGCGCTTCTTCTCAGCTATTTAGCTCTTGTCCAGGCGGATGTTCCTCTTGGTTCCAGAAGTGATCTAATTTACAGGGGTTTTGGGTTCAATACGTATACTCCTTTCTGCCTTTGAGGTTGGCAAACTTCTATTGTTTGCTAAATCCTGCCTTGCCCAGGCCAGGCCCCAGACACACAGCAGGGGGTTGGAGAGTGTATTGTGAGAGGGCAGGCACAGCCCATTCAGATGTAAGTGACCCCTTCTCCCTCCACTCTAGCACAGATTGCTCATCAGGATATGCAGGCTATACCCAAGCTCCTTTTGTGTCACTGTCTAGAGGGAATTCACTACAGCCCAACTGTCAAACTGACCCAGACAGGGAATCCACAAACAGGCAGAGTCACTGAATTGTTTAAGCAAGAAAAGGCCTACTTTCTAAAAGTGGCATTTTCAAACTAACAATCTAAAAACCAACTTCACTAACAGATGTATTTTTAAATTGTGAGTTCAGAGACACCAAGCTCCACATTTCTGTCTGCTCTCAAAAGGAATCTGCACTTTTAAGAATATTTAAAGACACCCCCATGTTAACCTATGAGAGTGATAGGCCTTGCAACAGTGAAAACCACATTTGCAGTATTTCTCTGTTAGGACATATAAAATATATCAGTACACGTCCCACCTTTAATATACACTGCACCCTGCCTATTGAGCTACCTAGGGCCTACCTTAGGGGTGCCTTACATGTATAAAAAGGGAAGGGTTAGGCCTGGCAAGTGGGTACACTTGTCAGGTCGAATTGGCAGGTTAAAACTGCAAACACAGACACTGCAGTGGAAGGTCTGAGACAGGTTTACAGGGCTACTTATGTGGGTGTCACAACCAGTGCTGCATGCCCACTAGTAGCATTTGATTTACAGGCCCTGGGCACCTCTAGTGCACTTTACTAGGGACTTACTAGTAAATAAAATGTGCAAATCAAGGATAAATCAATCAATCATACAATTTACACAGAGAGCATATGCACTTTAGCACTGGTTAGCAGTGGTAAAGTGCCTAGAGTCCTAAAGCCAACAAAAAGAGGTCAGAAAATATAGGAGGAATAGGAGGAAGGAGGCAAAACGTTTAGAGGTGACCCTGCAAAAAGGGCCATTTCCAACAATTACCAATTAAAGTTCACATAAGACTCCAACAATATGGAGGAAACCATGTGCTTTCCAGTTGTGCAAAATCCAAATCAATCCTTTATTATCGCCAACGCACTCTACGCATTTCGATAGCTACGATTGTCTTGATCACGAGTGAAAAGCAGTAAGTGAAAACAGATATTTAATCAACTGTACACACATATGAACACAAAGGAATGCGGACATAGCTAATTCAGTAACATAAGCACTATGCAGGAATGTCACACATAGGCTGCCTTAAAACAAAATGTACCAATTGCTTTGTCGGTGCTATATACCTGTATCATTCAACCAGAAATAAATATGTGTCAAATATTCAAATTATTCAAAATATTCAAAAAAGAAACATGTGAACATGTAATTGCCTGTGAGCAATTGTAATACAGTCTTAACAGAGAGTGTTGTTTTGAACAATTCAAAAATTCAGGTACGGGTGTCCTGCTAGACCTGCTAGAGCTAACACTTACCCCCTGGACTTCTGTGGAAGCACAGGGCGTGGCACTGGCTCCTGTGAGAGTTTTGTGGGATCGGAAACATGTTTAAAACATAGGGGCGATGAAGTGGGTTTCCCCGAACAGGCGAAGGCCATGCTTGGCATGGTGTTGGAAGCCCTCGGATGTTTGGACGCAGGACCTGGCCATAGTTTAACTGTTTTATTTCGACAACCTCTTTGTCACATATAAAAATGGGATGCGTTTTACCAGCAATAAAATTGATCATAATATTAATCAGGTAACGTTTATCAGAAGAGGTTCAAAAAATGTGAAATGGATCTGAATTGGTTTCACAAAAGAGATGGCTGGGCTGAGAAAATATTTTTTTATTATGACGTGGAGTAAAGCTAAATGTAAGAGTTCACAGATTTATGGCCTTGATAACTAATCTACAGCCTGAAACAAAAAAAAAGTTAATGTAGGCAGCATTGAGCCAAAAGTCTTCTTTTCGTAATCTATCATGTTCTCTTATCTGATTCTGTTTTGTGTTTTTACGGAAACATCTATGAACGTCTGTGGTATTGTACATTAACGTATGTAATAATTTGCTATTTAGTTGTTCTGTTACTATTTACTATTAAGATGTTCTGTTACTATAGGAGCCACTCATGCTCGTGAGCAAGACAGTTCTTAGAATATAGAATGCAAGGGATCAAGGGAGGTTCCTTCAGTGGCAGTTGGCTTTGAACGTCTTGCTGACAGGATGAGGCTTCTAGACGTTGTACTCATTCTTCAATACATCAGGCTTATTATACTACACAAGAAGAGACTGCTCATCTGTTAACTCATTTTGGCGACGAGGACCTTACACATCGGAAGCCTCAACTGGACGCTGCCTTCTATGCTGTTCTCGATCTCTGTTCCAGTTTCACATCGAAGCTGAAGGTGGGGGAAATCCCAGCTCAGCTCGCTAAGGCAGCCTTTTTCTATCAGGCAAGTTACCACTTCTATCTTCAGCACTTGGCCCGTTTATGTCATTGGGAGGCCTGGATCGGGGCTCGAGCTGGAGATATATTTAGCTCGCGCGTCATATTTGCCTCTTCTCAGCCGCGAGACGTGAAGAATCCACAGAGTCGCGCATGCACATCGCGTCTTCGCATACTTCCATAGCAACGAAAGATGCTAAGCCGCATGCACGCGAAGTAAAGAACGTCAATTCGCAAAACGTTCCTGAGTCGCGCTCGTCCAATGTTACTATAGTAACCAAGGACGCTAAGCCATGCACACGGACACGTTCTCTGTGTATTGTTTGCTGCGAGGAAAGTTGTAGTTTCGCAAGCGTCTGTGACCACGGAAGGACTTTGAGAAGCCTGTACAAATAAGAAAGTGTGCACACCTGTTTTTTTCTTCACACACAAAGGTGATGTGCACACCTTGGAGCAGATCAAAGTTTCATGAAACAAACTCACGCATTATTGCTGTAGTGAATAGACCACAGTGTGCACCAGTGCGCCACATGACGTGCACACTTAGGAGTGGATCAAACATTTAGGAGTCATACTCACCAATTTTCACTATAATGAATAAACTGGGGTTTGCAAATACTATGTATTCCCAAAGTTTGCCCAATTTTGGAGCGCTATCAATTTGGGAAAAGAATACAGCGACAAGGTGAAACAATTGAGCAATACATTACTGCGTTGCGTGGTCTTGCTACTACCTGTTCTTTTGGTGTTTCGTATGAAGAACGCTTAAGAGACCAATTCATGTTGGGATGCTCGTTAGAAAAGGCCAGAGAGAACATTTGGCAAAAGGACAACCCATCGTTAGATGAATTACTCACTACTGCAAAAGCGTGTGAACACTCTAAGAATTGTGCTGAGGTTTTGAAGAACCATAAAGTAGTAACAACCGAATATGATGTAGAGGAAGGGGTTTCTTTCAAAACAGTACAACATTTTAAGACGGAACTGAAACATTTTAAAGAGAGGGATGATCCTAAAGGGATAGAGTATTTTCCAGGAAAGTGTTTTAGGTGTGGCAATGTGGGACACATGGCTAATAATAAGGAGTGTCCAGCTTGCAAGGTATTTTGCAAAAGCTGTGGCAAGAGAGGACATTTAGCAAAATGTTGTAAGACAAAAATGAGTGCTAAGAAAGTGAGGGAAGTAGATTGTGAAGACATGAGTGATGAAGTTGATTTAGTAAATGAAATTGATATTTTGCAAAGTACGAGTGGATGCTTGAGTGGTCCTCTGGAAACAATTTTAGTAAAAGGTGAGAGTGTTAAAATTTTATTTGACTCTGGAGCCAAAATAACTCTAGTTCCTAAAAGTTTTTATTACCAGCACTTAAAGAGTAAACTTAAGTTGTTGAAGCCCGATATCTGTCCCAAAGGTTATGGCGGAGTACCAATCAAACTACTTGGGTACTTTTGGGGTACTATGGAGTTTAAAGAATGTGTTATTCCGGCAAAAGTGTATGTGTCACTAAAAGGTGTTTCCTTGATAAGCTGGTTTCACTAACGTGATTTACAGGTCTACTTGGACCCAAATGAAGTTCCATCAGTACTCGTAAAGAATTCTCCTTCTGTTAATCAGGTGGATGACCCGGGGAAGGTATGGATAAACAAATTCCCTGAAGTTTTCAGTAAGAAAATTGGTTGTCTAAATGATTATCTACTTGAGGTTAGATTAAAGCCTGGAGCTCAACCCAAAATTGCAAAATTAAGGTCTGTTCCTTTCACTGTCAAACATAAAATGAAGGAGGAGATTGACAAATTACTCTCTAGTGGTATAATTCAAGAGGTAGAGGCATCTGAGTGGGTGGCCTCGGTAGTTATGGCAAAGAAGGCCAATGGAGAGGCAAGACTGTGTGTGGATCTCAGAGAATTGAATAAAGCCGTGGTAGTAGATCATCATCCACTCCCCAACATTAATGAAATGTTGTGCTCCCTTAATGGTGCTAAGCATTTTTCAACTCTTGATCTTTCATCAACGCACCATCAGATAAAATTACATCCGTCATCCCAAGATCTCACAACTTTTATTACCCCTTTTGGCACCTTCAAATTTCTCAGGATGCCTTTTGGTTTAATCTCAGCATCATCCGGTTTTGAAAGAGCACTTGAAAAAATATTAAGAGGAGTGGAAGGTATTAAGATCTACCACGATGACATCTTAATATATGGAGCTAATTTAGCTAAACATAACGAGACATTGGAAATGGTCTTACATAGATCAAGAGACTCAGGTCTAACTCTAAAATCTGGAAAATGCAAGTTTAACACTTCCACCATTGAATATTTGGGGCATGAAATCTCAGAAAGAGGGATTCGTCCTAAAACTGCTTTAGTTGACACAATCATCAATGTGCCAGTTCCAGAAAACAAGGAGGAGCTAGTAAAATTTCTTGGGATCCCTGAATTCTATAACAAATTTGTACAAAAATGTGCAGAGAGAACAAGGTACATGAGAAGTCTTTTGAAGAAAGGTATTTAATTTTCATGGTGTGATCAATGTTCAAATGAATTTCACGATATTAAATGTAGTTTACGAAGTGCAGCGGATCTAGGCAGCTATGACTACAAAGATGAGATGATGTTGATGTGTGATGCCAGTTCAAAGGGTATTGGTGAGTTCTAATGCAGAGAACCAATGGTGTGAACAGGACTATTTTATTTTTGTCAAGAAGCTTGAAGGGAGCAGAATATAATTATTCTGTGATTGAAAAAGAAGCGCTAAGTGTTAACTGGGCAGTTAGAAACTTGAGAAAGTTTTTGTGGGGTTGCAACTTTGAAGTCATCACAGATCACAAACCTTTGAAGGAAGTGTTCATGAACAAGGGAATTGACTTGGTTTCTCACAGAATTCGTAAGTGGGTCGTGGCCTTACAATAATTTGACTATACAGTAGCTTACATACCAGGTGTGTTGAATGTACAAGCTGACTGTCTTTCTAGACTTTGTGAGGCCTTTTCTTCCGAAGAAATAGGGGTTGAGAATGACAATGCTGATGATGATTACTTTGCAGGTAATGATTTTGACCAGGATGTTAAAGTTTGTCTCGTAACGAATGCTATTATCCAAGAATCAGAATGGAGAGAGGAGTTACTGAAAGAAGACATTTTACGGAAAGTAATTGATCAGACTAAGGGGGTCATTACAACATTGGCGGGAAGCTGTAACCGCCGTGCGGCCGCCAATGCGTCCGCACTCCCGCGGTCCCCATTACGACATCCCCGCTGGGCCGGCCGGCGCAAACCTAGTTTACGCCCGCCGGCCCAGCGGGGATGCGGCCGCAACATAGGAGCCGGCTCCTAATGGAGCCGGCGGTGTTGCGGCCGTGCGACGGGTGCAGTAGCACCCGTCGCGCTTTTCACTGTCTGCTATGCAGACAGTGAAAAGGTGCACGGTGCCCTGTTAGGGGGCCCCTGCACTGCCCATGCCAGTGGCATGGGCAGTGCAGGGGCCCCCAGGGCCCCCAGGACGCCCCTTACTGCCAGCCTCTTCCTGGCCGTGCAAACCGCCAGAAACAGGCTGGCGGTAGGGGAGTCATAATCCCCAGGGCAGCGCTGCTTGCAGTGCTGCCCTGGCGGATTATCACCGCCAGGGCTAAAACGGCGGGAAACCGCCGGCCCCGGCGGTGAGACCGCGGTAGCGCCGCGGTCGAAATATGGGTCTCCGTACCGCCAGCCTGTTGGCGGTATGGATGCCACTTTAGCCCTGGCGGTCTCTGACCGCCAGGGTTGAAATGACCCCCTAAGTGTGGATGGGGTGTGAAGAAAAGTTGTGAGGAACGTTTGGTGCCTTTGTGGCAAGTAAGAGATGAATTGGCGGTCATTGACCAACTTCTAGTTAGAGGTAGTAAGTTAATTCCTCCCCATTCTTTGAGAAACAAATTGGTGGCACATGCTCACGCTAGCCATATGGGTATTTCCAAAACCAAAGAAAGATTAAGGAGTACATATTGGTGGCCCACCATGGACACAATGGTGGAGAGAGAGGTAAGAGATTGTCATATGTGTGCCCAATCAGA
This sequence comes from Pleurodeles waltl, assembly GCF_031143425.1. NCBI lineage: Eukaryota > Metazoa > Chordata > Amphibia > Caudata > Salamandridae > Pleurodeles > Pleurodeles waltl. The sequence goes on along the minus strand of NC_090449.1, from coordinate 904,693,272 downwards.
TAAGGTTTTAAAGTGCAGGGTTCAACCTATGGTGATAAGAGAGGACTCCTTAGGACCATGGATGGATGTGGCGTTAGATATCCTTGGTCCGGTGAGATTAGGTTCAGTAGACAGGTATGTGTTAGTTTCTATTGATATGTATTCCAGATGGCCCGAAATAAAGATTGTGAGTTCGGTAGAGTCTAGAGATGTAATTGCTTTTCTTGAGGAACTTTTTGCGAGGGAAGGGTTTCCTTCTTCAATTCTTACTGACAATGGTGTCCAATTTACATCGAAGATTATGGAATCCTTTTTGAAAGATAGAGGGATTAAACACAAAAGGATGGGCTTGTACCATCTTGAATCGAATGGTGTAGTAGAACACTTCATTAAAGTGCTTTAAAAAAGTATACAACTGGCACAAACACAAGGAATTAAGTGGGAAAATGAAATTTAAAAAAAGGTGCGTGAATATCGCTTAACTCCACACTCTTCCACAGGAGTGGCTCCCTTTCGCCTGTTTAAGGGAAGATTACCCTGCCATGAAGTGGCTCCTGGATGGGTACAAGAAAAACGATTGAGTATTGATCCTCCTGTCAGTGATGTGAATGGATGGAGGAACAAGGAACAGAGGAAGAAAATTCAGAGGAAAGAATGGTATGGTGTATGCAAAAGTGTAAAAGAAACCAGGATAAAAGTTCGTGATTGGGTAAAGATAAGATCTCCAAGATGTGAAAAAGGACCTGCCAAATTTATAGGTCCATTTGAAGTAATAAAACGTTTTAAAAATGCAGTAAAAACGAATGATCATAAGATATGGAACTTAAACAGAGTAGAATAATGTGGTACCAGTGTGTCAGGTGAGACAAGTGAACCTGCTACTCCTGATAGTGGGTCTTGTATTAATTCTGATTCAGCTAAGAATTTGTGTTCCAGGCCTAAAAGATCGATAAGGAGGCCAGAGAGACTACAAGACTATGTATAATTTGTTCATGTCAATATATGAGTTTGTTTAAGCTATGGAGCTATGAAAATCTTCTAATTTCATTTGATTGTTTTGAAGTTTGGAATGGAAGGGAGGTGATGTGGTATTGTACATTAACTTATGTAATAATTTGCTATTAAGATGTTCTGTTACTATAGGAGCTACTCATGCTCATGAGCAAGACAGTTCTTAGAATATAGAATGCAAGGGATCAAGGGAGGTTCCTTCAGTGGCAGTTGGCTTTGAATGTCTTGCTGACAGGATGAGGCTTCTAGACGTTGTACTCATTCTTCAATAAACCATGCTTATTATACTATACAAGAAGAGACTGCTCATCTGTTACCTCAATGTCCTCCTGGAAATGCGTGCAGGGCACTATATTGAGCATTGCTATGTAGCAAATGGAAGGACCTAATTAAGAGAGAAAACGGGCCTCTGCGCTTTATTCTAAAAGCATAATCTTGGCTCCAATAATCTTTGTTTTCGATTTTGGATTAATGTTTTCAGCGTTCTGATTGATCTCAACATTTTTTTAGTATTTTGACCTTGTAAGGGAAAGCTTAACTAATCTAATGTACACTACAGTAACTTGTCTTTTCCTTTAACAATGGTAATCAAAAAAGAAGAAGGGTAACTCAATTATGTGTGTGGTTCTGGTGGTGTTGATTTTTAACATTAGACCTTAGGAATGTCAGACATTTTTGCATGTTTGAATGTAGGCACTTTGGCCTAAGAAACAGGCTCCTTATTCTGAAGGTGCAGTCAGCAAATGATTGCAACTTGAGGTGCTACGTTCTTAGAGTGTGATAGACTATTTACTGAGAAGAAGGGCAAGTTACTGATCCCATTGCTTTTTAGGGTTCACCTGCACAGCCCTTGCACTGCGCTTGCGGAATCTCTTGTAAACAAAAAAAAACTTAAAAGAAGCTTATGTCCCACCCATTACTTACCAGTACTTATCATTGGATGGCTCCCACTTCACTTTTGTTTACTTGACTCAGATTGGTCAGCGCCTCTTGCACCTTCTGCTTCCTCTCGGGCTTCAGCGTAGATCCTTCTGTCTTGTGTCTGGCATGGAGTTTAGCCCAAATACAGTTTCCTGTCTGTGGCCAATCTCCTTCCACCCAGTCTCCTCCAGTTTTTATTGTTTTTTTAAATTATGGACATGCCCTCTTCGAGATTGCATGTCTCAGCGATTGTGTCGCTCATCTTACTACAGTCACCCCTGCTACTGTTTAATACCCATTTCAAATACATTGCTGTATAAACTATTTTTAATTAAACACGTTTTTTTGACAAAACATGCTGTTTTCTGCTACTTTTGCTTTCTTAGCTATTTTTAATTAAACAAGTTTCTTACAAAAGGTGCCATTTTCTGGTGATACATTTTTCAACTACAACATTTTTAACCACCCCACAGCATTACATGGCTTTACATGGCTTTACCGACTAAAATATTATTGTATTTCATTTGACAGGGCCAGGGAAAGAGTTGCTGACAATTTAACCCCTTTGCTCACAAATTGGTAAGCACACAGGTAATCGATGTTTCAAACAATGAATCTACTGCCTCTCCCTCCCTGTAGAACCTCCTCTGGGCCCCACAGGTTTCCCTACTTTGCCATCTTTACCTCCCTCTGTCATCTCATAGGTACCCCCACCTTCACCAGACCTGGCACACAATAGCCCGATAGTCCGATAGAAGAGACATGAAAGGAGGGGACTGGTACACCTCCCGCTGCTGCCTGTGATCAAGCACTCATGTCCGGCTGTCAGTGGTGACTTTTCACTTTAATGATGCAGAATTAAATGTATATCTAAACTAAAGTCAGCAGTGTTGACACATTGAGAGAGGTATGTGAATAACCTTGCCCTGGGAAGGAAAGCTTTGCGAGACATTGGCTGTTACAAGGAGTGCATAAGAGTGAAAAGATGATATACAAATACCTGGGCCCCGAGTGGCCCCAAGGGGATCCTACCCATTTCAGGGGACCTACATTCAGCCCAATGTCAATGAATATCCATGAGATATAGGACTAAAGGGGTTCTCTTCGCATACTGCCAGGGAAGAGGAGGAAACATCATTCTGTGTTAAATAACTGGCACATACCGATAGTTCTGCGCCAAACAAAGGGAATCTGTCATTGGCAGTTGAGTGATGAACCAATTTTAGAAAAACTCAGAGAAGAAGGAAAATACGTTACCTTTAATCTGACTCCAAATCTCGTACTCAATACAAACTTGTGTATACCTTGACTCCTAGATGTAAAACCAGAAGCTGTTGTTCACAGGCACCTCATACAAATGCATGTCATAAGCAGCATTCCCTATATCTGTGGAAATCTGAGCCCTTGTCTGACTCCTTTTGGCAGAGGTGTCCCAACAGTGTATGTTTTTGACTGATGGAGGAGAGCCTACAGGCTATAATTTACTGTCACCATAATGGTAAATGTGATATACTCTTACATCCCGGGTCTTTCTCACTCAACAGCTGGATAGATTCCACATCTCCTGAGAGTAAGTACTGGAGACAGAGAGTGCAGCATGGGGCAGCTAGACTGCAACAAACAGGTTCCAAAAATAATGTTTTAGGCCAAAACTTGGATTGGTGTAGGAGGAAGCCTAGATAGGCTAATCCCAATGATTCACACAATATTAGCATTTTAGATGCTGTGGTCGAGATTTTCCAGCACTTAGTTCTTAACCAATCCAGACACTGAATTTATTTCTTGGTCTTGCTGAACGTGCCAACTGCTGTTCAACATGTGTAGAAAAAAATTGGCAAAGCCAATAAATCTCGCATAGGCGAAACATATTGGTTTGTTTCAGAACCTTAACTGCTATTAAAGTAGTTTATGGCTAACAAATTGTCCATTGAATCATCCCTCGAAGGGCTGGCATGTCGACTATTGTAAATGAGTTTAGATGAGTTCCCAAAATCATGGCATTTTTCTGATACTTCTGTCAAAATGTTTGATGCCCTAGCAACTTATTTCTTATTTATGTTTGTATATTAAATCTAATTTAGTTCCTTTTTTCTAATTTCTTTATTGGGAGATAATCCTCCTAGTGTAGCACATTGTTATTGACAAGCAACAGTTTCAACAACATAATATTGGTATGGTGACGATGGACGTATTACTACGAGTTATTTTATACGCTCTGGGGAGTCACTACAGCAATTCAACATTATTTTTACTTAGAGTCAATAGACCATAGGAGCTTTCACTGATTTCAGTATGTGTCTGGGCTAATATACATCCTAGTGGATGGGATCATAGAATAAAATGACGTAATTGGCTGGATTTGTTTGAAGTGAGATTTCTTTTCAATTTAATTTTGTTTGAAATAACACTAGTGGAGGGCAGGACCTTATCCCATAGAAGTCAACAGTGAACAGATCTGATTAGCTGATCCCAGGGAGTGAGTGCATGTGTGACACACAACGCCAAATGGAGGAGCTGTGGTGGGGTCCTGAGCCATGGATAGCTCTTAACATTGTTTGTACTACACCGATAGCCATACCTGGTGATTGTGTTTTTTAGCTGAGAGTCCATCTGAACAGGTTTAGGAGACTCTGTCAAAGAAACCTGATGAAATGATGCCAGGAGAAGTCTAAAAATGATATGATGTCAGTACAGGCGGACGGTAGAGGGTACCTAGGGAAACAGTAGAGACCCCAGTACTGATCCTTGAGGATTAACCCTGAGAGTGATAAGTGCTAGGAAACTGAAACTGAGCAATCTGAGTGGCAAGAAGGGAAGAACCATTCAAAATTGTACTTAGAACAGGGAGTGGCGAGTGAAGGAAAAGGAAGGGTTCTTGACTATGTCCAAAGCTGCAGCGAGCAAGGAAAATAATGACAGCTGATAGGAGGAAATGGAAAGCATGTTTAACACAGTCTTAAGAGTGTGAAAGTGATGAACAACAGAAGAACTGGAGACTGGGATTCTCACTCAGAAATTCTGGAAAATCTTTGGAAAATGATACCTTCTGATTTTGTTGGTAAAAAGGATGGTAAATGAATAAACATTTACCATCATTGTTTTCTGTATCACTCCACGCTTATGTAATGCTCTCGCTGGACCATGTGACTCAGTGTGCTAATGCATCCGCCCGAGTTATCTCTGCATGGTCTCAGAGTCACAGATTCTTTTCCTGTAAGGTTCATAATTTGTATGTCAATAAAATAAGTGATGTTTAGCATGAAGAGACCTCCTCTGGAGGGAATATGCCGTCCACAAATATGCCTTCTATCATACATTTACTTTCAACCTAGAGTGGCCCTTAACCTGGACCACAAGACACATTAGTTTTAAACCCTCTTCACTGCTAACAGTGAACTCCTTTTTCCAACATGAAATCTCTTATGACTAACTTTCTATGCTTACCCTTTCCTGTGTGTTCCACTTTAATGTACCGTATATAGCAGTCTGAAGCTTCAGGGGTCCAGGTGTTTTTGCTGCTAAACCATTTCTCATATAAATAAAAATGAACTTCCTTGGAAGTTTGGCCACTTCTACCAATGATGTTTGTTAGGTTGAGAGTGCAAGCGCTCTGACGTGTTGTAATCTATCTGTGGGATTTTAACCTCACCCACCGCACACCCATCACTGTCACTCGTTCGTGGCTTGCCTTTCAAAAATCCTTTGTTATCATTAGTAAATGCTTTACTTTTGTTACTCCTTGGGGCAGTTTTGTTAACGCCTTGGCCATCGACTCTGTTATGCAGATAATTGCCCGTTTGCCAATACGTTTGACTGTGAGCGAACTTCTATTTCCTTTTGTGTCTCTCCTTCGCACTGATGCTCATGGCGGCCATGGCGCATTTAATCACTTCGCTGCCAGGCCGTTTCCCCCTCCGGTGCAAAGACTGTTTTTGGCTATTTGGGGCAGCTCCTGCTTAGGCCCTCATAACGTTTTCTCCACATAAGCTACCCATGCCAAATTTGCATCCTTTTTTTCCAACATACTAGGGATTCTAGAGGTACCCAGACTTTGTGGGTTGTCCTGAAGTAGACCAAGAAATTTGCCAAAATACAGCGAAAATGTCTTTTTAAAAAAAAGGGGGAAAAAAGGGCTTCAGAAGAAGGCTTGTGGTTTTTTTCCCCTGAAAATGGCATCAGCAAAGGGTTTCCGGTGGTAAAATCAGATTTCAGAAACAGGCAGAGTTGAGTTAGAAAACCCAATTTTTCAACACAATTTTGACATTTTACTGGGACATACCCCATTTTTACTATTTTTGTGCTTCCAGCCTCCTTCTAGTTAGTGACAAAAATGGGTGAGAAACCAATGCTGGATCCCAGGAAGCTAAACATTTCTGAAAAGTAAACAACAATTTAAATTCAGCAAGGGGTCATTTGTGTAGATCCTACAAGTGTTTCCTGCAGAAAATAACTGCTAAAATAAAAGAATTTTGAAATTGAGGTGAAAAAACATCAATTTTTCTCCACGTTTTACTCTGTAACTCTTTCCTGCAATGTCAGATTTTTTAAAACAATATACCGTTATGTCTGCTGGACTCTTCTGGTTGCGGGTTTATATAGGGCTTGTAGGTTCATCAAGAACCCTAGGTACCCAGAGTCAATAAATGAGCTGCACCTTGCAATGGGTTTTCATTCTATACCAGGTATACAGCAATTAATTTTATGCAATATAAAAAGTTAAAAATAGGTATCAAGAAAACATTTGTATTTCCAAAATGGGCACCAGATAAGGAGTTGAGAAGCAGTGGTTATTTGCACATCTCCGAATTCCGGGGTGCCCATACTACCATGTGAATTACAGGGCATTTCTCAAATAGACGTCTTTTTTACACACTATCTTACATTTGGAAGGAAAAAATTTAGAGAAAGACACGGGGCAATAACACTTGTTTTGCTATTCTGTGTTCCTCCAAGCCGCTGATAAAAATGGTACCTCACTTGCGTGGGTAGGCCTACTGCTCGCGGCAGGAAACACAAAATGGATACATCACATTTTTACATTGAAATCTGACATGTTGTTTGCAAAGTGCCTAGCTGTAGATTTTGGCCCCTAGCTCAGCCGGCACCTAGGGAAACCTACCAAACCTGCACATTTTTTAAAACAATACACCTAGGGGAATCCACAATGGGGTGACTTGTGGGGCTCTGACCAGGTTCTGTTACCCAGAATCCTTTGCAAACCTCAAAATGTGGCCAAAAAAAACACTTTTTCCTCTCATTTCGGTGACAGAAAGTTCTGGAATCTGAGAGGAGCCACAAATTTCCTTCCACCCAGCATTCCCTCAAGTCTCCAGATAAAAATGGTACCTCACTTGTGTGGGTAGGCCTAGTGCCCGCAAAAGGAAATGCCCCAAAACACAACGTGGACACATCACATTTTCACAAAGAAAACAGACCTGTTTTTTACGAAGTGCCTAGCTGTGGATTTTGGCCTCCAGCTCAGCCGGCACCTAGGGAAACCTACCAAACCTGCGCATTTTTGAAAACTAAACACCTAGGGGAATCCAAAATGGGGTGACCAGGTTCTGTTACCCAGCATCCTTTGCAAACCTAAACATTTGGCCAAAAAAACACTTTTTCCTCTCATTTCGGTGACAGAAAGCTATGGAATCTGAGAGGAGCCACAAATTTCCTTCCACCCAGCGTTTCCCCAAGTCTCCCGATAAAAATGGTAACTCACTTGTGTGGGTAGGCCTAGCGCCCGCAAAAGGAAATGCCCCAAAACACAACATGGACACATCACATTTTCTTAAAGAAAACAGAACTGTTTTTTACAGAGTGCCTAGCTGTGGATTTCGGCCTCTAGCTCAGCCGGCACCTGGGGAAACCTAGCAAACCTACACATTTTTTAAAACTAGACACCTAGGGGAATCCAAGATGGGGTGACTTGTGGGGCTCTGACCAGGTTCTGTTACCTAGAATCTTTTGCAAACCTCAAAATGTGGCCAAAAAACACTTTCTCCTCTCCTTTCGGTGACAGAAAGTTCTGGAATCTGAGAGGAGCCACAAATTTCCTTCCACCCAGGGTTCCCCCAAGTCTCCTGATAAAAATAATGCCTCACTTGTGTGGGTGGCCCAGGTGCCTGCAACAGAAAAATGACAAAAACCTGTAGAGATTGAGGGGATAGCACAGCGACTTGATTAGCACATATTTTAATTTCATACATCTTTTAGGCTGACTCTGCTTTGGGGACCCACACAAGTGAGGTATCATTTTACTTGGGAGACTGAGGGGAACGCTGGGTGGTAGGAAATTTGTGCCACAGCGGTGATCCTACAAAGAAACGTGAGGAAAATATGCTTTTTTAAGCAAATTTTGAGGTTTGCACAGGAGTCTGGGTAAGAAAATGTTGGGGGTTCCAGGCAAGCCACACCTCCTTGGACTCCTTGGGGTGTCTATTTTTATAACATGTCTGGGTTTGGTAGGTTTCCCTAGATGAAGGCCTCACCGGGACCAAAAACATAGGTGCCCTCCCCCCCAAACACAGGTAGTTTTGCAATAGATCATGTTGATGTGTCCACGTACTTATGTGATGTTCCAAACACTAAAATTGTGAAAAGAAACACACTTAGGTTATGTTAAAAGACCCCTCACCCACCAACCAAGTTGGTGGCATGCTTCATCATCAGGGTCCCACCCGAGACACCTAGCATGTCACAGGTGTGCTGCGATGCCTGATTACAGCAGAGCAGGTTTTGTCATTTTTACCACACATACTGGTTGGATTTGGCATGAGGGGGAGTGATGGTTCAGTGGATAAAATTTTATTAACAAGAGATTTCACAAAAATGAAATGCACTGTTAATAATTGAAAGGCCAACAAACTGAATCAATGACTCACAGCTCGTGAGCTGTAAAGCCATGACAAGGCACCAACCGCTTTACAGTCCCTTCACACACCTTTCATACATGACATGCACAAGACCATTCACGCCAACAGCCACGGGCCCAGCACATTACAAAACTCACATCGACAGACAGCGCCACTCAAGGGCCCATCACTTTCATACAGCCACATGCCTGATACAGTAATCACACCAGCTGATGAGTGTGTGGACTAGCGTTTGGCTGGCACCGCTCCACGCACACCGCCAGCCAAGCACCACTCCACGCACACCGCCAGCCAAGTGCCACCCCACCCACATCGCCAGCCAAGCGACACCCCACTAACACTGCCAGCCAAGTGCCACCCCACTCACACCGCCAGCCAAGCGCCACTCCATGCCCACCGCCATCACTTTTTTTTGTTTTTAAACAACAAAGAAACCACAAATTATAGATAAGTACAAAACTACAAACACAAAAGCTCTAACTGAATACATGACAGTAATGCCAACCGTGATACTGAACATAAAAAAATATAAATTAGCATCTTACGCTCACGGAATTTCCCGATAATTCTTCTGTGTGTGGTAGCTCCTGAAACAGCCACCCACACACAGCCCAGGCTTTGAAGGACAATCAGGGCAGTACATCCTAGTCTCCTTCCTGATACCTCTTCGAGCACAGACTCTACATCTCTTAGCAGGAAAGTGTTTTTTGGCCGTGGGAGGAATGTGCTCAGCAAAGTGACGATCTTTCAGTATAGCCACATCCTCCATCACTGCTTCTCTAGGAACTTTCGCCTGTTCCAGCACAAGAAGGCTCACAATGATAGACTCCTGAAATTTCACAAATGTCATCCTTGACTCTGGAGAACTATCCTTGAACACAACAAAAGCATTAAAAGTTGCCAAGTGGAACAGGTGAACCGCTAATTTCTTATACCAAACATAAGACTTACGAGCAGCAGTGTAAGGTTCCAACCTCTGATCTACTCTATCAACACCACCCATGTGCTTATTATAGTCTAAAATGCACAGAGGTTTGCGCACTTCAGCAACTTGACCCTAAACAGCCACAGGTGAAGTACTCTCATCATGGATGGTAGTTAGCATGTACACATCACTCCTGTCTACACATTTTAGAGCTAGCAGCTCATCATTCCACAAGGCACTGCACTGTCCCTTCTTAAGTTTTTTACAGACTAGCTTTCTTGGATAGCCTCTCCGATTAGAGCAGATTGTGCCACAAGCAACAGTGTCCACTCTGAACAACTCCTTGAACAACTGAACTCCAGTGTAGAAGTTATCTACATGTAAATGGTGACCTTTGTGAAACAAGTTCCCACACAATTTTCTCACTAACTCCAAAAGTGGGTGGACAACCGGGGGGGTCAATATTGGAATTCCTACCAGTGTAGACCGGAAATTATAAACATATCCTGTACTACTTTCAGACAGCATATACATCTTAATTCCATACTGTGCCCTCTTGTTAGGAATGTACTGCCTAAAAACCAAACGACCCTTGAACAGGACCAAAGACTCATCTACAGATATTTCTTTGCCTGGAACACAGATCTCTGAAAAACGATGTACCAAATGATCAAGGACAGGTCTAATCTTAAAAAGACAGTCAGAATCAGGGTGATCTCGTGGTACGGCTAAAGCATTATCTACAAAATGCAACATCCGAAGAAGAAGCTCATACCGGTTACAACTCATGATTGCAGGAAATACAGCAGTTGCCATCAAGAGACTAGTAGACCAATATAAAGACAGTGATGGCTTCCTTATCAGCCCCATCAAAAAAGTTAAACCCAAGAACTTTTTCAACTCTTCCAGATTTGTGGGAATCCACCAGCTAGCTCTAGAGTGCGGCCTAAGTCTGGCAGCGTTGTCGCTCAAATACTGCTCTGCATACCAATTAGTCTGCTCAACAATATTTTCCAAAAATATATTGCCCATAAACAACTCAAAAAAGTTGACGGGCAAAAGGTTTTCTGTATTAACACGACACCCTGGAAATCCAGTAAACGCAGGCAATTGTGGCTGCTCCATGTTTGGTGCAGCCCACGTGTCGGGTCTTTCAATGGGAAGCCTTTGAGCTGCTGGCTGCTGCACCATTGGCACATCAGTGTCCTCCTCTAAAACAGGGCCTTCATCAGCACTGAGAGTGGCTTTATCATCAGATGGTTCCACTCTGACAGAAAATTAACTTCCAGAATCTTGCACTTCCTCCTCTGCCTCAAATGCAGAGTCAGTCTCATAATCATGGTCAGAAGACGACTCAAAAAGCACACCAACAACCTGCTGAGTAGTCATCCTACGGCTAGCCATGACCCTTCCTAAAAAAATTAACTGGACAAATGCACCAGTGACAACCAGAACTGTGTAAGATAAGTAACAAAAAAAGTGTAGCTTTATCACTAAGAGTTATAAACTCAAAAACTATACCGCTCACTTGCCTGAAAAAGCTTGGCTCACCAGCAACTACTCTGCACAGCCACAGCAATCACCAATGATATACCACTAAAAAGAGGAAAAAACGAAAAATAGACATAAGACAACACAATAATCATTGTGCATAAATCTAAGGACAATTTCACACACAATCCGGCATTCAGTACACCACCTACAAACATGTCATTCATGCATGGCAACAATACTCCTTTGGAGAAAATGTATTTACTTACCTAAAACATGCAACTACGCAAACCGCAGGACATCCACTGCCAAAATTGCAACAAGCCACAGCAAAGAAACCAAAAGCTTTGAACTAGAACAAAAAGAAGAAATAAACTGTTCTTATCATAAATGCAAATACTTTGTCAGTTAACAAACACCCCGCCACTAACCATTTTTAAATTTTCCCTTGTGTCCAGTGTTCTCTGCTTAGGGGCAGAAGGGCCTAAAAAAACAATAGGCCAATCTGCCCCCATGGGGGGCAGAAATGCCATAGAATATATTGCCCCCTTTGGGGGGTGACCCTTGCCCAAGGGGCCACCCCAACACAAACAAATGAGCAAAAAAAACAATCCCTGGTTTCTAGTGGCTTTCTGCCCCCTTTGGAGCAGATCGGCCTTAAAATAAGACTAATCTGCCCCCAAAAGGAGAGCAACCCTTGCCCAAGGGGTCACTCTTCCACACAACAACAACACACATGCACACACACACACACTAATTCCCTGGTGTCTAGTGGGCATTCCTGCTGCCTGATCGCCTCACGATCGGGCTGGAGGAATGCTCAAAGAGACATTGAGGGAAAGGAAAACCCTTTCAGAGGGATCCCCCCCCCCCGGAGGTAAAGCGTACCTCCTTCCCTGAAGACGCGCAGGAAGCAAATGGCTTCCAGCGCATCTTTGCACCCTTTCATGATGTCAGCACGCAATCGCGTGCTGCCTCATGGGGGGCGGGGTGGAATAGGAAGCGATTCCCCTTCCAGCCCTGACCTGGGGGGTGGGGAGACGGCACTTGGGGGGAGTGCTAGCGCTTCCCCCAAGGGACAGTGAATGGACATAATGGTTACGTCCATGGCATGTACGTAACCATTACTTCCATGCCCGTCAAGGGGTGAACTCGGCGTGCTGATGTCAAGTGGTTTACTTTTCATTTTCAATTTATGAGGCAAGAAAAGTCCAGTTAGGAATTTACAACGCTAATAGCTCTAATTCTAGAAAAAGCAAGATCCGTTGCATTGCAATACCTGTTTAATATGGTCATCGTATGGACTGTTTTAAAGCTGCATGAGTAAATTATGAAGAGAAAATGTGCACAATTTTAACAAAATTTAGAGATTGAGTCTCAAGAAACTTTAAGCAAAATAAGTGGCACATTGTGTGGTTCAAAGCACAATGAACTAATGCCTTTGGTCATAATTAAAGATTTAAAGATAACTTTAGAGAGTTTGGTAGCTCTTTAAACATACTTTTCTGGAAAATGATCTGAAAATGCTGAGTTTTAAAGCACATTAAGGGCCCTATTTAGAACTTAGTGAATGGGTTATTTAATCACAAAGTATGGGATTTCCCATCAGCCCCTTTAGGAGTGCCACTCACAATACAATTGAAATGCAGCAGAAGGGATGTCCATCATTTTGTGACAGAGTAACCCATCCACCAAACTCTAAATAAAGCTCTAAGTTAGTAAACGTGGTGAAAATAAATATAACAGAAATATATTTTGACATATATGTTCTCCCCCTTGGAACTGCTGTAAAAATGACTGTGACAGTAGAACTTACAGGACCTATAGTGCAGAAAATTAAATTATGTACTCTGAGGGCTAACTATAGTGAGGGTAGTAGATGGAGATTGCGAAGGGTGTGACTACAGCTTCATAATTTCAGGCATCTTATAGGTAACCTGGATGCAATGTATTTCTGGCATTTCTCATGCAACCAACATATTATCTTCAACAGGTTCTATCACAGCTCTATACTCTCCTGACAGTACCAGCACCGGTCACTGGGGCTGTATATCTAATAGCACTGACACAGTTTTATTTACAGTAGTACACAGTGTGGTACCTGTTGTTTCTAAGTACTATAAATACCCAAATGTAATGCTATCTTATGTTTTCACCTTAAAAGGCTAAAGTACTGAGTTTACATTATCAGGATTCAAGCTTGTTACCTGTTGGTCCGAAAGATGGTAACAATTATGATGATGATGACTGCATATGCACTCGAAAGAGTCTCTTGGTGCTAGTAGCTGCATCACTATGTTTAACATGCGCTTATAGAGTCAAAAAAGCCGTATATGTAGTGGTTTCCCGAACTTCTTGAATTGTTAGCTGAGCTCTGTTTCTCAATTACATTTGGTTTCAAAATTCGGCTCCCTAACGCCTAAAATCACTGCCACCTCAATTCACATAATTAAAGTGGGGTAATTCGATATGTTTTTAAAGGAGGAGTGTAAAGAATTTGTTGGGGAATATTTTCTGGTTAGGAAAGAAAGAGCAGTACCCTGAAATATTTTAAACATAATACAAGCTAATTTAAATTGGGTTATGTTGTACAGGGGAAGCCAATGAAGTTGATTTAAATAAAATAGAGTCAAATTTCTTTAGGTTAAGAAATAACAGCTTTCTGGGTCTTTTGTAGGCTGCACCATGAGTGCTGGGAAAGACCCAGATAAGCTTTGCTGCCCTAATCTATGCAAGCTTCAATGAAAGCATTAGCCATCATGATCTTTTGGGGGAAAGTAAGAAATACCGTTATCAGGCACATAGTGAGGATACCGAGTAGGCAGGTTTTTTTTGTTACCACATCTGTCTGCTTAGCTAGGTTCAGTTTGGATCCCATGATGACCCCCCTAGATTGCGGCAACTGAGGCCTGTCCCAAACAATCTCCAAGATTCAGGGATCTAAGGGAGGATTCAGGTGAAATATGCCCCCCAGAATGATAATTTCAGTCTTTGTGTGGTTATATTTAAGGATGTTATGCTCCATGCAGGATGCGACTGAGGATAGCATAGCTTGTACACAACATTTAGAAACGTATTGGTTCTCTTTAAGATTCACGGCTATTTGCATGTCATCTGCCTATAGATAGGTGGTGACATTAAAGCCTTAAAGTTTTTTAATAACCTTGCTAATGGTTGAACACATAGCTTAAAGATCCTGAGTGATAAGGAATGGCCCTAAGGTGCTCCCTGTCGGAGCAGGTTGGCAGATGATTTAATCTGAGCCATGTGTGAAAGAAATTGGTTGAGGGGGTGAAACTCTCTTCAAGTACTAATCACAAATCTTTTATGGTGAAGTCGCAAGCACACCCTAAATTATTCTGTGGTTAACTCTCAGGTGGCTTGGCACAGAGCAGTCAGACTTAGTTCAGAAGCAATGTGTAAAGTATTTGTGCAACACATCACAAAAGGAGCCCACAACAAGATTAGAAGAATAGAGCAATGTTTAATAAATAAAACAAGACCAAACTAACAAATATCTCATTAGCAGAACCAGAGATATTTAATTTTAAAGATGTTACTCAAAATAGCACCAAAACACGTAAATCGTCAAGTATAGATATCTGGTCGCACAGGACTGGGACAAAATTACAAGTTCGGGCGACCATGATGGATCATGGGCCAGCTACAAGGACCCATTTAGTCCTGCTGAACACAGTACCTTAAATCCTGGATTGCAAAGTGTTGTGAGGATCCGAGTCACAGATATGTTGCACAGTCAAAGTCATGTGTCAGGTCTGAGGTGTTGAAAAGCTGCGCTGCAAGGTCCTTCCATGTTGTCATGGAAAATCCCATCCATGAGGGCTTGTGATTGAGAGTCTGGAGTCAAGGATGCACCTCACAGTCAGGGTGATGTGTTGATTCATGCGTCATGCAGCAGCAATTCTGATGCAGTGATGGGCTGTGGGTCTTTGCTGTTTTTCCTATCCATGCACCAGCAGCAATGAGTCAGTTCTGTTCATGGTTGTGCCATACAGCACAGGTGATACTTTGATTCTGCTGTATCCACCAAGGCTAGCAGAGCCCTTTAGGCCCATTCCCGAGGGTCCAGGACTGGGGTAGCACCACAGGGGAGATTAGAGTCATAGATGGCAAAGTGCAAGTGCAAGAGAAAAGGCTGTTGGAGCCTTTTGTCCCTGATGCTCAAGTTAGAAGGCTAGCCAGCTAGCCCTTGGTGTCACTCTGAGGTTCTGAGTTCAAGAGATGCAGGTCCAGTCTTTTCCACCCAGGCAAGAGGGCAGCAGGCAGCAGGTCAGCACAGCAAGGTAGAAGCACAGCAAGGGAATGGTCCAGCAAGGTGACATTCTGGCAGAGTGGCAGTCCTTAAGCAGCTCATCAGTCCTTATTCCTGGCAGAGTATCCACAGGTCCAGATGTGTACTGAAGTGGTGGTGTCTGAGCTCCAGTGTTTGTGCTCAGTTGTGATTTTGAAGTGGGGAGGAGTTTCTAACGTTTTCACTTTGAAGACCACACACACACTCTGCTTTTCATGTCCTTGATCCAGACCAACTACAGGATGTATGCACTCCTTTGTGGGGAGGTAGGACACAGCCTATTCAAATGTAAGTGAGGATGTGCCCAGCTCCTCCCTCCTATTCTGGCAGTGATTGCAAATCCAAGCACACCTAAGATCTCTATTGTGTGGCTTTCTAGGAGGAAAACACAAAGCTCAACTGTCAGCTACACACAGTCATGTGACCCAGGTACAGCATATAGGCACTATATTGCTAAGTCATAACAATCCAGCTTTCTAAAAGTATAGGAAAATATGATAGATGGAATGGCAGAATTCATCTCAGCCACTGCCAATTACTTGGTCCACATCTCAATCCATCGTTATTTTGCACACAATGCAACCTCAGTTTGTACCCAACTATATGCAAATATGTCTTTACCCTGTTTCAAATGGATCAGTCCGGCCCGAACTGCCAAGCCAGTTCCCTGACAAACCAGAACACAAGTGACCTGGGACAGGTATGATCCAATTAATGGGCTTATCAGTCACATACAGCTTGGTTCCAGTGACACAGTGTGCATGGGACCCACATCTCGGCTTACCCGTCCACATTAAGGTGACAAACTGAAGTATAGAAAAAAAGTGATAGGGGAATGCTTGAATTCATCTCAGCCACTGGTAATTACTCAGGTCACATACCAATCCATTGTTATTTTGCACAGCATTTCACCTCAGTTTGGACCAAGCTATATGCAAATCAGCCTTGATCCTGCTCCAATTGCAACAATCCAGCCAAACTGCCAAGGCAGGTCCTCCCTGAGCCGAAACACAAGCAACACAGGAGTGATTGTGCCTTAGTAATGGGCTTATCAGCCGGGTACAGCTTGGTTCCACGTTGTTCCACAGTGTTGTGGAAGATCCCATCCATGAGGACTTGCGATGCGAAGTCCAGAGTTGAGGAAATGTCATGCAGTCGGGGTCATGACTTAGTTCTGAGGAGCTATAAGGCTGCTATGCAGAGTCTGGCATCATCATCTAGGCTGCCGTCAATGAGAGTTGTGAGGGTCTGTTTACCACCCAGCGGCAGTTCTGATCTGACAATGGGCTGTGATGCGATGCTGGTCTTTGCGGTGGTTCAGATTCACACAGCAGCGACGATGCGTACGTTCTTCTCTGAGTAGCACCACGCAGCAGAGGAGATGCATCAGTTCTGCTGGATCCACTGACGGTAGCAGAGCACCTTAGGTCCACTTCCAAGGGACCAGGACTGGGGTAGCACCATTGGGGAGGGTAGAGTCACAGCTGGCATAGTCCAGGTGCAGAGCAATGTTTTTGGAGCCTTTTGTACCTGAGGCACTCAGTAGCCCAGCCAACTAGCCCTTTGAGTTGCTCTGGTGTTCTGAGTTCAATAGATGCAGGTCCAGTAATTCCCACCCAGGCAAGAAGGCAGCAGGAAGCAGAAAAACACAGGAAGGCAGCAGCACAGCAAGTCAACAGCCAAATAGAACAGCAGTCTGGCAGAGTGTCACTCCTTCAGCAGCTCAGCAGTCCTTCTTCTTGGCAGGTTCAGAAGTGTACTGAAGTGGTGGTGTCTAAGATCCAGTCTTTATACCCAGGTGTGCTTTGGAAGTGGGAGAGAAGTATTTAAAGGTTTCCCTTTGAAGTCCCCAGGCATCCTACCTTCCCAGTCCTGGCTATACACTAACTGCAGGGGGTATGCAGTCCTTTGTGTGGTGGTAGGACACAGCCTACTTGAGCGTAAGTGAGGCTGTGCCCAGCTCCTCCCTCCCATCCTGGCAAACCTAATCTCTTCATAGTGTGGTTGTCTAGGATGAATACACAAAGCTCAACTGTAAGCTACACCAATCCATGTGACCCAGGTACAGGATACAGGCACTAAATGGCTAAGGCAGACAAATGCCAGCATTCTAAAAGTATAGAAAAAAGTAATAGATGGAATAACAGAAGTTAAACTCAGCCACTGGTAATTACTCGATGCCACAAACCAAGATCCCGTGCATACAAAGCCAGCTCCTTTCTGACCTGTATAAAAGTGGCATTTTCAAAAGGGTAATTTAAAACCAACTTCACTATAAAATAGGAGTTTTCATTAAAACCTTAAAGGCACCAAACATGAAACGGTTAACTGATCCCATTTGGAAATGACAACTTATTAAATGTAAGAAGGTAACTCTAATATTAGTCTATGGGAGAGATAGATATTGCAGTAATGAAAAACAAATGTAAACGTTTTTCTGTATCAGGACATGTAAAACCTCAAATGTATACATGTCCATCTTTTTAAATACACTGCACTCTGCCTTCTGGGATGTCCAGGGCCTACCCTAAGGGTGACTTATACATATACGTATTAAAAAGAAAGGTTTGGGCCTGCCAACAGGTTTATTTTGCCAGGTCAAAATGGTAGTTTTAAAACTGCACACACATGCTGCAACGGCAAGCCTGAGGCATGTTTATAGGGCTACGTAAGTGAATGGCACAATTAGTGCTGCAGGTCCACTAGTAGCGCTTAACTTACATGACCTGGGCACATGTAGTGTCTATTTACAAGGGACTTACAAGTAAAATACATATGCGACTTGGTATAAGCCAGTGTTACCATGTTTTAAGGTGTAAGCACAAGCACTGGTTAGCAGTGGTAAAGCGCACAGAATCCTAATGTCAGCAAAAACGAAATCAACACAAATGGAGGTTGAAGGCCAATTGTTTGGGGAAAGACTACCCTAAGGCTGATAGGCCTCACAATATGAAATTCCAGTAGTCCGTCTGACACAAAGGATTTGAGCTACACTAGAACTGAGTCCTTAATCTGTAAATTTTATGCGTTAGTTTAGAAGCAACTGATGGTCAATGATGTCAAGTGCAGTGAACATGTACAGGAGGATAATCTCTCCTGAACAGCCACTGTCCACCATTCACCTCAGATCATCTATGGCAGGTGCAATAGCATTCTCCATACATCAAACTGCCCTAAAGCCTGCCTGACTGATAGCAATCCTACATATTGACTGAATCTTTTTAAATTGCTCGGCAGCTCTCCAAGTCAAAGAAATTGAAAATCTTCATGGAACATACCTGCAAACCGAAATAGACTTGTGTCTAGATTGCCATCTGTAGACATAGTATCTTTATGAGAAACATTACTGTATGTATCGGCAGCTTTGAAGGAGAAATCAACCCTAATGTGCCCTACTTTTTCATCTAGATATTATCCCAAGGTATCTGCAGGTTCCTGGGATGCAATGGTTTGCAAACATTTAATAAGGTTATTGTATGCTGACAAAAATGTGTTACTATAAAAGACCTTTTTAGTTTTCCTGACTGTTTGGTTATATTTCCTCATTTCTATGATATAGAGAAGTTGATCATTTGTCATATAAGCCTTTCTTCATCTGCAGTCAAGATCTAGTCATATTTTATTCTCTTCCTTAGGGGTATTTGTGAGCCATGGAGCAAAGGGGATTTGGGATTATATTTTATATTCCAGAGGGACTGAGGAATCTAATGTTTTCTTTATAGCTGACTCAAATGATATGTGTTGTTGAACCTGCCTAATGTATCTCCCTCCATATTTTCCTCATCATCCTTTAAGATAGCATTGGAAAATGATTCTGGGGTGACTGTGGCCCAATTCCTGTCTATCTGGTGTGTCTGCTGTAGATCACTGCACCTTTAGGTTTATTATTTATCTCAAAGACAATTACAATAATGGTTGGGTCATGCAAGTTAAGTAATGGCTGGTACAGTGATATCTTTGGTTGATGTCAGAAAAAGATCAGGGGTATGACCAGTTGTGTAACCTGGCTCGTCTACCAGCTTTGTGAGTCCTTGAAAAATATGGGCCTTGTTACGAGTTTGGCGGAGAGGATTACTCTGTCACAAACGTGACGGATATCCAGCCTGACGAATTACAAGTTCCATTATATCCTATGGAACTTGTAATAGGGTGGACAGGATATCCATCATGTTTGTGACAGAGTAATCCCTTCCGGCCAAACTTGTAATGAGGTCCTATGTGTTTTCACTTGTGATGAATATGGCATGGAGTTTGTGGATCTGTGCAGATATTAAAACCACCTGAGACAACAGGTGAACATGGAAAATCAATTCTAGCCATAGAAATTAACTCCCTTGAGTGAGAAGCAGGGCAATAGCACAATATAGCATCCAGATTCAGTGCCTTAAATGTCTTACATTAAATAGATTTGAGGTGTATTTGAAGTTTATCATTGTAGTCATTTCTGTTAATCTTAAAGCCTACCCTGTCAAATAATGAATGGGTATTATTGCAGGGCAGGCTTTAAGATTATCAGAAATTGCAGGGAAAATCTACCTTTAAAATTATTCATTTGCCACCCCATCTAGGCCTTGTAGCCCACAGCATATGGTGTGTGGTATTTAAAAGTGAGATATGTAGAAATATAAGGATAGAATGCCTTTACAGTGACTAGCAGCCAAAAGCTATTTTCAGTATGGAAGGTAGTGACTGGCCCATCGGCTATTTCATGTTTGGGGCAAGTTAAATAAATTGTTCCACATCTATGTTTAATATTTACTAAAACCCCAATTCCATGGTGAAGTTAGATTTTTTATGAATATTTAGGAAAAATATCTTTTAGACAGTTATCCATTTCTTGCCTGAAACTCCTGGAGGATACTTTGCATTAGCTAACCAGCAGCTGTCTAGTAAATAGTTAACATTAACAAGGTATGAGAACTGTTTCCAGACTCGAAACAATGGCCTGGTTGTGGAGTTGTGTTTTGCTTCTCCTTGCAGAAAAACAGTTCTGGAGAAGGCACGCCCTTGTTGCCCCAGCCAGGCTGCTTCCAAACCCAGAGATGGAAGGTACCAACAGAACCAATTTTGAGTGACTAAAAAAAGGGGGGTACTCATTTCCATTGGGACACCACTGGGAAGGAACATATGCTGTGCACTAAGAGAATTTCTTTCCCCCATACAGGATATTAGGATAAGCATGCTCCATGGCACTGTTTACAGTACGGAAAACAGGAACTTCCATGAAAAGAGGTAGAGTTGCCTCTGGTAACTTTTACCCTATTGGTTAGGAAGAAACCAGGATTCACCCCCACACACTAGCTAATTTCAACCATGAATGTGGCCCTTCAAGGCACCTGTCCAGATAATTTTCTTGATGTGTGGAAGAACAGAAAAAGGATTGTATCCAGTGTTTGAGGCCTGTGAGAAGACCTAAAGGGTTGGACTTGTGCCCACTTTCACCCAGAACAAATAGGCAGACTCCAAGTGTCAGTTGGCTGACCTCCTGTGTTGCTATAGGGACAAAACAAGCTGCAAGAGATTATTTTCCCGAAGTGCTCACCTGACCAGTAGCAAATGGACTTGGACTAGACCAGGCTTGTGCCTTTTCTGGAGAGATTCCTGACCCCTATGTGCTGTCCATCTCCTAAAATATCTGAAAACATGTGGGACTGTGTGAATCCTGAATTTTGGCACCTGTAGGACTGGTAACAACCACCAAATCATGTCAAGGCTTGAACTTGCTGGGTTGAAGAAATAGGTTTCGCCCTCTTGGAACTTCTCCACAGCAACAAATCTATTTCATCGTGCCATTGGTGAGAAGGCATCCAGCCTCCTGGAACTCTTCGTATGACACAGCGTGCATTCTTGTCCCACTGGAGGATCCACAGCTCCAAAAAAGAGACTAAGTACAAACTAAGAAAATCGCTGACCAGGTGAAGGCACAAACATTATCCAGCCGATGAGAGGACTTTCCTGGGCACAAAATGTGAACTGTGTGGCTTTAGTCCCAATTTTGTCACAGAAATATTGGAAGTAATTTTCTCATGGTAGAGGCCTTGGTTTTAACTCTTTAACCGGCAGCTATAAAATCATTGCACACAATGTATAATTTTAAAGCAATATGTTTCCGCTTTCAAATACTTTTCTAATTATCTGTAGGGAATTCAGAATTATGTATGAATGACTATCACAGAACTACTGCAATCATTGGTTGATTACACCCAGGAGAAAATAAATAATTTAGAAACATGTTTAATTTCTTGTAAAACTTCAGCAAAAATACAATTTGAATAACTTTCTAATTGAATAGGTGGCAAACACATTGATTTTTGCCCAAGGGAAATTGTTTAGAGACAATAATATCTTAGCGGATGTGAACATAGTAAAAACTAATTTTCTTTATAGCTGTCTATCTCAGACAAGCCCATAATGGTAAGTGGTGGTATATTTAGACAACTACTTTCTTCAATTAAAAGAGCATTCCTAACCTACATATGATAGCAAATGTCAACACTCCTATCAGTACTTTATTCCTGTAGTTGAAGTGTAACTACTTTGTTTAAAAGGCATGTGGTACCATCATGGGTTTAGTTGTAAATTCTCTTGTACATAAAATGTATTGTCAAGACTGTGTAATTGAGACCTTGGTTACATTTTAATATTAGCAATACCCTCAAACCATGGATATTCTGCTGGTTGCCAATCACAAAACATGAAAGAAGCAAAGATACCAGCAATCAAATGGTAGGATACCTTCTTTGACCACATTCAGTGACCCACATAACATCTGCTACATTAGAATTGCATGGTGCTACTGACATCCCACCTCTAACCTGGCACGGCTATGAGGAAGGATGTTAGTAGGGTTACTATATGGCCCTCTAGATCACAGCCAACACTAGATACCCCTGACCCTAGGTGCAAGGAATCATAGACAATTCCATCCATGCCTACTGAAAGCAACAGGGACTCACCAGGGACTTTGGGATCCCCAGGAAGGTATAAACAACATTCCTGTCATCCCAGAACCTGGAAGAACTAAATCATCCTCAGGTTCATCTTTTTTTGAGGAAATATACACCTATGACAAATCTCCAGGGTTCACTATTGATGTTCTAAATTATATGTATTATCATGGTGCTACGGGGAGTTGAGAAAATTTCCCAGGACTAAGTCAAAGAAGCTTTTAAGATATTTAAAACATACTACCTTTATATGTATGGGTTATAAATGATCAAATGGGGATTCTGCAATGGTCTCATTTTTAACTATGAAGAGAAAATCTGATTTCACACATTCAACGATGTGCCATTTTTCACACAAAAATGTGAAACACTACACAATGTAGGGGCGTATGTTTATGATGAATAGATTTATGTAGTTTTGATGGTTCAAAAAACTTTCAACAGTCACGGCGATATCTTTGAAAAACATAAATATACAAACATACTCCTAACCGTTCAAGGGTACTCCAATGGACCTTCTGAATGCATGGAATCCATACTAGCAAGTGTGATTGGAAATTGTAAAATCCATATTTTCCTCACTTACTTTTTTTCTGTACAAGTTAAACCTTTTCTCTTCTAGTGCAATATTTTCATCTTTGCGGTTGAACCCTTTCATTTCCACAATAGAAGGGCACCTAAATGAGCCTTTTAAAAAAGTAAATTTTTATGTGATCCAGTGTTGAAAACCTACTTATAAAATATCTAATCCCTAAAAATATACAAGTTAGTAGACATTCCCTACATTTTCAGACGTTAATACTTCATGGAACTCTCACAATTTTGCTAGGGATGGGGGATAAATTCTGCTCTGCCTGCAGAGTTCGCAGACTTTTGCCCACTCCCTGTTACGCTTGTAATGCAGAGGTCCAGCAAACTCCAGCAACCACTGTGTGGAGTTTTTTTCTCATGTGCAGCTGTGCAACAGTAAGTTGGCAAGTGTGAGCAAAAACTAGGATCCCTTAGTGCTATTTTCCAGTGCTTGGAGGGCAGCCAGCAAGATTCGTTCAACTCCCAGCGCAAAAAATCAGTGCAAGCAGCACAACATGCTGATTTTTGCCCATTCATGGAATGCCATGGAATCTTGGGGAGTTTTTATGCAACACAACGTGAAACTCCACAAGTTCTGCCCATCCCTTATTTGTGCCCTCAACACCATGGCTATTACCACAAACAATCTGTTATACTGGTGGATTTTCAACATTCATAAATCTGAATTGTGACCAGACATTTCTTCTAACCTTGATTTTTACATCGCTGACATTCATTAATGTGCACAGGAAAACTGGGCAAGGGATACTAATTTTCAAATTAATTTTAAATACATATGCATAATTGTTTGAAGAATATCTTTGTTGTAGGGACGTGCCATGAGTAGATGTTATATTAATCAATGTATGTATCAATAATGCTGTTTACTGTGTTCGGAAGAGAAGAAATGGACAAATAAATGTTGGAACATGCACCTTGAAAAATAAGAGTTTTGATGAAGTGACATTTTATCTGCTGTGGCAAGTTATTCATCTGTCCCTATCCAGCCAATTCATTTTAATATTGCCTATGCATGGAAAGTGTAAAAAAGAAATGACTAAAGATAAATATTATATAAAATTAATATTGTGTAAATCAGAGTATGTTCATTAAATTCAACAGAGATGGTAGAGACTTAACACAAAGTGATGACTGACAGTTCTTAGGATGCATTTCTGAAAAGAAACCTTGCTCAGAAAGAAGTCACATGTAACATATGTGGGTATTGCAATGCTCAATGAATAAAGAGTGTTCTTTTTGATTTGATTATTTCAAAGCCAGAACGGTGTCCTGTGTTCAGGATGGATGTCCTTCTGCTGTTCTCCTGCTTTCATCACGCCTCTTCTGGTAATTCAGAGCCCCCTTTTCCACACCTACTTTTTTTAAAGAGATTGTTTCACTGCTCATTTTGGGGCAGTTTTATCAGTATGGTGGATACTAAACATGTTTAGAATCTAATTCAAAGATGTTCTTCCTTGATATCCATGAAAACACTTGTCAGCACCTGCCACCCTTCGATTTAATTGAATCATGGGCTCATGGATAGAACCTACTGGTTAACTGAATTCTTCAATGACTTAAACTCAACTTGGAGTTGATTGTGTCTCTCCGAGTGCACCAGCTCACTACACACAAGGTTATAATCAGGGTCTGCTCAGTGGAGGAATCCTCTTCTGGCTCCTGTTAGCCAAATCTGCTCTCACTGGTGTTCTCGCAATGTAATACCCAAATCGCAGAGGATCTTAGGCTTGGTTTTATGTGCATCTCTCATCCCTATCCTACACTATACAAAACAGTGTAGGGCATTGGATGTGCCACTTAGGAGGCATGTAGAAAGCCACTTTGAAAAGTAGAGCTCCTTGCATGGATCCCTACCAATTGAAAGCAGTGCTCCTTGAATGTGTCCCTTCCAATTGAAAGCAGTGCCCCTTGCGTGAATCCCTACCAACTGAAAGCAGGGATCTTTGTGTGGATCCATACCAATTGAAAGCAGTGCCTCTTACGTGAATCCCTACCAGTTGAAAGAAGTGCCACTTGCATGGATCCATACAAATTGAAAGCAGTGTTCCTTGTGTAGATCCCTACCAATCAATTGAAAGCAGTGCTCCTTGAGTGGATCCCTGCCCATTGAAAGAGGTGCTCCTTGTGTGGATCTTTACCAATTGAAACAATACTCCTTGGGTGGACCCCTACCAATTGAAAGCAGTGCCCCTTGTGTGGATCCCTACCAACTGAAAGCAGTGCTCCTTGCGTGGATCCCTACCAATTGAAGCATTCCTCCTTTCATGGATCCCTACCAATTGCCCAAGTGGTTGATTATGAGAGATCCTTTATTTGTATTGGATGCCGTTTGGATTAGAGCAGTCATCTACGTATAACCACATCCCAACATCAAATAATTATCCTTTTTTAGTTCTTAACAGAACCTTCCCATCTGCAAGTTTTGCACAAGTAGTTTGTCCACTCAAACCCCTAAATTCTTCTCATCACTAATGCTACCACAGCATCCTCTGGAGTGACTAAACCCAGGAGCAGGGTGAAGGGAGAAAAGAAGCAGCACAAGCCTGAATGTTGTTAACACTACAGTTACATAAAACAAAACCACACAATCAGCATTAGAGTCAACTTGTTTCTAATACAGTTCACACAGTATCATCCCCCACTACCTCACTAACTGCAATATTGTGCGATACCAAGTTAATGAGAACATTAACTTCTCACTGATGAGCTGACTCAAAGTCCCAGTGCTGTTGTTCAAGAAAGAGTCCCTGCTTGCCAAGAGCTAAATAAAAGAGAGCTAGATGTTTGTTACAATATTTTAAAAAGCTCCTATGAGTTAAAGAGTTCACCCTAAATGACAATGTCAACACCATGCAGGTCCGAATTCCAGGCAAAGTACCACTGCTGGCATTGCTCTCACCAAGTGCATGCACATTTGCATTAAAATAGCAGCTTTACTTTCCTATACAAACAAGAAAAACATTTTCCCTGACATGCTTTTTGATATTTACCAACCAGAACATCTGAACAACTTTTTGGCCAATGATATCCACTCCACTATTCACCTGTGCCCTACCAACCCTTCTATATGATTAAGAGGCAAAGTGTACCAGCACCTTAGGGCATATTGCAGGTTTAACAACAATCCAAAGAAACAGGTAAAGGTCAGCCCCGATAACAGGCTACTTAACCAAACATTGACCTGCACTCATTTGCTGAATATACTGTATGATAATAAACATGAAGATCCCAGAGTATGTTAAATGTATCTGCAACATGGCTTGCTTAAAAACAAAGGAGGCCCATTTTGTGAAATTGCAGGTTAATAAGCCTTTTACACTATTCAGGTAGGTGGCAAATGCATATTTTATTATGTGTATTCAAACCCAGAGCATAAACAATGCAATGTTTTTTCTGTATTGTAAATATGCAGTTCACATAATGCTGTCTATATGTGTGCTATGAAATTTAAGGGTGGCGCTCCTCTTCCTTCAACCAAACTTCTGAAACTTCTTCATACTTTTAGGTCATCACTATAGGTCCTACTCACAAACTACATTTTGTTTCTAAATTAGTTATAACTTACTTCAAAATGCTATTCACAAACCTATGTGTAGAGGTCCTATTTTTTCTGTGCAGAGATCGCTACCCTGACTGCAAAGTCTCCTCACATGTAAGTATATCTATTTTCAGTACATGTCAGAGAGACAGAGGGGAGTGGCCAGAAAATGGGGAATACTTACTATCAAAGGGGAGGGTTGTTAAGGGAGGAGAAATGAGGAGTTTATGTAGGATAGGGGAGTGGTTTAGGGAGGGGCGTGCACCCTCCACCAAAAGAGTAAGCCTGTTGCTGTTCACAAACTGCACTGCTAAAGTTACTACAGCCAAAAAGGTCCTAAAACAGAAGTAACTGTACTACAACTCCAATCTGGAGTGAGTCCAGCACCACTCATTGCCAACCACAGGTTCTGCAACACACTCCCATTGAAATCAATGTGGGTAAGTAGTTCAATTAAAACCTTGTAGGAAATTATGTTAAATGAAATTACATTATTTAAACTACTTACAAATATAAATACATGTAATTCACTGTTAAAATATTATCTAAAAATAAAACATATTTAATTCGAAACAATTTGAAATGACCTTTTTTGAATTTAAAAATTAATGTACCATTACTTTTAAAAACATGTGATTACATTAATTTTGAAAGTTTTATACAGCACTTTTAACAATTATTGTACATGACAATGAATATATGTTTTCTTCATTGGGTGTGAATCTATTTTAACGTAAACTTCAGACATATTTTTAATTTAATATATTTACATGTATTAAATATTCAACTCAAAATGAAGTTAATAATGCTGTAGCATTTTGAATTTTATGCTACATGTAAAATAAACGTGAACAATTAATTCACATTAATATTTAACCTAAAAATAGTTTTTATATTATTTAAAGCTTAATAAACTATTTTTTTTACTTTTCCCTATAATGTACATTTGGGAGTTCTCCACCGTTAAATATCCCTACCTCTTATTACATTATCTCCTCTTCTTTTTTAAGTTTAGAGAACCTCAAACTTAAAATATAGAGTTAACATACTGAACCTAGATGCAGAATATATCAACTAGGATGGGATGAAAGGGTTTTTTGTTTGTCCTGGACAAGGATTAAAAGTATATTTGCAGTGATAAGATCTGACAAAGCATGTTGAGAGAGAAACATTTGAGGATTAATTGTTTTAACCTTTAACCTACCATAATTCGTAGTAAATTTGGCCATTTACACAAATCCATAACGTGTTACAAAAATGACTAGAAAACGATCTCACCTGAAACTCAAATGAGAATACATGTGTTAGCTGAGTTTCTTCGAACAGTAAAATGTTTGTGAAATAAATACCTTTCTGCTAGCTGAGAGACTGCTATTGAAGTTGTCAAGGCATACATAGAGCACAAAAGAACAAAGAAGAACAAAACAGCCATTACAGCCATAGTTTGTATCATACCCAAGGAAACAGGGCATGTACTTGTGCTGTTCCCACCTCCCTTTACCCCCAATTATGTGCACTGCAAGCTCCTACAAGCTACTGCCCTTCATTTAAAGTCAAATTGAAAAGTGACTTCAAGAGGTGTGGTGCAATGCTTGTAGCACTAATCAGGAAATGTTAGAAAAATTAAGTAGGCACCTACTACTATTTGTCCTAAAACAACTCCAGTTCACAGTTTGTCATTTGGAAGCACAGTATTTTCTTATAGCACAGTTTCTTCTTCATCTGATAGAGCAATATTGCCTGCCATCAACTTGTTAAGGCATGGGCAACGTGAGAAATTGCACAGAGCCCCACCTTCAAAGGACACCTAGCAAAGTAAACCTTTGCTCTTTTGTACATCTGTCTGTTAATTTACCTCAGCCTTTAATAAATAATTCAATATTGTCTGGCATTATGGGTTATCAATTAGGGGAAATTAGTAATAAAATTGAAAGTTGTTCCCCACAGAAGCCCTACAAAAAATTATTTCCCAGGGCCTCCAAAATTCTTAAGATGACACTGCTGCCCACAATATCTGTGTGTCTATGTCTAGCGGATGAGCAACTTTCATATTGGGAGAACCCCACCAGAGAAACAGGGATATCAATTCTCCTAACAGAACCATGGCTGTGGCAGCTTTATTGATGCTAATAAACTTTTGCCAATAAAGCACCATGGCCCGTATTTATACTTTTTTTAGCGCCGCATTTGCGCCGCTTTTTGGCGCAAAACGGCGCAAACCTACAAAATACAATGGCATTTTGCAAGTTTGCGCCGTTTTTGCGTCAAAAAACGACGCAAATGCGGCGCAAAAAAAGTATAAATACGGGCCCATGTTTGATGCACCGACTGCAAATTTGTATTTTCCATAAAAACAAACTCAAAAAACAGGAGTTTGTTTTCTGAAAACAAGGGAATGGCCCTCACACACAGGACGTGTTATCTCTGTGTGTGCATTTCACTGCCTGCTTCCCTCACTCAAGACTTCCATGCCTTGCAAAGCAGTCCCAGGTAGCACAAACCAGTGACAATCACCCCGCCCTAAATAGGTGCTTTGGCTCAGCCAAATTCTAAAAAACCTCCCATTACGGTTTTCAATCACAATAGTCCTGCCGTGGGTACACTCTATGCATACATTACTGTGTTTGGGTAATCTAAATAAAAACTGATTTGAAGTACTCTAAAGACCCAATTCATAGAGCCATCTCCATGCATAAGTCTGACTTGTGTGCACAACTTTTGAATGCATGTAATTCTCCAAAGAGAGCTGGCACTTGTGAGTCATTTGATTCACGGACACTAAAAATCCACAATGGAATAATATTGTGGATGAGCAAATTTCACTGATGGTGTGGGAGTGTGTATTGCCTAGTTTGGGTTCTAGAAATTTTTGAAATTTTCACTAATTCAAGTCTTTTCTGACCAGTTTTCAACCTCTATGAATGAATGAATAATTTATTGTACAGATAAGAAAAACCAATAGAATTAAAACAGAAAAAAAACAATTAAGAATACAAGTACAATCAAAAGCTTAGTTCATGCTAAAAACACACCATGATTTAGACACACATGTCATAATAAAAGAGAGACATTCCTGCCATACTAGTATAAATCCATCAATGGATAAAAAATAGAGCCAAACCGCCAAAGCCCAGAACCCAACATGATGCATAAAAAACAAAGGGGTTTGCGATACACAGGCCCTAAAGTGCTCTAGTGCGTTAAGTAACTGTTAAGTTAAATACCAATGGTGGTGTAAGTCCTACATAGTACGTTAGGGCACCACAACCAAACCAATAACGAGCAGTAGAGCAAGGGTGGCTGAGAATTCCAATTATGCTCATCCATTGCTTGCAGTACCACTAAATTTAGTTTGGGCAATTTTGATAAATTTAGTCAATAACACATTCAGCACTGACAGACAGACCACATGTTCAACAGTTTCATCTGCATTGCTACAGCCTCTGCACATCACGCCCTCCCCGGGGGTTAACTGCCATGGGGTAGATGTTTCAGAAAACCTCAATCGCCCATCCTTAAGGCCATGAAGGCCTTTTTCAACCAGAACCCACAAGAACAAAAGAAATAGCTAGAAGGCATACCTGACTTAAAGGATTTAATAACTGACCAGGCATGCTTATGTTTAGCAATAAGGGAGCGATCTGAGTGATACGAGTATAGTTGTATGATCTTTTTCACACCTAGTTTAAACAGAGAATGGGGGTTTGCTTGCCCAAAGATCGTCAGCTTCCAGTCGCCATTTACATTCAACCAAAAAGTGGGAGTAAGATCCCTTTGTTTTTGACTCACTGATTTCTTGCCATAAAACTGCCTCAAGGCAGCCATCCATAGCCCGAAGCAGCTTATGACAGAGCTTCAAAAAGGCACTGGCACCAGCTGCCAGCTGATCCAGAAGCCCAAATTCCAACCATACCTGCGCGGGTAAAGCAAGGAGTGGTACAAGGAAATCTTGTAGATCTTATTTACCAGCCTATTTAATAGGCAGGAGCCTTTGCCCAACAAACTTTCCTGATCATAGGCCAGTGAAGGGATAATCTTTTCTCTCATAACTTCCATTGGGGGAAGAAGGTTCAGCCCCTTTAAAACTTTGGATAATTTATAAAAGGCCACCTGCAGTGCCGCAGCCTTGAATTCAATCTCCTTCTTATGCTTAACAAAGCTGCCCCTAGAATGGAAGTTCACCCCTAAATATGTGTAAGACAGGTCTGAAATGAGTTTACAGCTTTTTTAATACCAACTGGATCCCAAATGTTTTTTCCTTCCGAAGGAGAGCACTTTGGTGGTAAGCAAATTAACTTCCAATTGATTTGCGGGAGTGTAAGATGCAAGTTGGTTAAGCAGCCGTTGAAGGCCTTTCTTAATATGACTGAACAATGCAAGATCATCAGCATAAAGCAGATGTCTGAGCCTAAGGCCACCAATCTTAGGGGGGTGGGAATTAACAATGTCAATGGATATTGACATATCTGCAATGAACAGATTAAAAAGAAGGGGAACAAGCACACAACCCTGTTTCACACCACGACTGGAAGGATTTTTTCTTGAAAGAGAACACCCGTCACCAAGCTGAATACGGACCTAAGTATCTATGTGTAGTTCTTTCATGGCACCCAGGAGAACTGGATGAATATTCCAGTTTTGTAGTTTGGCCCACAGGGCACTCCATGGGATCTGGTCAAATGCTGCCCTGAAGTTCATGAAACAACAATGCAGAGTTGAGCCAGACAAAATCGCCCTGGCGATCAGAATAGAAAGTGCTAATAAATTTGTCAATGTGCCTGAACCAGCGGAGAACCCTGTTTGAACGTTTTCACCCTCTAAATTGTTGGAAATGTACTTCTGTTTACGAAGAAAGGGGAACAGGAATTCACAGAGGTATTCCATTAATACACTTAGAAACATGCGATTACTGCAGATTTTCAGGCATACCTCTTGAAAGCTGTCTGAACCTCTGGATGTCTTAAGTCTGTGTTAATTTATGGTCATAGACCTGTGGGTGCAGATTAACCACTTTTTTAAATTGGGCTCTAAATACCCAACCCCATTCTGCCACTTTAATAATAACTGAAGAAGCATATGTCATCAAGTCCAGAGAATAATGGTGTTAATTTATATAGTTTCTCTGAGGCCTTCTTCAAGAATAATGAAATGTGAAGGTGTGTTTTTGCACTAGACTCAACCTCTGCCTCATACTGCTACATGTCCTTCGAAGCACAGTTACATTCAGTGCTCTGTACCAGAAGTGGACAATTTCATGAATAGTTTCCTCCACCATGGACATCACTGTGTCTCTTGAAACTGTAATATGAAAGTTCTCATGGGCTTTCACCATTATTTCTACCCCTGTTGGGATACAATTGCTTATTTTTCATTTGTAATGAATTGCCATTTTCTATATAAGACATGGCTAGTAATTTAGGTTCTTCGTAGTCTTGACATTATAGTATTTAACTTTCAAGTGCTTGAAGTGTGGTCCATGTCCTTCAGCTCTTTCAGGTCTATCGCTTTAGTCCAACAAATCTACCAAATAAAATTCAAAGGTAATTGGCACTTAAGGTACTAAAAATATTTTATTAAATTTAGTTGTCTTCTGAGCATGAGTAATGAGAAATATTGCATATAAAGCATAGAAGCAATACTTTCCACAGCCAGTGATCTTATCACAGTCAGTGAGTGTCCAACAAAGCTTTCCCAGAAACGTAAATGTGTTTAATACTTAATGGCATATTTAGCTAGTATATTTTCTTATTTATTTATTGGGTGAATTTTGGAATGTCCCCTTCCTGACTTTTTGCATTGATTGGTCTGAGGTAAAACGTGTTCTCTAATCCACTCATGAAGAACCAGGGAGTCAGAACCTTACCTGTGCATGTTGAGTGTTTGTTCTGACAAAACAGTATTTTTCAGAGCCCCAGAATTAATGATAGACCTTGGTAAATTTGTTAAGGATATGAGTGATATTTTTAAAGCTTGATGTTTTGAAGGACTGCAGGCTGAGTTGCTGTCTCTGGTTTAGATCCATTCCACAAATGTGGGCCCTGCCCTTTGACTGTCCAACCTCTCTTGTTTCTTGCGGGCTTTTTAGGACTGCATACTTGAAGGGGAGTGTTTGAGGAGACAATGGAGTACCTTTATCTGCAGGATACGTTCCTCCAAGAGATCTGTAGGCAGCATAAATTATGTGGAACTCATTATTTGCTCTAGAGCAAGCCAAAATAGTTATTTCATGAAAGGGATAATATGGTGCCACTTCTTTAAAATAATGCACAGTGCAGCTTTAAATCCTCTGGGGGGGGCTTATGGATCTTTTTCTTTAGTGTTCCAAAATAGACTCTGTTGTTGTCATTGAGGCCGGTATGCTTGATACAGTGATTCATATCAATGGTCAAGAGGACTCTAATTGCAATCGTGAGTGTAGCTGTGATCTGTTGTAAAATGCAGGTCAATCCTGATCCCAGGAATTTTTACTTACCATACGAAAAAGGTGGGTGACTAATTTCAGAGACAAAGGGTTAAAGACTGATGCAGGAGTATGTTCATATGGTCACAGATTTAAGAAAAGTGACGCTGCACCCAGTGCAGCGCCACTTTCCTTGCACCCCTTAGCGCCCCCACTACCACCATGTGTGCGCCGTATTAAAAATACAGTGCACCATGGTAGGGGGCAATAGTGTAATTTATTTACGCTATTGATGTACTCTGCTGAGCAGCGCCAAAATTCTAGTGCTACTTCTGCAGAGTACATAGGGGCCCATTATGCATGCATTGCACCACTTAGCAAATATGGTGGGTGGAAAATGCCACTTTAGCACCACCTCAGTGTCAAAATAATGATGCTATGGCTGCACTAAGGTTGCGCTAGGGGCTCTTAATTATGCCCTTTGGTTTTTACGATGTAGTACCATTTATTTATTTTCCTTGGTTATTCTCTGTTGCACTTTGGCTGCCATGTTGCTGTTTCAGTAAAGTAGGAGATTACAATAGAAAAGGCATTATTGAAGAAAAGGGACCTGAAGGTAAGCAGGCAGGTGAATAAGGAGGGTGCAAAAGTAAAAACAAGTACATGGTTTAGCAGTCTGTATACAACAAATGGATTTGTGGAGCTCTTCTAAATGTCCATTAGTTGGATTCAAGGCAAGCATGAAGCACTGAGAGTTTCACTGGTAGAAGTTTGAGTAATATGATTATCTCCACAAATGAGGATACCCTGGCAGGGGTGGCTAGCAGGTTCTGGGAAGCTAATCATTATTGACGTTCAAGATGGTAGCATGGGAGAATGCTAGAATTGGAAAAAGGCACCTCACCATGCAGGGTTGTCTGCCGTATTTGAGTTTATTTGAATATATTGTCTGGTCACCAGCCAGTGGAGGATTTCCATGTTTGTTGCATCATGGTTTGGCTGTTTAAAGCTAAAGACGAGGTGAAGTATTCTCAGAAAATTGTTCAATATTTTTTTGCAAAGACAATTCTAAGCTCCATTGTGTTCAATTGGCATGGGCATAGAAATGATGACTGCTAGTTTCCATGCTGGAAGACATAAATGGGAGGAAAGAATAGTATGTAGAAACCACAGAGATGAAATGCAGGCGACGATGATCCCCTTTATACAGTAATGATTATTTCATAGCCAAGATGATATTATCCTGTGATGTTTTCACTCCTTCTCATAGGTGGATATGAGTTTTTTGTAGTCATTTCGAACAGTAATTGGTGGCTCAAAATCTCTTCTGAAAGGGGCAATATGAAAGAAGAGTTGCATATTATTAGTACAAACTTCTGTTGCATACCAAGGGACACAGGTCTGTCCAATGAGATATCATTACCACTTATGTATTTCTCGTACACCAACATCCAATTAAAAATCATGCTGAATATTGTTATTTTTCAGGTAGTACTGTATCTTCTGTACAACTACATCTTACTTGATCTTTATTGTGAATGTTGATATGTTGTAAAAGTTGAACAAATGTCTTGGTTCATCTGTGTGCTTGTTTTCAAGTGTATGATGATCGTAGCCCCTTTGTGATCGCTTTGGACTGATATCTGATGAAAGGATGTGCCAACCAGCTGTATAATGTTTGGGTTTGTGGTATTGATATGGTCCTTAATAATTGCTGATGAACATCAGTCAACCAGAGGATAAGGATGCTCTACTAATTACAGATATGTGATTTTTACTACAAAGCTACTGTGAAATATTTAGGAAGAAAAACATAAATGTGGAAACGAGATTTACATTTCTGCCTGAATGTACTTTTACATATTTGACAAATTTCAAATTCCCATTAATGTGCCTGGGGAAAGGTGCACCGTGAGCAGGTTTCTAGGCTTACTCCTGGCAATGTCATGTGAAATCTTTCAAGCGCTCCTATTCTATTTGTGAGGAATTCTCTCTAGCATAGAGTTTCACGCATGGGGAATAGTGCTCCTTTACGCGCAAATGCATATTTTTTCTAATCCACAAGGATAACACTTTTCTAATAGAGAAATCTCTTCCTCTACACCTTAAGAAAAACTGATTGTGATCCAATAATGGATGAATTTACCCCTTCCGAAAATACTGCTTTGAATTCACGGCAGGCTTAAATGAGCTCTTTCAATCCATAAATTGTTACATGTTTACAGCCGGAAAAGGATTTGTTCTAAACCGGAAATAGGTTTGTTTTTAAACTTTTTTAGAACAGACTATTTAGAATATGGAAGATCTTGCAGCTTTAACTTCAGGTGAAAATGATTTGAAAATTAACAATTTCAGGATATTTAATCAACATACAGTTGAAAGATTGCAAGCTGTGTAATGGGGGCAAAGACAGATTTTAGGTACCCATTTACATCAATCATGTTTGAATATCATGGCAAGCCAGGACATTTTAGTGTTGTGTAAGTACAGCTTGTGCTAAATGTTGCTGGGGAGTTTCTGTGTACCTATTCCGAACCGCTAATAGATACGTGAGATATCCTGTCACTTGTTAAATAATTAGATATGTTGATGGAAGGAAACATTTCTACAAGGACAATTAGCGCACCTGCCAAGCTTTGTCTGTTCCTGAGTGAGGTCGCGCTAGTGCTGAGAGTATCTAATTTGGATGCAATGCTAACACGCCAGCTTGACGTTTTGCTCCTGGTCAGCATTTTAATTTTGACTTGGAAATTGATTTTTCCCGCACAGTTTAACATCTGATGCAGCAGTGACATTCATGGCGCTTACAAACTCATAGGGATATCGCCACTGGACTTTATCCTAATAGCAATGAATTGTATAGAGCAATCGATATTTTTTTTTAGTTTTCTTGGGCTTACTGTATCCTGTCTTTCAAGGTATGGAGGGCGTTTAGGGTCGGTCGTAACACAGACCCCTGCAGCCCCTGCTTTGCAGGAAGAGCCACACCTTTCCGGGCATTTTATGTGAGTTATGGGAGCCACATTCTGCAGTTTTACGCCACTGAGCTCCTTCTTTCAATATGACCACTTTTGGCCTCTCACACTGAATGAAAAGGAATAACCACAGCCCAGCTGGTGCACATCATGATTATGCAGCCTTATGGCAAAGCCAAACTCAGGATTTAAAATGTACTCAGAGGTTGGGTTTAGATTTAATTATAAGAATGTATTTCTACCCAAACTAATCCTCTTTTAGCAACATTAGGATAATAAAAGACTTGGGTTAAAAACAGAAATTCTAACATATACCATGCAGTTTAGATTCAGCTCTTTGATGGCAGTTCACAGGCTACAGTACTATGTAAACATTGTAACTTATGAACCCTAAGTAACAAAAGTGTATCTTTTACAAAAGCAGTAATCCATTGAGCTATCCAACTAAAACAATGTTCTGTGATCTGCATGGTGTACATTCTTTGCAGCAGGCACATTAAGCCTCTGTACTACTTTATGATAGTGAAAACACCCACTAAACAAAACTCAATCTCTCTCCATCAGAAGCATTAAAACCCAGAGTTATCTTGATGTTTTTATTGTTTCCTGAAAACTACTGGGCACACAAAGATCACTACAGTGCTTTTAAAACCATTATTTCTCAACACAGCGCCCCTCTCCTTGCCCCGTGAATTCAGCACCCTCTAGGTGCATCCAACACTTGCTGTTGTAGAGATATATTGCTCGGTGTACTATACCGGGGCCAGAACAATTTAATTTAAAAAATGTCAATATGCTTCTTGGAAGAAGCAGTGGTGAACAAATAAACATTTACCAAATATTTAAGAACAATTCTGCTGGAGAATGGCCTGGAGCTGTATCTGTACAGGCTCAGTACAGGTTCATTCAATTATTTTTCTACTGGAACGTCACCAACTGCAGCAGTTTGGATGAAAACATGAGCAGCACTGTCTACAGTATATGCACTAACTCAAACATTTCTTAGTTTAGGTATGCACTAAAAGCAGAGCAGTTTTAACCCAAACTATTTTCCCTAGCACATGGTGTAGCTCCTCCCCAGTTTAGGTGTCCCGTCAATGACTACTCCACACAGGTAGCTTAATATTACACATCTTTATTCTTCTGCAGATAACTGCAAACAACATTCTAAACCATGTTTTCATTGCATACGCTCTTTCCATTACATCACACTTCTACGGAGTCCATTTGGAGCCTAAAGGCTTCTGTCATAAAACTCGCCAGACACTACATCTCCCCCTCTGGTAAACATTTTTTTTTAATTTTTACAAAAGCCTATATACATATATATATATATATGTATATATATATATATATATATATATATATATATATATATATATATATATATATATATGCATGTACAACTACATGTCTGCAATCAACCTTCTTCGTGCTCTGATCTGTTGACTTGATTGGGCTACTGGAAGCTGGGAGCTGCCATGTTCAGTGTCAAAGATTTTTTAAGACATTAAGGGAGTAACAGAAGTCACTAAGTTCTCAGTTTCAGCTTCTCCTTCACCATCTCAATTTGAAGACTGATGAATCAAAGGCCTAAAGTAAGAAGAGCCTCTGGTAACATACTTCCCAGGTTGCTGGGCAGTAACCACGTGTCCCTTGATAGTCACCAGGAGGAAAGGTTCAGCATCATCTGGAGCATCAGATTTCCTTTTTCACACCTGTCGGGCGATCACTAAATGTCCCCTTTTAAAACTGATATTCTTTGCATGTAGCCTCTTGTCCGCATAGGCTTTCCTTTCTGCTTGTTAACCAGGTGCCTTTTACAAATTGTGTTCTCACTTCTTTCTCTCTTTTTGGTCCATTGAGGTAACTTGGTTGCCATTGCTGTCCTGAACATCAAAGTCCCAGGACTTTCACCTGTGGTTGAGTGAGGTGTTGAATAATAAGCTTGTAGGGTAGAATTTAATACAGAGCTTCTCAAGTGTTGCACGCTGTACTGTTTTCTTTAGCGTACTCATAAAGCGCTTAACTGGTCTGTTAGCCTGCACCCACAAAGGTGTACTCTTTTGATGCTTTATGTGATGCTTCAGGAATTCTTTGAATTCTCGACTGTTAAAATGCGGGCTATCATCAGACTTCAAAATGGCTAAAACCCCTTATGTCACAAATATGCTATCTAGTTTCTCAATGACTCTCTCATGAGTTGTGAATGAGAGATGTTCAACTAATGGAAAACATGAGTATTCTTCCACAATCACCATCAGGTGATGTCCATTATCAAGTGGACTGACAAAGTCGATGGCTATTCTTTCCCATGCATGCTTAAGGAGTTGTGACATGATCAGAGTATGTTGAGTAACATTCGAAGAATTGCAGTTGCATAAATGACAGGCCTTGAGTTAGTTTTCAACCCTCTGATCTAAAAACAGAAACCAAACTTGGTCACTGAAAGCTGTTTTTGTGCCAATGATGCCACGATGTCCTTCATGAGCCACTTCAATTATTTTCTGTCACAGACTCTCCAGAACCAGGATTCTCGACCCTCATAGTATTTCTCCATCCTGAGTTATGGACAGATCTTGTTTGACAATTATGTATTTTTGATATTCACCATCATTGGTGAGAGGTTGAGTGTGTTGGTTCCATGACTGATGTGTAATAATGTCTTTTAACTTCAGCATGTCACTACCATAACTGGTGGTATGATAATCTCGGCTAATGAGATAGCAGCTGGCATTTTATTTCACAATTAAATTAATGTAGGCTTCAGCCATCTTGGATAGATCATCTTGACCTGGTATAGGCACTCTGGAAAAGTAGTCAGCAGGATTTTGATCCTTCCCTGAATGATACACAATGGTATAATTGTACGCTTGCAATCCTAGTCCCCATCATTCAGTGCAAAGAGGGACCTTGGTCTTTGGATTGCCAAAGATAGTCAGTAAAGCTTGATGATCAGTTACCAGTGTAAAAGGCTTTCCTTACAGGAATACATGGAAATGTTCACAAGCCCACACCAGAGTTAACTTTCTTTTTCAGGTTGTGAGTAAATGTGTTCTGTTTGGGACAAACTTCTACCAACATATGCTTCAATATGCCTTCAAGCAATTGGGTATCCACTGTGCTGTGCAAGAATAGTGTCTAATCCGACTGGGTTAGTGTCAACAACAACCTCTATATGATGCTCTGGGCTGAAGTATTCCATTTCAGCAACATTTTCAATAGCTTGATTGATTCTCTCAAAACTTCTTTCACATTCTTCTGACCATTGAAAGTGAAACATTTTTCTTTGTCAACTCTCATAATGGAGCCCTTACAGTGGCAAAGTCTTGTATGTATCTTCAGCAGTAACTGGCCAATGCAAAAAATGACCACACCATAGAAACATCCTGTGGGGGATCAGCATTTGAAAGTGGTTGTACTTTTGCAGGATTGGGTGTCATACCACCAGAAAAGAAATGGCCAAGGAATTTTAGTTTTGTCTTGTGGAGCTCCCATTTGTTTGCATTCAGAGTCAAACCTACATCAGTAAGTAAATGACATACTTGTGTGAGAGCTCTATTGTGTTCCTTCCTAGTGGCTCCAAAAAGTAATATGTCATTGCTATAATTGAACACGTTCACATCTGGCTGCATGATACGTCGAATGACGTCTTGGAAAGTTTCTGCAGCTGATGACACACCAAATTTAAGGGCCTGATTTAGATCTTAGCAGTATTACCAACAAGCTGCGTTGTCAGTGGGCCCAAAAAGTCCGCCACATCGGCAGTCTCCCACCCGCCATATTTATATATATTGCGGCAAGGCCAAACACTGCCACAATGGAGTGTACTCAGTTGGGCCAGCTGCAACCCGCAGCTGACACAACAGACTCCAATGTCAAGGATTAGCACTCTGTCGCTGTCCTGACGGTGGCATCCCGCCGAGCCTCTTACATCACACAGTTGTGCTAGCGGTGTGTCAGCAGTGGGCCCATGATGGTGGGAGTCTGTCACTGGACCCCGTAGTATAGTACTACGGCTGTGGCCATTGGCTGGATACTAGTAGCTCTCACCTGTTGTAAACAATTGTGAACACCTGCAAAGCACACTATAAAACACACTCCAGTTCAGATCATGACTGTTTGCCGAATATGTGACAGAACAACTAGGTCCTAAACAACTATAGCCTAAACCACTACTGCTAAACAACTAAAAAGTCTCTACAACTAAGTACTGAACAACTACTGTCTGAACAACTACTGTGTCTGAATAACAATTGGCTGAACAACTAATATATATATATATTCTAAACAACT
Source organism: Pleurodeles waltl (assembly GCF_031143425.1). Classification (NCBI taxonomy): domain Eukaryota; kingdom Metazoa; phylum Chordata; class Amphibia; order Caudata; family Salamandridae; genus Pleurodeles; species Pleurodeles waltl. Next base: position 904,653,014 of record NC_090449.1, on the reverse strand, counting down.
AATAAACCATAAAAACCAAAAGGAAAACCTTACCTTAAAATTAGTTGTTCAGGCAATTGTTATTCAGACACAGTAGTTGTTCAGACAGTAGTTGTTCAGTACTTAGTTGTAGAGACTTTTTAGTTGTTTAGCAGTAGTGGTTCAGGCAAGTAGTGGTTTAGACCTAGTTGTTCAGGATGTTTCCCCTGTTTGCCATTACACTGCAGAAGACCATTTGGATGCAGGAATTGCCACACAGGAGACAGTTTTTTTTCTGTTACTCTACCTCTGTATTTTTTTTTAAACCACATTTAGTTGATTCTCCCTTGTCTTTTTGGGCACTAGTTTAGTTTTTCCCAATAATTCACTACGGCAGGTTGGAGAAGTCCCCATATTTCAGGGAGAGAGTTTTCTGTCATGGTCAATGAAATCATTAGGTTAGAGCTACAATTGTTTGAAGCACAAATCCAAAATACTAGTTTCCCAGAAAAGGCAAATGTGGTCCGGAACAGTTACCAGAGTGAATGTTGTAGCTAAACACCTGAGAAGGAGGAGATTAGGAAGAGGTGGAATGACCTGTGGGGGAAAGTTCATCCCTGGCCTTCAAGCATCACCTGGATTGGTGGTGGTTCTCCCAGCCCTCCACTACAGCTCTTTCCCTGGCAGGAGAAGGTCTTCCAAATCCTCCATCCTGAAGGATGACCTGGAATCCCTGATGGAATGCAGACTGATAAGTCAGACCTAAGTACGTCTCCTTAATCACTAATGGAGTCATGCTCTTAAGTTAGACGTTTACTAAGCTGCACCAACCTTAGCAAAACAGATATAGCTCATTTTGACTAAACAAAACATGGTGTGTCATACAAATTACTAGCAACATGATTGTAGCTCTTCTTCTAACATAATGCAATGTGTATAGTCAGGTTGTGTGTAGTTCCCCATGGATCATCCCTTGCATGGGCTCTGCCCACTACTGTCTACCAATGTATGTTGCTGTGCTTACAAAAACAGGTCCAAAACGACATTCATTTTCACAGGAAAGTATGGTGTTTCTAAATGGTATTTTCTACTAGTTACATCATATCCATATGAGTGTACAATTTGCAAACGTGTGTTTATCTCCAGTATATTAATTGAAAGTGGTATATGTAACTTACTTTTCAAACAAGTATTGTCTATGGTGTCAACTGATGACTACAACTACCATGATGCTTTGTATTTGGATCTGAAAAACAATAGTGCAATGCTATGTTGTTCCACCGTGTTTTACTTCCATATATACACACATTTAAAAAACGTGTGCATTTGGCAATTACCATGTCATTCTACTATGGAATAAAACATCACTTCTTGTGTATCTCAACCATATTGACACCTGCTTATTGAATTGATGAAAATGCTTACATTAATCATTGTCTTTTGAATCCAAGATATCCACAAATGTGCTGTGGCATGTTGAATAGAATTAGTAGTCACACACAAGTTAAATTTCACTGACCATATGATGACCAATTATAGTTGTATTACATTATGAACCACTAATATATTGCAGCCTGCTAGGCCTTGGAATGGTCCAGTACCCCAATCTACTCACCACTTTGTTGGGTTCAATTTCTGTCACATGTAACCTACAGATCTGAAATAACACTTTGGCATTTCAGGACATCTCTACAAGGTCAGCACTGGAGTTGCCATCTTTGTAAATTAGGCTGCATGGGTAAAATAATTAAAATAACACAAATGCATAATCAGTTTATCATGCTCTTTCCAATTTTTAGGTTGGGCCTTTTGTAGAAAATGACACATGAAATGCACAAACTATATTATAATTACATAGCCTCTGCAACCTTCACAGGTCCAAACACCCGTCCCACTGCACCACCGTCTGCTAGCCAAGTCACTTCCACTCCAGCCCAGGAGCAAGTCTTCAGTGAGGGCTCCAATGCTGCAAGTCAGTATGACTGCGAGCCAGCTGGTCCATCTGGTCTGTCTGGCCAGACAGCTCCAGTGAGTGAAATTCGTCACACACCTACACCTCCCACTAAACCTGTAGCAACATTGCAGCATGAAGACACCTCCACTTCCTGTGCACTGAGGACATACACGCCAATCCTGTGTCCTCAGTACTGGCACACCGGCTCTAGTTCTGCCAGCGTCCAGTGGTTCGGGCACACTTCCTAAAGGGCACAGGCTAGTAGGGACAGGTCTTGTGAGAGGGAATCTGTGGGTCAGCCAAGGGAGGCATTGGGAATTTTGTTAGCCAGGCCACCATTGACCAAGTCTTGGGATCAGTCCAGAAGTCCCAAGACATGATGGGCCAGGTTATAACTGAGCTCAGGGAAATCAAGGAGGAGCAGAGGGAGCACATTTTGGAACTACAGGCTATCAATAAAACAAGCATTTGCAATGCAATGGGTCTCATGTTTACTCGAGTTAAAGTTATTAGCGTTTTAAACTCCTAACTGGACTTTTCTTGCCACATAAAATGAAAAGTAAAACAGTTTAACATAAGCAAGCCGATGGCCGCCATAAGTGCAAAGCAGAAACCCAAAAGGAAACATAAGTTTGCTAGCAGTGAAATGTATCAGCAAAAGTGCGATTATCCATATCACCGACAAAAGTGCAATTATCCATGTAACTGACAAGAGTGAAAATATCCATGTAACAGGGTCGATGTCATGCAACGTGCTAGACTACTGCCCAGTGAGATCTTGCTGCCATCAAAATAAAGGAAAAAAGTAGTCCAGAAACCATACGGAAAACATGGAGCCTCGTATGTTTTCAGTAGTTGGCAAGTGCCGGAAAAGGCATGAAGTATGCATCCCTTTCACTAATGACTTCAAGCTAATTTTAAAAGGTAAGCCCATGAGCCAACCAAAATGGATGGGCGTGGTTAAAAGACCACAGAGAGATTACACCAGGGACAGAGCGCTTTGCACGCTCGACCCCAAAAATGAGCTCCTTGACTGGGGTGCTATTTGACATTTACCACTATATGTGCAGTGCATTTCCTGCACCATTTACCCCTGTCTATGATCCCTCCAAATCTTGGCAAACAAAACCACTGACAGCCATAAACCGGGAGGCCCTGCCACATGAGGAGCCTCCGCCTACTACCCCAGTTCCTGCACCTCTGCTCTCCTTACTCCACGGAGGGAACAGTCATTTAGATCAGCGGGATAGAATTACAAGACCACCACCTTCAAAAAATATAAAACCTAATTTTCTTCTTGTGTTTACCATTCACTCTGTGTACTGTTTCATGGACACATTTCCCTTTTCCGAGGACAATCTTTTTATAAAACACCTCACTCTTGAGCTATATTAATAAATGTAATGGACATTGGATTATTTGTGGCATTTCCTTTGTCATGTCCATCTTCCACCATCATGGTGCCAAATCTTTAGAACATTCAGTTGAAAATAAATTGTTGCAATTACAAAGAGGTAAAGTGTTAACCAATTTATTCAAAGAACACAAACTCAACTCAGAATGTATTTGGAACATACAAATGTTGGAAACAGGTACTTGTAGAAATGGAATCTGAGTTACAAAAACCAGTCCTAACCAGAATAGTCTGTGCCATTTAGGGTCATATGCTCCACAACCTTGAAACCATGGAAGAAAGGGAACATCAATGGGAACAAATTAAATAGGCAAACTGTCACTAATGCATGACCTCAGTTGGAGCCAGACATCCTGCACTCACAATAGGTATCCTAGATCAATAATACCAATAGTCTACATCATGGCAGTGATAACATTTGTGGACAAATGATCAGTACAGGACACTGGCCGTATCTGGTGCAATGACACATTCACCATTCAGTGATGTGCTACCAAAACATTCTATCACCTATGATGAAATACATTAACAGCTACCTTCACTGTCCACAAATTGGAGATTTAGCCAATGTGAAGGAAGAAGAGTATGCTTGGGCTTCATATACACATGAGGTTTGAGCAACTCAAGTGGTACATATTGTCTTGATGGCAGGATCACACTGAAAACAGGTCAGATATAATCTCCTGAACTTCCATACTATCAGAATGCAGATTGTCTCTGGAAAAGATGTGTCCATCCCAAGGGTGCATCTGCCCCAGGATCAACACATACTCACTTTGCACTTCAAACAGTAACATCTTACAGCAAATGTCACAACGTTGAAATGTCCAAATGAAGATGACACGGTGAAGGACCCTAAAACAGAATAACAAAGGAAAATTAATTTTACACCACAAAATAAAATGATGGACGGGGTGTTGAAACTTTTCAAACACTCACCTCAAGTAACAGATCTGGGTTTAATTCATTGTTATATTGCTCACCATGTCACTGCAGTTTGGACCCAGCCATATGCAAATCAGTCTTGACCCTGCTCCCCACAGGAACACTCCAGTACAAACTGCCAAGCCAGGTCCTCCCTGGCCAGAAACAAGCATCCTCAGATGGTTTGGGGGTATCATCCCTCAACGGCCCCTCAGTGGTCCTTCGCCTATGCTACCACTGATTTCTAAACGCAGAGGGCAGACCGTCACAGCCGTGGGTGGGTTTCCTGTTGAAAGGTCGATGGAGAGACTATTATTGCCAACATCTAAATCAGGCCCCATGTCTCATATCGAAACAGACTCACGTGTAGAAAAGGTCATAATGTACCTGCAATTTTCTTCAAGTTCCAACTGATGATAACCTTTATTTAAAGACCTTTGCACCATTTAATTGAGTTATCTTGTCAGCAATATGTGAACCTGAGTGTTGTTCTCTTTCAATTGCCTTGTTGGCCTATTGCATGTCAATGCATATGTGTACAATTCCTTCACTGCCTTTTTTGGGCACTACCACTATGATAGAAACCTATGGCGTTGGACCAGTAGAATGCTCAATAATATCAAGTTTGATTAGAGATTCAAGTTTTTTTTCAACAGCTTTTTGTAAATGAAAAGCAATTTGTCTATGTCTCTGAGCAACAGGACAGACATCCGCATTAATATGCAGCTTTACTTTCTTAGTCTTAAACGTTTGTAAACACTGAAACTACGAAGGGAATTGACTTACTATTTTGTCATGAGCATTCATGTAATTTACAGAAATCAGTTCTATATCCATGGTTGTGCTGAAACTGAGTAGACATGCAATTGACGACATACCTTGAAGCACATGGATGGGTGCTCGCACCTACATTTTCTTATGTTTTATTGTCATTACAAATTGATCTTGACTTTTTATGGGCTTTGATGCAGCCCATGTATTTTGATTTTTAATAGTAAAGGCTGTGGTAATGGCGGCAGTTCATTGTATTTCTCTTCAGGTATTATGTTTATCAATGCTACACTGTTGATAATGAAAGGTATTGAACAACCATGTATTTTCAATGTAATCTTTGGACAGCGTGTGTATGATTTTGGTGCTTTGACATGTCGACTTTTCTTTTTCCTCACATGGAGCCAATGCAACATGCACACATATTTCTGAGGTAAGCATCAACATGGCATAACCATCTTCCTCACTTTCACTTGATATTTAGGTAGAAGAACTGTTTGCCGATAATTTAGATGAGAATCGACTTCGTTCAGTTTTTATTTGCCTCAACGGATGTCACCGCTTGACCTTGTTGAAGTGCATCGAGCATTGCTTCTGGAACATTCTGACAGCCATTTTGGCTTTGCACCATGATGCACTTACTTTTCTCTTCACTTTACAAACCGTCACAAAATGGTTCTCTTTCCCACAGCTGTTACATATCTGTCCAATGGCAGGACATTTGCCTTCATATGGAAATGAGAACATAACTTTTTTTTTACGTGTAGATATAATTTTGTGTCCTTCAGTCTTTTGCTTTGGCTTACATTTCACACTCATGACTGATTCACTCTGGGCACCTCTGGCCTCCATGTCAGCAGCTTGTCTTTCACCACACTCTTCAGTTCTGGCAGCCATTAACACTCGCTCCAGATTAAGAGTTTCTCTCAGCTTTCGTTGTCTGCACAAATCTGACAAGCATCCATCAATAACTCAAAGATGCGCAACTTCTTCATAATTTAGTTCATTGAACTTACCAAGTTTGATGGGTGTATTGAGTCTCTCCAGAAGTTCATCAATGGTTTGACCAGGTTTTTGACATTCTTGACAGATAATATATCTTTCATAATCAACGATTGGTACTGGATTGATTTTGAGATCCAACACTGTTTTAATCTGATATTATGTGACTTCTTCATCAGTTTTCAGCATTTTATTTATGACTTCTTTCACACCATCACCAGCAAGATTTTTGAGATATTTGATAATCTTCCTGTCATCAGTCTCTTCAAGTGCATCCATGAGATAATGAAATGTTTCTACCCAAGCGATCCATCTATCGCCAATATTTCACATTTTGGCAGTATTGAAAGGTGGTGGTGGTTTTAGGAATGCAGAAGCATGGTATCTACTTACTGGAGTAGCTGACATTGAGGGTGGAGCTTTTTCAGATGGTTTCTGCTGTCCAATAGGACCTGCGTCATCTGTGCCATCGCCGAGGCCCTGCAATGAATCGGCCTCTGGGTCATCTTGGACATTCTTTAGAACTGTGACTTCCTTCTTGGTCTTCATTAGAGCCCTTCACTTCTGGAGACCACTGGAGCTGTTCTGAGCCACTACCTGGCAGCCTTGGTGGTGTGCCGCCTCAGGCACTGGACAGCTCAGCAAGCACAACCCCTGTGCTTCTTCTTGGGTTTCCTCACCCAGTGCTGACATCATAAAGCTCCACTTATTATGAATCTGGTCAGTGTAATGATGGCATGCTTCCTTCTAACTTGTTCTGTCAGCCAGCACTTCTCTATATTTTGTACCATTTGACCTCTCTATATTTTGTTACCATTTTTAAATGCTTCTTTTCTGTGTCTTTACATAATCGTCTTTTGCAGTAGCGCTCCATATAATCTGCAATTGCATCTTGCGTGGCAGCGCAGTACCTTTATGTATGGCCTGACCAGCAGGTTCACGGCCAACGACTGTAGATTCTTTGTAATACTTTTGTTTTCTTCAACTGCTTCACAGCGGCTGGAGCTGCACTTTGACTCCACATGCATGAAGCATTGATTCCGCACTTTGAGAGTGACACACGTGGCACGCACATTCAGTTTGCTTGGACCACCACAAACACTATGGGAGAGCACAATCATTCTTTGGTTACTTATCCCCTATCTCCTCGACAGTCTCACATCCTCCCCAAACTGGGTACCCACCAAAGACTACGCCACACATGGAGCTGAATATTACATGTATTTACTCTTCTGCATCTAACTGCAAACCCAAAATTCTAAATCAAGCTTTTGTTGCATTCCACTCTAACCATTTTATCACAATTCTACAAAGTCCATTCGGAGCCAAAAGTGTTCCATCATGAAACTCACAAGGCACTACACATGGGCAGGGAATATGTTTCTGATCTGACCTGTAGAAAGTGCTCTGTAGAAAGCGATGTAGCGCCTATAGGCACATGCTTTTTACACCATCACAATATAAACTTACGAAAATGTGTGTTGGGTGTAGTGTTTTGGTGGGAGGACATTGATTCAGGAGGCATCCATATACACAGTGATCCCTGTAGCCACAAGCCTGATACCTGATCATTCAAAGGCAAAGCTCTGTCCCTCTCTTTGTGAGAAAGGACGGAATCATGGGCTCCTTGCCCTGGACTGAGACACTCCTTATAGTTCAGTTGCAAACCTGCTGGCTACTACACAGGAACATGCAATGAATAGTGAGCTGATGTCAAGCTTTTGCAGCAGACATGGAGTTGATGAGAGCCCCTCAGATCCCAGGGGTGTAACACAGCCCCCTGCATCCCCTGTGGTGCAGGTGGGCCATCAGCCCCTCAGGGGGTCTCCATATATGTGTGATATGGTAGACTTAAGAGCCCCTTCTCACTTTCAGCAGGGGAGACCCATCATTGTGTATGATGCCACTATGCTATCCTCAAACCCTTTAGTCGGTGACTGAAAAACAGTAGCCACTAGTGAGGAGGAGTGGAGAATGGGGAATAGTGAGAGAAAGAGACACACTAGAGCTGTTGCTGGTCGTAGGTCAGAGATGATAAAATCTGACCCGGAATCAGGGTAAAGATTCTGGTATGGTAGGCTGTGTCAAGTGGATGGAATACTGCTAAGTACTGCTAAGTACCACTACATTTGCACTGGTAGAAATGGAGGAGGATCCATATCTTCACTGTGTTATGTGGTTTTAAGAGGCAGCATCAACCTACATACCGACATAGCTCCCTAGGGCACCAAGCCATTGAAGAACTTGTAACAACTGGCTAACTGCAAACAAACAAATAAGACAGACTCCAGTAAACAAAGAAATAATGCATTACCACAATGCAATTGAACAGGGTAAACACAACGAATGTGTTAAACACTATTTTGGCGAACAAACTATTGAAAAGTAAAGCCAATGTACAAATTGTTGTTAGGCAAACGGGCCCTAAATCAGGTATGTTTTATACCACTCAAACACAATTATCCTGAAGTGTCTTATGGCCCTAAAGATCTACCCCAGCATTGGATAGTAGTGTAGGTTCTGGCTTTTCAGAACTCCATCCTCTACAAACTCCATTCTTTTTCCTGCCAGGGATTTTAGCCCTTAAATATTATAAATGACCTTAATTATCTGACTTCCAGTGTCAGGATTCTGGTATTCTGCCACTATGTGGCACACACAAAGGCCCTCTGGACTCCTGCCTTTATCACAAAATATGAAGTTATACACTTCTACTCCTTGCCTCTCCAGATACATGTTGTATTCCAGCCCAGGCTTCCATTCTATTCTTCTTATGCATCTTGGTCCCTGTAGTTCTCTTTGTCTTGATACCCTTCCTAGATCACGTCCTAGTTGTTTCCTGTTTGCTAGACTTGTTTCTGGATCCTGCTGTTATTTTGAACCCTTTATGTGTGTTTACTGGACCTGTCTCTGTTTGCTTCGATCCCTGTCTAGTGTCTCCTGGATTCCTTGGTCGTCTTTCCTACAAGCCCCAGTTCTGCCTTCCCTTCATTGGTGGTTCCCTGATTCCCTGCACCTGGATAATTCCTTGCACTTGGCTCGCTCTCTGCATCTGTGCGCCTCCCCTGAGCCTCCAGCTATTTCAGCCCTGTGAACGCGGAGTGCTCCTGCTTGCAACTGACTCCTGTTTTGTCCCCCTGTTCTCTGTGTTCCTGCTGCTGTTTCTATAGGCGTGTCCTGTGATTCTGTTTCCCTTTTTCTCTGAACCCATTGTTCTGTGTTCGGCTGGTTGTAGTATTTGGCTCTGTTCCTAGATTTCCTGCATCTTTGTTCCTATGTTAGCCATAGTTCATAGTCTCCTGATTCTGTTTCTTGTGCTCTTGCATCTGCATTCCAGTGTTAGCCATAGTTCATAGTCTTCTGTTTCTGTTCCTCGTTTTCCTGCATCTCTGTTCCTATGTTATCCATAGTTCATCATCTCCTGCATGCACTCTTCTTGATCTTCCCTGTTATATATAGACTCCCTGCCCTGCATTCTGTGTTCCTGTCTGTCTGCATAGTACTGTCATGCCTTGTTCTCTGAATTTACGTCCTGTTCCTGACTCTGATTCCAGTCCTCCTTTGCCTGAGCCCACATATCCACCAATGGATTTTGGTTCAGTCCAAGATATACTAAGGGTAGTAAACCTGGCTATGCGTCAAAATGCTATGCCATCTCAACAGAGATGTAACAAAGAGAAATACGATGTATTTTTGCCCTCTCCATTTGACACACTGCAGCACAGCAAGTTGTTTGCTGTGTTGCACCAGATATTAGTAAATCTAGCCCACAGTTTCACTGATTACACCATATTGGACACAAATGATGATGTGATAATGTTTAGATCCTACTACAATCATTGGCTCAGACTTACTAACAGTTGATGCAATGCAACACAGCAAGACAATTTGCTGCACTTTGTCAAATAGAGGGAGCAGGAATGTGTCATGTTTACTATGATATGGTGCATTTCTGCTTTCTCTCTGCACTGGCACACTGAGTGCTCCCTAGCACTCATGCAAGTACCCTTGCATTATGATGCAAGGGTGCCTGCAATACAGGCAGGGTTTTATTGTGTAGGAAGGACACCTTCCTGCACAAAAACAATACCTCAGAGGCATTTTGTTCTTACTATATGTGTTGCAGAATGCAGCACACATAGAAAGCAGAAATAACTTGGAGAAATAAACATGTTTACATGTATATGGCCCAGCTAAAAGAACTACCACAGGACAAAAAAAAATTGTTAGAAAAACCCTAACCCACCAGGGTTACCCCTTGGTGGCATGCTTCATCATTGGGTTTCTTCCCGTTCCGCTACAGAGCGGGCATGCTACGACCTAAGGGATACTTGGGAGCACTGATTTAGTCTTGTCAATGTGAATTACACATAATTGAGGAGGTTATCTTTGACTTAGATTGGGACAACCAATCACCACGGACTGTGGTTATGGAATGCTGTTTCTGGGCCCTAAACAAAAATGTTTTGAATTTTTTGAATTTGAGAAAAACTTGTACCTTCAGAAACTTGGGACCAACATGGGAAGCACCTTCGCACTGAGTCTGGCCGGTCTCTATGTCCATCATCTAGAGAAAGAGAGAACCCCAAACCCCACCACACAGAGGCAACATAATATTGTGGAAAAGATGTATTGATGACATTGATTATCTGCAAAGGGGATGAAACACAAGTAGTGACATTTTAGAGTGGTTAAACAGACAGGACCAGTTCTTGAAATTCACTCACAAAATGAACAAGCAACATTTGGTTTTCCTGGATTTAAACATTATAGCCACCAATGGTGCTCTTAAAACAGCCACCCCTGAAAAACCAACAGCCCAAATCTGTTTACTCCTGTTTGATAGTGCTCACCCCTACTATTTGAGAAAGAACCTACCATTTGGACAATTTCTCAGATTGAGAAGGAATTGCTCAGAGATATTAGATTACAAAAATGAGGCCCAGAGTCTAGCATCTAAATTGGAGGCTAGGAAATACCCCCAAGAATAATCAACCGAGCCATGAAGCGAGCTCGCAGTAACAACAGAGAAGCCCCTCTGGACACCCCTCCCCAAAAATAGAAGGAGAAAAGACCTATATGTATCATAACATTTAACTTAGCCTCCAATCAAGTAAGCAAGATCATCAGCAAACTTTGGCGCATCCTCAATAGTGGCTCATTAATTATTCCCAAACCCATGTTTTCACATTAATGGGGAAAGAGTCTTAGAGACATGCTTGTACACACCCGCCCACGCCATCTTCATAGTATTAATGACAGCACAACATGGGACATTAGAGACATCTCCAATTGTAACACTCAGCGAGCAGTATACATGATCACTTGTCCATGCAACCTACATTACGTGGGGATGACCATCCGCAAGGTTAAGACTGGCTAAGAAGTGCACCAGGTCCCCTTTCAGTTCAATCCGGTCTGCCAGGGTCCTAGTAGGGGGTGTGGCAGTCCTTTGTGTGAGAGCAGGCCCTCCACCCTCCCAGCCCAGGAAGACCCATTCAAAATGCAGATGTATGCAAGTGAGGCTGAGTACCCTGTGTTTGGGGTGTGTCTGAGTGAATGCACAAGGAGCTGTCAACTAAGCCCAGCCAGACGTGGATTGTAAGGCACAGAAAGATTTAAGTGCAAAGAAATGCTTACTTTCTAAAAGTGGCATTTCTAGAATAGTAATATTAAATCCAACTTCACCAGTCAGCAGGATTTGGTATTACCATTCTGGCCATACTAAATATGACCTTCCTACGTGTTGGACTTTTGCTTATGCAGGGTCATCCTGAATCTTTTTGCCTCCTGCCTCCTATTTTTTTCTGACCTGTCGCTGTTGGCTTTTGAACTCTGAGCACTTTCCCACTGCTAACCAGTGCTAAAGTGCATATGCTCTCCGTGTAAATTGTATGTAATTGGTTTATCCATGATTGGCCTATTTGATTTACTAGTAAGTCCCTAGTAAGGTGCACTAGAGGTGCCAGGGCCTGTAAATCAAATGCTACTAGTGGGCCTGCAGCACTGGTTGTGCCACCCACATAAGTAGCTCTGTAATCATGTCCCAGACCTGCCACTGCAGTGTCTGTGTGTGTATTTTTACACTGTAAATTCGACTTGGCAAGTGTACCCACTTGCCAGGCCTAAACCTTCCCTTTTCTTACATGTAAGGCACCCCTAAGGTAGGCCCTACGTAGCACCAAGGGCAGGGTGCAGTGTATGGATACGGTAGGACATATAGTAATGTGATTTATATGTCCTGACAGTGAAATACTGCCAACTTCGTTTTTCACTGTTGCAAGGCCTGTCTCTCTCATAGGATAATATGGGGGCTACCTTTAAATATGATTAAAGTATAGATTCCCCTAGAGAGTAGATGGACATGTGGAGTTTGGGGTTCCTGAGCTCACAATTTAAAAATACATCTTTTCGTAAAGTTGATTTTAAGATTGTGCGTTTGAAAATGCCACTTTTAGAAAGTGAGCATTTTCTTGCTTAAACCATTCTGTGACTCTGCCGTGTTGTGGATTCCCTGTCTGGGTCAGTTTGACAGTTGGGTTGTTTTTCACCTCACACTAGACAGTGACACAAAGGGGGCTGGGGTGTAACCTGCATTTCCTGATTAGCCATCTCTGCGAGGAGGGAGGGGTGGAGTGGTCACTCTCATCTGAAAGGACTGTGCCTGCCTCTGACAATGCTGGCTCCAACCCCCCTGGTGTGTGTCTGAGGCCTTGCCTGGGCAAGGCAGGATTTCACAATTATGTGTGAGTCCCCTTTGAAGAAAGGTGACTCCCAAGACTAAAATGGGTATAAGAAGGGCACCCAAATCTACAGACTTTAGAAACACTTCTGGAACCAAGAGGAACCTCTGCCTGGAGAAGAGCTGATAGCTGAGGAAGAAGTGCTGCCCTGCCTGTGACTGTGCTTTGTGGAGCTTTCCTGCAGTGCTGCTTCTGCCAGAGTAAGAGGGCAAAGACTGGACTTTGTGTGCCTTCCATCTTGTGAAGAAATCTCCAAGGGCTTGAGTTAGAGCTTGCCTCCTGTTGTTTGAAGTCTCAGGGACATCAAAGACTTCTCTCTGCCAGCACCTGGAGTCTCTGGAGAGACTCCTGCTCTGACAAGTGGTGCCCTATCCAGTCCCTGGGCCCTGGAAAGGAAAGCTGGTGGAAATCCAAGGAAATCGACTTCGGATGACTCCGGACCGACGCCGCTGCTGAATCCGGTAACGCCGCCTGCACCTGACACCGTGACCTTCGCTGGAACGCGACACTCTTCGCAGGCCCGATGCCGCAGCAACCCCGCTGAAGTCCGCGACTCCGTAGAAGTTGCCGCACCACGTCGTGACCGACACCGCTCGAACTGCACGGATTCAACGTTTCGCACAGACGCCGCGATCCCCGACTTCGCGCATCGGCTTGTTTTCACTCTTCACCAAAGGTACTGTACTTGGGGGTCTACACGACTCCGCTGGTGTCGGCTTGTTGGGAACGACTCCGTCACGACGCCGTGTTAACATCTCATCGAAGCATTTTTGTTTCTAAGAGCAATTTTTGAGTTTAATCTTTAAAAATTCATAACTTGACTTGTGTATGTTGGATTTTTGTCATTTTGGTCTTGTTTTGATAAATATTTCCTATTTTTCTAAACCGGTGTTGTGTCATTTTGTAGTGTTTTCATGAAGTTACTGTGTGTGTCGGTACAAATACTTTACACCTAGCGCTCTGAAGTTAAGCCTACTGCTCTGCCAAGCTACCAAGGGGGTAAGCAGGGGTTAGCTGAGGGTGATTCTCTTTTACCCTGACTAGAGTGAGGGTCCTTGCTTGAACAGGGGGTAATCTGACTGTCAACCAAAGACCCCATTTCTAACACTACCATTACCACTTTCAGATCAGCAGCTACCACTTCACTACTGTATGAGGGCAGCCCCAATGTTAGCCTATGAAGGGAGCAGGCCTCACAGTAGTGTAAAAACGAATTTAGGAGTTTTACACTACCAGGACATGTAAACTACACAGGTACATGTCCTGCCTTTTACCCACACAGCACCCTGCCCTAGGAGGTACCTAGGGCACACATTAGAGGTGGCTTATGTGTAGAAAAATTGGAGTTTTAGGCTTGGCAAGTACTTTTAAATGCAAAGTTAAGGTGGCAGTGAAACTGCACACACAGGCCTTGCAATGGCAGGCCTGAGACAAGGTAAAGGGGCTACTTAAGTGGGTGGCACAACCAGTGCTGCAGGCCCACTAGTAGCATTTAATCTACAGGCCCTGGGCACATATAGTGCACCTTACTAGGGACTTATAAGTAGTTTAAATAGTCCAATCAGGTATGATCCAAGGTTACCATGTTTAAAGGGAGAGAGCATATGCACTTTAGCACTGGTTAGCAGTGGTAAAGTGCGCAGAGTCTAAAAGCCAGCAAAACAGAGTCCAAAATGTGGAGGGAGGCAGGCAAAAAGTTAGGGGTGACCACCCTAAAGCATGTCAGGTCTAACAGGACATTAGAGACTTCTCCAATTGTAACACTCAGCGAGCAGTATACATGATCACTTGTCCATGCAACCTACATTACGTGGGGATGACCACCCGCAAGGTTAAGACTCGTATCTGCGAACACCATAGGAACCTGAGATGTGGAGGGCTACGACTAAAATGCCCACTCATTCCAAAGAGAAAGCACATACAGTGGAAGATTACCAGTGGGTTATCCTAGAACACCATTAAGAGATTAATTGTGAGTCTCCACTGTTAAAAAAAGAACAACAATGGCTATATAAATTGCGCACTCATCAATTTGGACTCAATGAGAACATACCTTGGAGCCAGCTGACGAAGTATTAACATCACATTAATCATTAGTGGGATATACATTTCCTGAAATGAATGGTACACCTAGGCAGCGCAGAAAATCCTATGTCCATCACATTCCTTTACATTCCATAGTGTCACAAAGAGCAAACCCTCAACAATAAATATTAGCCACTCACATATACGTCACCATCACAGTAAGAAGGGAACAAGTAACCCTTTGTTAAACACAAGAAAGAAACTCCCAAATAATAATCAAAATGATAAGGGAATCCCCAGCTCTGCCACTGTAAGCCCATGAAGCCCCAATGACCTCCATGCAATTACAGGCACCCACAAGGAATACCTACTTTTAGGGTCCTTGGGAACCCTCCCTTTGTTTCACCGGAGCCCACTATCTTGGGGAAGTTAGCAGTATAATGCTGCACGCTGAGATGCAAGAGCTGCTGTACATTTAAACTCAGCTCCCATGTCAGCATTCAATTTTCAGACCCCGGGGAGGTGAGCATTAGGTGAAACGTAAACTTTGTACTTGTATAGCACACTACTCACCCATTAGGGTCTCAAGGCGCTGTACGGATACCACTGTGGAAGCCCTCCTGGCTTTTCCCTGTGAGACACCCACTCCTGGGCAAACCCCAGGGTGAAGCCAGGCATCCAAGTGCTTTTCAGGCCGATGTGGAGAGTAAGGAAGCTTTTGCCCAGAATTACACAGTGGGACCCATCAATTAGATTAGGTACCGAGGTGAGAATTATCTGGTCCAAGGGAATTGAGCCCAATACCCACTGAGGCAAGGATTGAACCCTGGTCCCGGGCCAGGTCTCTGCATTAGGGTCTGCCGCTCTAACCATTGTGCCACACTTCTCCACTAGGTGCAGAGCAGAAGTGTCACTTTGAGGAAGTAAGTGCCTTTTGAACATTGTTTACATGGCGCTACAGATAGGGTAAGATAAATTGATTCTAAAACTTTGCCAAATCTTTAGAGTGTGATTACAAGCACACACCCCTCCTGGAGGAGCTATGATATGAGAATCCAAATACTACAAAGTACGGTACGCATGCACCACGTGTGTACTGTTTGGTGTATATCATGTTTTTACATGTTTAAAAGTTTTAAAAGTAGTTTTTCTTGTACTGTTGATTGTGAGAGTACTTTAGTCTACCAGTCCTTTAATTCACGAGTGCCGTTTCCCACAGGTGGTGTGCAGTTTGCAAATAGGTGGCACCACACCCACAAACAATATATATAGCAGCACATTACAAATGGGGGCTATGTCAACTATGCCTCTCTTGTATTTCCACAGGTATCAATGATGGACACCATAAACAATAGGTATGATCTTATGACACCACATTAGTAAGGTGAATTGCACCATATCACAGAGCATGTATTATTTATGACTTGGTAGTCAAACAAGAAGTGGCACCAGGGAGTCCACCCTGGTCCTGAAGAGGAGCCTAGGAGTAAGGCTCCAAAACATGTAGACTGGGAAGTCAGGTACATTACATCCCTCTTCTCCCTCTTTGTTTTTGTATACTTATATATGGCACATTCCTGCTGACTCTCTGTAGTGGCACACTCTTGGCTGCCAAGAGCCAATGCAGGCACCCTTGTGTCGTGGTGCAAGGGGGCCTGCACTACAGCACGTTTGTTTTGTACAGTAAGGGGCACCTTCCTGCACAAAACAATTTTCTCTGACATTTTTCTCTTTCTAGGTGTGCTGCAGAATGTATCCCACTTAGAAAGAGGACAAAACAAGAAGAAATAAACATATTTCTCCTCGTTATACCTCATCTGGGAAAGTGTATCATTTTGACTCATTCCCAGGTATGCTAGTGTCAGTAAATCTGGGAATGAATCAAAAACGGTGGGTGAATGCATGGGAGCTGCTGTGCTCCACCCATGGAACGCCTTTCCAGTGCAGACTAATGCAAGGCAGTGACTTACTCTACCTTGAGTTACTCCATATTTACTATGCCACGGAGAGGCATGCAAGGTAGGTTTGCGTGGTATACTAAATCTGACTTAAGGGTTGGTGATTCCTTGTGTCGCCTTGTGTGATGCTACTGCAACATAAGAATTTAGTAAATTTAGGCCTGTTTGTGCAAATTTAGTGGCCATCTTAATAGAAAATGTGCTATTTGTGAATGACAGTGTGTTACCACACAATTCTCTAGTGAAATTTTAAAAATCACCTGCCTCATGTCCATTACAGTTACATGGGTCGCTTAAGTTTGTCATTCTAAAAAGAGATTCATGGTCCTGAAAAGTTTGGGAAGCACTGTTCTAATAGCCTCACAGACCTCTGTAGCAGGCCATCCCATTCACTAACGTCCTGCTACCTTCTTATACACCCTAATTTTTTACTGTTAGTGTAGCTGGTTAAGTTAATAATTAGTGCAGAAGAGAGAAAATCCTTTCTGGAGCTGAAAGAAAGAACGGTAGTGTAGTTGAAATTATTGAGAAAAGGCTAAGAATAAATACTATCACACCTAAATTATTTCCTGAATGATGCAGTGTTTACTGAGCAGAATCAAAAGTAAAGGGAGATTCCCTCTGGGATTTACAAAGTCACTTTTTTAATCAAATTAGAACGTTGGAATATTGAGAGCTCTATTGAAGTCAGTCAAGTGCCTCGTAGACAGTAATACCTCACAAAGGCCTTGTGGTCCAAAACTTCAACATTGCAATGTTTGTTTTTCTCTTTCTCCTTTTTCCAATTGCCCCGGTGTCTATATGAAAGGAAATGAGTTTTTAGGCATGCTAGCAGTGAATAAAATGAGCAATCATCCTTCCCTGCCCCTGTGTCCCTTCAAAAGATATTGGGGAGGTTGTGAGGGAACAACTGGAGAGTGCATTCGAAAATAAGTATTGTTATTTCCCATACATTCCAAAGCTCTGCATTGCACCACAGGGGCTGGAACAATACCTATAAAATCTGCCATTCTGAAATGATGGCAATATAGAAAGAGTGTTGTGGCAGTTCCCCAACCTCCTCGGTGTGGCACAAACTCCTCTCGCGATCGGGTCTCAGTGGAGATAAATAGTTAAACACAAAGTTGCCTATTTGTTCCTGGCACTGATTTTGCCACCTCTGTGGCCAGGGGTCACAAACTCATTGCCAGGGGTCACAAG
This sequence comes from Pleurodeles waltl, assembly GCF_031143425.1. Classification (NCBI taxonomy): domain Eukaryota; kingdom Metazoa; phylum Chordata; class Amphibia; order Caudata; family Salamandridae; genus Pleurodeles; species Pleurodeles waltl. The sequence continues at coordinate 904,635,065 of NC_090449.1, read as the reverse complement.
GGGCAAGCCAGGGGTCACAGATGGGACCCCTGGTAACCCCTAAATGATGCCCATGTGGTCAAAGAACAGGCCCCCAAATATAGAGTTATACATTTATTTATAAACTTTTATGTTCAAACAGGGCCTTTTATCCTGACTGATATTGGGAGTGCTTAAAATGAGCCAGTAGTTTTTGGTGTGTGGCACCAGCTTTTAGTTGTCAGCACTGGCTCTAAAGATAGTCTGCCACATGGTTGTGCTTTTTGTCTATTTTAGAGACAAGCACAAGTTGTTTGTTGAGTCAATATACCTTAGAAAAGACTAACATCTGCTTCCCAAGTCATTCTTATAGTTTTGAGGGCCTGAGATAGTCTGATTGAAGACTGTGATGCTTAGTAGTTGTGTTTCTACTGTCACTGGCACCGCTGGCAGGGGTGATGAGTAGTGCAAGCTGCAGTGGTCTCCTGACAAGGGCCCAGGCACTTATTATTTCACAAATTAAGCACTGGATATTGGTGATACTGTTCCTTTCCAGCTAGTCTGTCCCTTATAATTCCTATACTTTTGTAGGGATTAAAGAGTTGAATACATTTGAGGGAGAGGGAGAGGGAGAGGGAGAGGGAGAGGGAGAGAGGGAGAGAGAGAGAGAGAGAGAGAGAGAGAGAGAGATGACTATCCTTGGTGGAGGACTTGAACTTCCCAAAGAGTGAATTGATATACCCGAAGGAGGTCCAAGCAACTACCCGGCTATTGGAAAGGATTACTTACTCTAGGGAAGAGAACTATGGGGTGCAGGCCTGTCAATGGTGCTAAATGAGATTTACCCCACTTAGTCTACCGACCGGTGCACACAACTTAGGGGCACATAGTGCTGATGCGCCAGTTTTCTTACGTCAGCCCTGCCCCACCTAACGACAACATATATTTGTACAATTTGCAAAACATTGTGAGTGTGTAATGTTACAGCATTACAGCAAATGGAAAAAATGAAAAACAATCGATTTTCTTCTCCAGGAAATGGAGAACATTAAATCTATATGAGATAATTAGTAATTCATTAGATGAGATCTGAATTAATGTTCTCTTCTCTCTGTGGGATCCCATGCTTTATTAAATAGGTTTCTAGGTGTATTTGCCTCCCTTGAAGCTATGAGCTAGCTTTTGAGTGAAAACTTTACATTTCAAATCATATATGTAGGATTGAATGTGCCCTTGTGTTCCAACCAATTGATGGTTTCAACTCATTCGTCTTTTCGCCTTCTGCAAGCCAGTTCTGTAGATTTTTCAAGAAAATAAATGAGCCACGCTGCACGAGGGGAGGAGTGATTTCTAGAGGCTATGACAGTTTATGCCACCCATGCTACTACTTATTGTCTTGCTGCCGCTTCCACAAAAGAGGGAAACATTACATTACATGTTGACCTTTTACTAAAATACAAATGCATATCATGCAGCAACCTGCAATACAAGGGTGATTTCCAGGCTACACGCAGGCAGCGAGTGTGAATTAAATTATTACTTCTGCACCAGAAATTCTGTCACTAGTCACAGCATCAAACACGGAGAGTTCTTTCCCCCAAAAGCGGAAAGGAGGAATCATAATAAATGCACATTACACGTTTGTTGTTGGATAACCATAGTATTATTCATAGAAAGTAAAACACATTTTCTGAGTGTATTAAATTATTTTTCATAACACCAGCGACTGTAGTGCGACTATTTCTAGTAATTGCACTGGTGCAGTTTTGCACCGCAATTTACTCTAAATGGTCGATGCAAAGCCCATTGAGCAGCGCACAAAACTCATTGTGCCAATTCTTGGTCGTTGCAAATGTTGTTTTGACTACTTCCATCTGGTGCAAATGACAGTGCAAATTTGTCGGTGCAAAATTGCCCAACACTGCTGTAAGCTGCCGAAACCCATTCAATACTGTTTGGTTCTCACTCCTTGTATTGGCAGAGTGCCTTTGTTTGCCCTCACAAAGTTAAGAGCAAAATGGCTGTATTTTAATTTCTTTAGAAAGGTTTTTCATAAATCAGGTGTTCCGTAAGTGAATAACCCATTTGAATTGTGTGGGAGATGACAGGCCTTCTAGGTTCACGAGTTAATCTGTTCGGTTCACTGTGTCATGTTACGGTTCACGCATGCCTGATGTAACTTGCCTTCTCGTTTCTGTGTGTAATTAGGAGCACTGTAACTTTTATTCTCAAGCTAAAACAGGGGTTAATACAATTATTCTCAAACTAAAACAGGGGTTAATACAACAGTAACAGGGTGGTTTATTAAAACAACTCCACTTAGTCAGCAATCACCTACTTCCTGTATCCAATAAAATACATGCTTTTGGTTCTAAAGCCCCCACCTCCTTCCGAATTCCATCTCCATGAAACCAACATCTTTCCTCATGACCTTACAAGGAAAAAATGACTCATCGACTTTAAAAAATACTTAAAATGTATATCATTTACATATTAATAGAAGGCTTACCTTGCAATCTCACTAGTTTGTGCCATGAACCAGGGGTCTAGGTCTTCTCTCGAGATGGAAATGAGAGACCCTTGAAAGTGCTTTAACGTAGGAACAGCCATAGGGTCTTCCCTCGAAGGAAAAACAATCTACAGGTTAAGGTTAAATAGAAGCAGGCATTTCTTCCATCCAGACCAAGCTAGAAGGCATCAAGTGACACAGTCTTGTTTTGAATTCAAGGGCGGATGCGCTGTGCAACTTCTATAACCTGTCCCCTCTTCTGCATGAAAATCACCAACAGTCTGTCAGTACGTGATGTTTAAGCCCTCATTCTGAAATTACTGGGAAAACTGACTTCAGGTCCAAATCTTCTCCCACTCCTGGTGAGACACTGAAGGCATATTTAAGAGCAGCTAGCGCCATCGGAGTGTCACTTTTAGTGATGCTCCGGTTGTGCTATGCCCTGTGCCGTGTTTACAAGGTGGCGTTAAGACACTTTTTGTGGTTTAATGCCACCTTGTAAATACAGCCCCTTCACACGCAGCCCTTTGTGTGGAAGGGGTGTGCAATGGATGTTGCTGTGGGCGTGCCACAGCAACACCCATTGCATTTTGACACTGCCTCAGATTTACGAGATTTCGTAAACCTGAGGCAGCGCCAAAATGTGAGGCCACCCCAGGGGTGGTGTTAGCAAGGCGCAACGAGGAGGAATACTTTTATTCCTCCTCATTTTTTGCTTTTGCTATGTGTGCTGCATAGAAAGAGCAAAATGGCAGACATGATTGTTTATGCGCAGGAAGGTATCCCTTCCTGCGCATAAACAATCATTTCAAAATGACGCCTTGACACTTCTTTGTCTGCTGCATTCTGCAGCATACACAGAAGTGCCAAATTGCCATTAATGATTGTTTACGTGCAGGAAGGGACTTCTTCCCACACATAAACAATCAAACCCTCAACGCAGACATCCTTCCACAATGGTGCAAGGGTACCTGCGTTGGCGCAGGCAGCTTGATTTAGCACCAGAGCAGGGGACAAAACAGGATGCGCTGTATTCAATTAAATACGGCGCATCCCTGCATTGTGAAAATGATGGAGCGCTGCGCTGCCAATTCGGTTGCGGCGTCGCGCTCCATCATTTTCTTTTAAATATGAGCCTGAGTGAGCATGGTGAATGATTGTCCTGGTGGAAATTTTATCGGGGTTACAAATTGCCCTTAAAGGAGGACCTGATGCTTGCATACACAATCCTGCATGCTTTTCACCCATCCTCTGCCTATTCTAAAGGTTTAACTGTCAGAATGTACATGGGGTAAAACAAACCGCAGTGTGGTTAGAAAACATAACCTCTACTTTCACTGCGGACAGGAACTCCCGTTTCCACCTTTTAACGTTGTAAATTCATATCAACATATTGTGAATATAGGTGAAAGGCATTCTCTAAAGAAGTTTCATTGACTGTAGCAGAACGCATTCTCCACAGGAAGCTTTCCTTCCAGAAAAGATCACATGGCGGTCATTGACTTAAAAGCAGCTCTGAGGGATCACACTCCTAGTTCATGGCACAATTTTGTAGAGCCACTCAATATGTTTTTTCATTCAGATGAAGGATACTGCTGTGTTAAAGAACAGAGGCTCTGCTTTTCCTCAGTGAAATGGCAAAAATGTAAACATCTGTAGTGCTGGCTGAAATATAAATTATGCTGGCGTCGTTTGCATAATTTCAGGAATTTTGCATTATGCGTGTTACGTGAAATCCTATAAATTATGCCATTATACTTTGCGTAAATACTGTCATTTGCTGTAAAAAGTTTACCGCAAATGTGCAATTCACATAGTAAACATTTACCACAAACACAAGCAGCTGTTGTTCATGGTGCTATTGTTTATTTGCATCATTGTGTCTAAACCTAACACGTGGATGCATTTCGGGCTAAAACGTAGCATGAAATGACAGATTTGCATTATGCGTAACTATGCAGAATTCATATAATTTTGTGTAATTAAATGAAAGCAAGTTGCTTCAATTTTACGGACCCTTTTCAGATCATGAGCTGTGATTCTGTTAATCTTAAATAGTAAACAGCACAGATTCTCAACATATAAATGCAGGTTTAAAATCCACTTATTCACGTATTCTCACAGTAGTGGACCCGGTCGAGTGCAACAGAGCAGTAAGAACCTACAGAAGCACTTCAGTGAGAAGGAAAGCTTCTTTACAAGAAAACATGCTTTGACTGCCTAATACAAGAGAACAGGTCCTCACTTACAGATGAAAGGAGAGAGCTGGTACTGCTCACCATCCAGCCTTTGCCTGGTGTTTTACATTCCATTCTTACAGGAGTGAGATAGTGCCATCAATGCCAGGAGGGTTTGGATGAAAGAAATGCCAATGACACCACAGGAAATGTGACTGCACCCTTACATTTTATAAGACCCCGGTTTACTTAATTCATTTTATACATTTATGTGGATTTTATTTATAATATATATTTAATAATATTAATTATATGATTCATATATAATTATAATTTCTGTCTAAAACTGCTTCGGTGGCCGTACACTTACATAGAATTATGCTTGTGAATACGGACTGGCAGAAGGGCAGAAAATTGCAAGCACCAGAAGAAAAACTTACTGATATGCCACCTTATTCCATTCTTTTGCCTGTGCTGAATACTTTTTAGTTCTTAAATTGACAGGGGTACTAAATCAAAGGTGTTAGACCTGACATGCCTTAGGGTGGTCACCCCTAACTTTTTGCCTGCCTCCCTCCACTTTTTGGACCCTGTTTTGCTGGCTTTTAGACTCTGCGCACTTTACCACTGCTAACCAGTGCTAAAGTGCATATGCTCTCTTCCTTTTTGATACATGGTAACTTTGGATCATACCTGATTGGACTATTTAATCTACTTATAAGTCCCTAGTAATGTGCACTACATGTGCCTAGGGCCTGTAGATTAAATGCTACTAGTGGACCTGCAGCACTTGTTGTGCCACCCACTTAAGTAGCCCCCTTAACCTTGTCTCAGGCTTGCCATTGCAAGGCCGGTGTGTGCAGTTTCACTGCCACCTCAACTTGGCATTTAAAAGTACTTGCCAAGCCTAGAACTCCCCTTTTTCTACATATAAGTCACCCTTTTTCTACATACAAGTCAACCCTTAATGTTGCCCTAGGTAACCCCTAGAGCAGGGTGCTGTGTAGGTAAAAGGCAGGACATGTACCTGTGTAATTATATGTCCTGGTAGTGTAAAACTCCTAAATTCGTTCTTACACTACTGTGAGGCCTGCTCCCTTCATAGGCTAACATTGGGGCTGCCCTCCTACACTGTTGAAGTGGCAGCTGCTGATCTGAAAGGAGCAGGAAGGTCATACTTAGTATGGCCAGAATGGTAATACAAAATCCTGCTGACTGGTGAAGTCGGATTTAATATTACTATTCTAGAAATGCCACTTTTAGAAAGTGAGCATTTCTTTGCACTTAAATCTTTCTGTGCCTTAAAATCCACGTCTGGCTGGGCTTGATTGACAGCTCCTTGTGCATTCACTCAGACACACCCCAAACACAGAGTACTCAGCCTCACTTGCATACATCTGCATTTTGAATGGGTCTTCCTGGGCTGGGAGGGTGGAGGGCCTGCTCTCACACAAAGGACTGCCACACCGCCTAGTGGGACCCTGGCAGACAGGATTGAACTGAAAGGGGACCTGGTGCACTTCTTAGCCACTCTTTGAAGTCTCCCCCACTTCAAAGGCACATTTGGGTATAAAACAGGGCCTCTGCCCTACCTCATCAGACACTTGCTGGAGAAGAAACCTGAACCAGAAACTACATCCTGCCAAGAAGAACTGCCTGGCTGCTCAAAGGACTCACCTGTCTGCTTTCTACAAAGGACTGCTGCCTTGCTGTTGGCCTGCTGCCTTGCTGAACTCTTGTCTGGCTGTGAAAGTGCTCTCCAAGGGCTTGGATAGAGCTTGCCTCCTGTTCCCTGAAGTCTCAGGACCAAAAAGACTTCCCTCTTTCACTTGGACGCTCCGTGCGCTGAAAATTTCGACGCACAGCTTGTTCCGCGGCGAGAAAAACGCCGCACACCGACGCTGATCGACGCGACGCTCTTGGGACGACCGAAAATCCGACGCACGGCTTCGCACGGACAACGCCGCCCGACCTCTAGAGGAGAAATCGACGCGACGCCTGCCGTGAAATCGTAATTTCGACGCGCAGCCCCGCAGAACGACGCGCAGCCGGAAAACATGCAGGAAAATCCACGCACATACCCAGGACATCTGGTAATCCCCGCGATCCACGAAAAGAGACTGTCCGCACGCCGGAAAACGACGCACGACTTCCCCGCGTGGAAAATAACGACGCAAGTCCGTGTGTGCTGGGGAGAAATCGACGCACACACCCTTTTTCCACGCACCTCTTCTTTTGTGGCCCTCTGAGGAGATTTTTCCACTCTAAACCAGGTACTTGTGCTTGAAAGAGACTTTGTTTATATTCTAAAGACTTAAGACACTTTGGGGGTCATTCTGACTTTGGCGGGCGGCGGAGGCCGCCCGCCAAAGTCCCGCCGTCAGAATACCGCTGCGCGGTCAAAAGACCGCCGCGGTAATTCTGAGTTTCCTGCTGGGCTGGCGGGCGACCGCCAGAAGGCCGCCCGCCAGCCCAGCGGGAAACCCCCTTCCATGAGGATGCCGGCTCCGAATGGAGCCGGCGGAGTGGATGGGGTGCGACGGGTGCAGTTGCACCCGTCTCGATTTTCAGTGTCTGCTTTGCAGACACTGAAAATCTTGGTGGGGCCCTGTTAGGGGGCCCCACGACACCCGTTACCGCCAGCCGGGTTCTGGCGGTCAAAACTGCCAGAACCAGGCTGGCGGTAAGGGGGTCGGAATCCCCATGCAGCGCCGCCATGGAGGATTCCCTAGGGCAGCGGGAAACCGGCGGGACACCGCCGGTTTCCCGTTTCTGACCGCGGCTGTACCGCCGCGGTCAGAATGCCCATGGATGCACCGCCAGCCTGTTGGCGGTGCATCCGCGGTCCCCGGCCCTGGCGGTAGTCAACCGCCAGGGTCAGAATGACCCCCTTTATATCACTTTTCAGTAATATCTCTACAATTTCCCAGTGCAACCTATATTCTTTTTGACCTACAATTATCCTGATAAATATTATATATTTTTCTAAACACTGTGTGGTGTTTTTTTGTGGTGCTATATGGTGGTATTGTATGATTTATTGCACAAATACTTTACACATTGCCTTCTAAGTTAAGCCTGACTGCTCGTGCCAAGCTACCAGAGGGTGGGCACAGGATAATCTTGGATTGTGTGTGACTTACCCTGACTAGAGTGAGGGCTTTTCCTTGGACAGGGGTTAACCTGACTGCCAACCAAAAACCCCATTTCTAACAAAAGGTTTCCTCTTCAAATGAGTCCTAAACTGCACGAAGGCAACTGTATTTGGAGAGATATGGATGAGAATGTCATTGTAAGTGTCTCCTTTCTTTACACTTATTAATCTTGAGTAGCAGGGGATCTTCGCTCCGGTAGACTCCAAGTCACTGTAAACACAGCAACCATGATGGAGCATTTGTATGCTCTTTTCTTGAGACCAAATGGTCTTTTATTCTGTGCAAAAGGATTCACTAGGAAGTTAGGTAATAAATCATTCATCAACATTTTACAGTGTAAGCAATTCGGCTACACGATAAAAACCCAAATCAGAAATAAAGTTAAAGGTTTTATTCCAAATTAACACTCATGTTAATGTAAATAAATCTCAAAAATATACTGTAAACATATAGAACACTTGGATGGCCAAATGTTCTTAAGAAATTTTGACAAGTTAGCATAAGGCAAACCAACAATTCAGTTACACGGATACAGAATATCAGCAACAAGATTTGATGCTCAGAAAATAGTTGTAAGCCTTCCCTCTTACACATGAGTGCAAGTTAAAAGTGTCTAACTAAATCAGTCTATAAAGGGCAGTTAAAAGATCTCAAAAGTCAAAAAGCTTATGGTAAAAAGGAAAATTCTGAACAGGAATAAGGACCAAAAATAGAGAAGATGAAGGTGAAGATGCCAACATTTTAGAAGCTCGGCCAAGAGCCTTCGTAAATAGAGTGAAGTGTAAACCTAAGCCACAATCAAAAAGCATGGGGACAAAAGGGAATGTCTGAGGTCTGTACCTCTCAAAATTCAGGGGAAGTGTACCAAAATCAATCTAGGAGAACACTATTTAATACTACACACTCCGTTAACACCTTCAATTGTTCCATCATGGGCTCTGTTGTATTCTCCTGTCCCACAGTGTAACCTGCAACATCAGCTTTCTATCCAAGAGAAGTCTTAAGAACGTTGTTGTCCTTGGTCCTCTAGACATCATTTGCAACATGTATGAATAAGAACCAGTCATCTGGCACCTGTCTTCATGGTCTTTTTCATAGTTCTTTTCTCAGACTCTCCATTAGTAAAACAATAGCACTTCTATTTTCAAACTAACGTTTCACATGAATGCACCTTCAATGAAATGACACATCAGCAGAAAATGGAAAGCAGTTTCTCACATGAAAGAAGTTGAGGCTTGGTAATGTCAAGCTTAAACATTATTCACTTATGCACATTTAATTTCACGTTTCTCCATTTATATGAATGTCAGTTACATTTATTCAAATGAGACTTCATGTTACAGTTAAAATAAATGTATAAATTGTAAATACATGAGTCCGAATATGGTGAAGAAATAAATTTCCAACATTGAACTATATGCATTAATGCACACCTTATATAAATTGTTATTGTTTCTAGCAAAAATACACTCAAATAACATATTGATGGTTATGAAATTCAAATCATATGATTATATTTCATTTAATATACAGTTTAACTCGCACTACAGTGAATGCAGTTCATTATTGAATTTAAATTCACCACTTTGCAGTAGTGTAATATTAGAACATACTATGGCCATCATCACGACTTTGGGTATTTACAATTACAATTCATAAATTTATTTTAACTCTAACATGAAATCTCATTTTCCAAAGCGCGGGCGCCAAAATACCGCCTGTGCTGGTGGTCTTAAGACCGCCCTAAAACGACTGATCTCTGACTTTCATCCGAAATTGGGTGGAATTCCGAGGCCAGTCATGCTAGTCATTGGCAGTGTAGAGGCGGTACCACCACAGGTACTGCCATGCCAAAAAGAGACTGCACACCAAATTACAACCCGTAATGTGGTGTGGTGGTGTCCAGATGGCAAAGCACTGCTGGGTATGGAACCGCCAGGACCCATCCCCTTCTGGACAACCTCCACTAAGGACGAGGTATGTGGATCATCCAACAGCAGAGGGTGTGTGTGTGTGTGAGTGCGTGTGTGAATGTTGTGAATGCGGGGAGAGAGGGGCGTTTGTCGGTGCATGTCTACATGTGTGAGTGATTGTAGACGGGGTGATGGGGGTGAGTGAGTTATTGTGGATGGGGTAGGGGGTGTGTGAGTGTTTGTGGAGGGGGTGAGTGCATGAGTGTGTGTATGCAGGTGTGAGTGATTGAGTGCATGAGTGCGATTGAGCAGATGGAAGGGGTGAGTGCGTGTATGCATGTGCATGTGTATGTAAGTGGATGGAGGAGGGGTGCATGGTTGTGTGAGCAAATGGGGAGAGCGGGTGCGTGTCAGTGGATGGGGAGAGTGGGTGAGTGTGTGTATGCGGTGCAAGGGGAAGGGTGTGTGAATGTATGTATGCGCTGGGGAGGGGGTGTGAATGTATGTATGCGCTGGGTGAGGGGGTGTGTGAATGTGTGTATGTGCTGGGGGAAGGGGGACGGGGAGTGAATGCATGCGTGTATGCTGCGTTTGTCAGTGTGAATGCGTGTTTTTGTCGCTTTTGCATGGGTGAGAGGGGTGTGTTTGTGTGTAGAAGTCTGTGAATGCATGTGTGCGGGTATGTGGACGTATGTGCAAGTGTATCCTGGTGACAGGAATGCTTATTCCTGTCTCTAGGGTGCAAGACCGGTGTGACAGCCTAGCGGAACATGGTAATGTGGCGGGACGGGTGGAGGCTAAGGGGGTTTGGCTTCAGCCAAACTCCTAATTTGGCGGTATTCACCGCTGGCCCGTCGGCGGTGACACCGCCACAGCTGCCCTGGCGGTCTTCGGACCACCAGGGTCATGATGAGGGCCCATATCTGCTATGTCATGGCTATATACATGTCATGATTATAACGTCAGGGTTTGCAGCAAAATCTTCACTGCTTCAACCTATATTAGCAGGTGCGGTCTTCAATCTACCTAAACCTCTACAGAACATCTTCTACCATAGCAATGACACAGAAATGTTGCTGCTTAAAATCTGGGGGAAAATCCTGGGCAGTGCAGGTGAATGTGATACTTGTCTCCTGGCACCACTCACTTAAACAAAGATGTTGATAAAGTAGATAGGAGAGGCCTGCCCTGCCTCCTCCCAAAAACAGTGCCAGGCTCCTCCGTATTGGTTCACTTCTTGTTTCCCTGAACAGTAGGTGAGACATATTATATCTGACATGTACCAAGTGACATGCAGAATCCTTTTAAATTGTGCTGCAGTCACAGACCTCTCTTTAGTACGATACTAAGGACACCCACGCTTCAAAACAGGTCCACACAGAAGTTACCGTATTTTATTATTTTATCACTGTTTTTACATGATGCATACCAAACCTAACAGGGTAACAAGGAAACTACAAAGACTTATTGTCGCTCATACACAGAAGTGTAACATTTTCATGCACAACAGTTAAAAAAGGCCATATAAATATCTATCAACATAAAATATGGTAACTACAAATTGTAGAGTTTTTAGAAAAACTGGAGGGAAAACATGGAATGAGTTACTATCGGAAGTACAACGTTTACAACATAGTAGTTAGTCATTCAGATCTGTTAGCTACTGGCACGGAGTGGCCATTTATAGATAGAAAATGAATGGACAGAAAGTATTCTGTATTTCATGCTAGAATCAACCCAGAGCATTTGACTAAAACTACCAAGCATTTCCACATGTTGCAAGCTGTGTCAAGTTCGGGCCTATCTAAGTACCCAAGTAAGAGAATCACTTGTCAGAGGCTGCACGGGAAAGGCAAAGGATTACATCTACTAACAATGCACACTATGGCCCGTATTTATACTTTTTGACGCTAAACTGCGCTAACGCAGTTTAGCGTAAAAAAGTTTAGCGCCGGCTAACGCCATTCTGAAGCGCCATGCGGGCGCCGTATTTATTGAATGGCGTTAGCCGGCGCTAGCAGACCGGCGCTGCCTGGTGTGCGTGGAAAAAAACCACGTACACCAGGCAGCGCCGGCGTTGGGGAAAATGGCGTTAGGGCGTCTTAAAAATGGTGCAAGTCAGGTTGACGCAAAAAAATCGCCTCCACCCGATTTGCGCCATTTTTAACGACGCCCAGACGCCATTTATATGACTCCTGTCTTAGTAAAGACAGGAGTCATGCCCCCTTGCCCAATGGCCATGCCCAGGGGACTTATGTCCCCTGGGCATGGTCATTGGGCATTGAGGCATGTAGGGGGGCACAAATCAGGCCCCCCTATGCCAAAAAAAAATATAAAAAAAATAAAAAATGATACTTACCTGAACTTACCTGAATGTCCCTGGGATGGGTCCCTCCATCCTTGGGTGTCCTCCTGGGGTGGGCAAGGGTGGCAGGGGGGGTCACTGGGGGCATGGGAGGGCAGCTGTGGGCTCATTTTGAGCCCACAGGTCCCTTAACGCCTGCCCTGACCCAGGCGTTAAAAAGAGGCGCAAATGCGGGGGTTTTTGCCCCGCCTACTCCCGGGCGTGATTTTTGCCCGGGAGTATAAATACGACGCATTTGTGTCGCAGTAATTTTTTGGGACGGGAACGCCTACCTTGCATCTCATTAACGCAAGGAAGGCGTTCACGCAAAAAAATGACGCTCTTTCCTCATACTTTGGCACTAAACGCGTCTAACGCCAAAGTATAAATATGGCGTTAGTTTTGCGCCGAATTTGCGTCGAAAAAAACGACGCTAATTCGGCGCAAACGGAGTATAAATATGCCACTATATATCTGCAGCTAAGCAAAAACAATTGATAAAAAACAATATAAAGTAACCTCCCCATTTGAGAGTTTAACCAAATGTGACATTAAGGTATGGAACGCTGCACAAAAGCATTTATCTTCACACGGCACGGTACAACAGGCATACTCTTTTACTGTCTTGTGAATCAGGCCCCAAACGTCCAAGTGCCTGACAGTAAAAGTGCAAAGAGGTCACAATTCTAGTCCCTTTATATTCCCTTTTCTATGTCTTCAGACCAATTCATAAATGGGTGTAAGAGGAGGTAAAAAGATAATTAAAGCAGAATTCTTTTCAGAACTTTACATGCCTTTGTGATAGGCCCCTCTTTGTATACTTAAAGCATAATTATTCAATTAAGACTCAGGGTGTGACCTAAATTGCTGCGGATCATTGAAACAACTGATGCAACAGTGACAGTAGAAAATTAACCTTCAGTGCTGTACTGAATGTAAAAGAAGAACATGCACACTGACGGGATAGTGATTGTACTTAAGATAAAAATCAATCTAAAAGGCCCAATTTCTTAATTTTAAATGTTCTCTGTCATACATATTTTTATTCATGATGTATGGGGTCGAGCAAGCTGTATTGATTCCTGTGAATAGGTTTTCTTTGAAAATTGTTTTGTTAATGTTATTCTTTTTCTTCTTATGAAAACTGACAAAGTAATAAAATATCAGAAAGTACAAGGGCACTCCCATTGACTTGCAAGGTAGAAAGTATTTGTGTAAGAGTGACCTGTTTAATGCCGATGCCCATGTGGTCATTTACTCCTATAGTATTTCCGACATCAAGATCTGCTTATAGCCAGCAAGCGGATGCCACTAGATGGATCCAGTGTAAGACCAAAGAAGGGTAAACCTACACACCTATGGAAATTAGGGTCCTTATTTGGCTTATTACCTACTGCGTGCCTCAAAAGTAATATGATCAAGCTTTAATGTGCAATGTGTAGTCTAAACTCATTTTCCCTGTACATATTACACATTACTTGTACCAGATGAATTACAGTTTCGGAAACACAGAAACAAGTCACTGTGATTTATTTATTTCTATTCAACTGAATCATTTAATGTATGCTTTAATTTCTATATGATTAACACACAAACACGATTGCCCATATTACCTTTGAGCCACACAGTAGTGTAATGTAATCCATGGTGGATTTGTAGAGCATTGTTTGTCACCCATGAAGGCATGCAGGTGCTGAGTAAGTGAGAGTAGGTGTGTGTTGAGGCTGGGCCTGAGTACAGACAGTCTTGATGGTCCCCCAAGAAGACTAATTGAAAAGTCAGGTCTTCAGCCTCCTGTGGAAATCAAGAGGTTAGGAGGAGGTCCTGATGTGTTGGTGATTGAGGTCTGCGGGGCCCTGTATTGTGTAGTGACTTGAATGTATGTGAGCAGTTTGAACTTGTAGCACTTCTGGATGGGGTGCTGCTGAAGCTCTCTGAGTGGTGGTGTGGTGTGGGATTGGTAAGGGAGGTGAAGGACAAATTTTGAAGCAGCATTTTGGATGGTTTGAAATCTGTGGGATGCCAGTGTAGAGTGCATTGCAATATTACAATCTGCTTGTGATTAGGACCTGCATGATGGATGAGGCCTAGGTTCCTAGCGGGGTCAGTTGGTGTGGGTGTAGGTCTGAGTTCTGCGGGCCACCAGGTGAAGTCCCAAGGTGAGTTGCTATTGCTGAAGATCAGCACTACAGTTTTGTCGGCTTTGAGCGTAAGGCAGTTCTCTTTCATCCAAATGGCCGTGCTGGAAATGCATTGTTTGCAGTTTTTTTGGGTGGAGCCGGAGTTGCCTGAGAGGGAAAAATTAGCTGGATGTCGTCAATGTAGGAGATTATGTTGATTCAGTGGAATCTGATGATGTTAACCAGAGGAGTCATGTATATGTTGATAAGTGTGGGGCTGGGTGATGATCCCTGTGGGACTCCGCAGATAAGGTCCTTGGGTTCTGATGTTAACGGCGTGAGCCATACTTATTGTATTCTTCAGAGAGGAAGGCAGCTATGCTAGTGCTGGTCCTTATATTCCTACTGTGTGTGGTCTGGTGATTAATGTGTATTGAGAGACAGTGTCAAAAGCAGTGGAAAGGTTGAGGAGGATGAGAGCAGAGGATGTTCACATTTGAGGATGATGCGTATGTCACCTGTGGCAGCAATGAGGGCTGTGTCGGTGCTGTGGTTGTTTCATAATCATGATTGTGAGTCGTCCAGGAGTTTGTGGCATTCTAAGTGGTCAGAGAGTTGGCTTTTGATAGTCTTCACAATGACTTTGGCTGGGAAAGGGAGCAGAAACACGGGTCAGTAATTACTAAGTGCTTTGGGGTTTGCTAAGGGTTTTTTGAGGAGGGCGGTGACTGTGGCATGTTTCCAGCTATCGGGGAAGGATGCCATCTTGAGAAAGGTGTTGATGATGGAAGAATCGTGGCTCTTCCCAGGTAGTAGATGTACCGGTGGCAGGGGCCTGTGAGTGCCCCTGAGTGGACATCTTCATTATTGCTTCAGTGTCCTTAATGGGTCGAGGGTTCCATGCTGTCAGTTGGTAGTCTTTGGTTACTAAGGTTAGAAGGTTGAGAAGGTCAATGAGGGGAAGCTGGGGTGTGAAGTTGCTGTAAATCTTGGTGATTTATGTCCGGAAGACGTCGGAGATGTTGTTGCGCAGTTCAAGTGTAGGAGTGATGGTGTTGAGTACAGCTGTTGGATTGGTGAATTCCTTGATGATAGCAAAACGTTGCTTGCAGTTGCTGGAGCTAGGGTCAAGGTATTTTTCTTGGTCTCTTTTCTTGGTCTCTTACTCAGTGGTGATAGTGTTTAATTGTGGCCTTTCAAATGTTTCATACGCTGGTTTCTCAGAAGGATCTTAATTTGCTTTTCAGTTGTTTGCAAATTCTCTTGGACTCTCTGAGGTCAACATTATACCAGATAGCTTGCTTGCTGGATCTTTTGGGTTTGGTGTTTTGGCACGAATGGCTATCCAATTGATGAAGCTGTTCTTGTCACTGATTAGGTCATTGGTGGGGTCTGGATAGTGTACTTGCCGAGCGTTGAGCCATTTCATTTCTGTAACTTTTTTTCCAGCAGCAGCTTGGGGTGTTTTTAGACTCCATAGGTGTGGTTGGTGCCCTAGTTATGTGGAAGTGGATGATGGAGTGGTCTGTCCATATGAGCAGAGTGTTGTGGCTGAGTTTAACCTTGTCGCTGGAGGAGAAGATAGGGTCCAGGGTGTGTTCAGCAATGTTAGTAGAGTCTTGTAGTAGCTAGCTGTAGACTTTTGAGCAAGTCCATGGAGTTGGTGTTCATGTGGTTGTCAAGATGAAGGTTGAGATCACTTAGGAGTCTAACGTCTTTAGTGCCCATGGCGAGTGGTCCAGGGAGCTGAGGTCAGTAGGTAATAGTTGTCTGCAGTGAGTCAAGCACATCAACTCGAAATACATTACCAGCTACCTGTCCTCAGTTATGGGGGCTATTGAGATGGAAATTAGCCATGCAGAAGCAATTATGGACATTACTCTAAAAAGTGCAAGTCTTTCTCTGGGGGCCAGCTATTGGAGGCCAAGGCACTTACTCCATCTACTCCAAGTGAGCTAACTCATCAGTCTTCTTCAGATAACCTAATTGCAAAGGACACAGTTTTACCTCATGGGGGGACCCCACCCAACATACTCCAAACATTGACCCTCATTATGACCCTAAGCAGTCTATTGACCACCAGTGTTAATGTGGCGATATCACCGCCAACAGGCTGGTGGTGAATACCGACACATTATGAGTGTGGCAGTTTGGCCTCTGCCAACCCGCCATATCTCCACTCATACTGCCATGGCAGTATTAACCGCCGGGCCGGAGATGTTCATCTCTGACCCGGCGGTCCACCGAAGACTGCCTGAGGCATTAAGAGCAGGCCTACCGCCATGGTTACCGCGGCAGTAGCACCACCACGAAAACCATGGCGGTATGGCTACCGGTGACAGGGAATTCATTCCCTGTCACTGGTAGACTTCTCCCCCACCCCACCGCCAGCAAGCAGTTAACCCCCTCACCCTCCTACACACATAGCACTCCCCACCCCCTACAGTCACTGCACTCCTACCCCTACAGTCACTGTACCCCTACCCCTTCCTGCATACATGCACACACACCCATTTAACTCCACTTCCATACACCCATTCACTCACACTCATCCATTCATGCATTCACTCACACATACACGCATTTAGGCACACATCCATACTTACATGCTCACATGCATACGCAGTGACATGCAGACACGCACTTACTGCAACATTCATTCACGCATTCCCTCACATGCATACAAGCACGCATACACCACAACAATCACAGACACATTCACACACGTGCACACACATTCAAACACACATGCAGACACCACACACAATAACCCCTCCCCTGTTCGTCATCTGACTTACCTTGTCCGGCAGGGAACGGGAAGGGGCACTGCTACCGCTGGCAGCGCCCCTCCAGAAGGACCCCGCCAGCCTATATTAATGGTATCCTTCTGGTGGGGTGGTGCAGGTGATGGCACCACCCAGGCACCTCGCCCACCAGCATGGCTACTGCCAGACTTCCGCCATAGATGTGGTGGAAATTTGGCAGTGTCCATAATATGCCAGGTGGAAGACCACTAGCACTGGCAGTTTTCTGGAACCCGTGGCATCGACGGTCTTAGACAAAGACCACCAATGTCATAATGAGGGCCATTGTGTTGTTGAGGGCTCACCAACTCCAACAGTGCTTGAAGAAACAGTCTTGTCTGAAAGTCCCCTTTTCATGAGAATTAGGAGAAAAATGGCTGGTGTGAGCAGCATTATTACCATCCCCTTATGAGCCAAGCCATCAACCCAAGTAAAACAATGGACTAGTGCTAAAAATTCAGTGGTGAGGAAGCCAGCGAAGAAGGTGGTTGCTGGAGAACCGGATTTGAAATATTTTACTTAGAAATGTCTAGATAAATTAGATTGTATAGGTAGTCACTTCAGAGGAATTAGCCAGTTTTGCTCCCTGGTTCTGATAAAATTTAATAGGAAGCTAGATAACATTCACCAGGTTCAAGGCAATCTTGAAGGCAGAGAGTCTGAAAGGGGGAGGCACAAACTAAACCCAGGAATCATGAATGAATGCAAGCCCCAGGATTCAAGGAAGTGTGGCTGGTGTTGCTGCACTGGGCGCTGACCTGGAGGGGGGCACTGACCTCAGGGTGAGGCGCTGTGTTGAGCTATAACTTTTGATTTTAAAGCACCTGCTGTGGAGTTTCTTGTTTGTCCAGCTTTCAGGTAGCAATAAAAATGTCAAGATAACTCTAATTGTAGTTTTGTCCAGTGGCATGAAGTAGTGCAGAGGGCTAATATGCCTGCTGCAAAAAACAGATCCTTATTTTATGTGGACAGCTGAGAGGATTAGTAAAGCCAAACTTTATCTGCAATCTAAAACAAATGCAATGTATGTGAGAGAGGGGATATGGAGTGATGAGAGCTTGTTTTACCAAGAAGTAATGAGGAAATTCAAGGAGGAGGTCATGGGGCAGCGCAACAAAAGATTGTCGTACCGGGCACCACAAGCACTAAAGCTGGCGCTGACCTGCCCTGTGAGCCTCCCTGTGACAAATTGGTTACATCTAAATCACTGTCTCCTAAGAAAACTGTGGACTCTCAGAAGAGCAGCTGGCAAAAAAGTGGGTGACAAAAACTATTGCATTGTCCAAAATAACTCTAACAGCAGTAGAACTGAGGCCCATAAGGTTTGCCACCATATCCTCCAGAGTGCACTTCCTACATAGTTGTCCTTAAAAATGCACCAAAGATAGATTTTCCACACTCTAAAACTCATATATCTTTATCAAATCAAGTGAAACACTGGCTAAGGATGCACTCAGGCTGGACCTCTGCTTGGGGCGAAGTGATTCTTTCAGTTAGAAGAGTCTCATGGGTCGGGCCTATGATCAAAAACTCACCGGTGACTGTATCATAATAAATTTTAGAAGGCTACATCTGGTGCATATTATGTTATACTCTATGTCTCAATCAGGCACCCTTCAGAATGGTATCAGGGCACAACCCCTGTTTTTTTCTATGGTCTTAGATTAAACCAACTACAATGTCACAATAGCAGGACACCATTAAGTGCCCCTGTAGTAGATAGAGGGGCAATCCACTGTCAGCATGGTAGTCTC
Organism: Pleurodeles waltl; assembly: GCF_031143425.1. Classification (NCBI taxonomy): domain Eukaryota; kingdom Metazoa; phylum Chordata; class Amphibia; order Caudata; family Salamandridae; genus Pleurodeles; species Pleurodeles waltl. The sequence continues at coordinate 904,616,331 of NC_090449.1, read as the reverse complement.
CTACTATCTAACATATTTGAGGCTTTGTTAGCAACAGATCATCTGGATTGACAACTACAAACACCTAGAAACATTGATGCTAATAATGTATCCAAACCTCCCTTTCTGGTTGACACCTTTATTACAAATAATAATGTTGCCCAGACAAAAACTTAGGATTTAATATCATGGAATGTGGCAGCTCCGACAGTCCAAGTAAAAAAAAAAACGACTGGGCTAAGACAGTGGAGCAGCCTCAAATCATCTGTTGTCAAGAGACTTGGTCACAGGAACACCTCCACATGAAAGGATATCTAACATTCCTTGATTCCAGCAACCCTGTGTGAGTTAGGAAGGTCAAAAAGGGGCTTCACCACTTTAATTTCTGTGACTGTTGCTGGTGTGACTGCTCGGGAGATTCTCAGGACCCTATATTATCAAATGCTTTTATTGAAACTGCAGAAACCTTTTGATTTGTTTTGCTTAACTTTTACTATCACATCTTTGATGCAACTATGACAGAGATTGTAGATGATCCAGAGGAGCATTTGTATAAAGCCAAGAATGACCATCTCAGGAATTTTTCATAATCTGGATGGAGTGTTTCAACACTCGTAATTGTGACCCTAAAACCATGATGTCTTGTGGCATTTGCAAATATGTTGGACAGCCGGTCACACATTTAAGCATGACCATATTGAGAGGCACTGAATAGAGTAGTTCCTGCTAGGAATCTGATATTTTTGCAAAATCTTAACAGCCTCAATTTCAAACTCCATTAGTGACTTCATGTTAATGTCAGAGGAATTGACCCCAATCCTCAATAAGTATGAGGTACATATTAGCTGTTTAAGTGATCATAATCCCCTAATTTTGGAATTAAATTTAGATTTTGGCAGTAATAGCCCTACTGTCACAGAAGATAGAATGGAATATGGAAATAACAAGGTCCAATGTATTAAGTGGATGAAAATTGATGAACATAATTTCCTAAAGGAACTGCTAGTGAACAATCAGACCCAGATTGATACTATTTTACAAGTTGATGCCAGCGCTGTGGAAATCATTCAGGCATACTCCACTCTGAATATGAATATGGCACGAAAATTAACTAAAAATGCCCCAAAGGTCAGTAATAGGTCACAATGGTTTAATCATGCCTGCACACAAGTTCATAAATCCTAAGCGAAAAAGCTCCTTATGATCAGGAGGCTGATATTATACTAGCTATAGAGAGTAGCCCTTCTGATAAAGCCCTAGGTTCTGACAAAATCCCTCCTGATCTTTATAAATCGTTACCACAGTTTTGGGGCCCAGTGACCACAAGCATAATGAGGTCAGCAATTGTAGCCCCTCTGGTCAGACATGAAAGGAGGTTATCATTGTTCTAATATCTAAAAAGGGGGATAAGAAGCTGCCACACTGTTATCATCTAATTTAGTTACCTGAGAGTACAGTCAAGGGTAATACTAGCTAAATTAGAAGGCTGGGCAGCTAAGAACAGGGGCTCTTAGATGCTCAGTTTGGATTTCACCCTAGCTGATGTACTATTGAGCAAAGCTTGAATTTATGCCTTATTGCTAAAAGATATACGAAGGCCAAAAAAGTTGTGTCCATCAGGCATTCATGGATTTAATATGGTTTAGCAAGCCAAACTTTGATAGATTATGGCAGAAATGGGGAAAGATAGAGCAATTATAGATCTCCTCCACATGCTTAATATGCAAACCACAGCTCAAATTTGGTAATCTAGGGAAGGGGATATCACGGAAGAATGTTCTTCTGCCGTACCGGTTAGACAAGGATGCAAATTAGCTCACTTATTCTTTTTACTTATTATAAGTGGTCTTGAAGATTATTTGTGCAATACTTGAAAGGATATCATGAAGGTTGGCTCACATTTAGTCCCTGTATTACTATTCGCTAAAAGCCAATGTTCTCCAATCACTTTTAGATTACTTTAACATGCTCATGGGCAGTCTGGGTATAAGGACACATATTTTTAAGAGTGAATGTATATATCCATTGCCACCTTTGGTGCAGGGGCGTGGGGATATGCCAATAGCAACAGTGTACAAAAACATTGAAAATACATTCTTAAGAAGACTGCTAGCAGTCCCAGAATCTACCTCCTCCTTGGTTTTCTTGAAGATTATATTTAATTACAACCTCTTCTACTATAGCTCAAACTATGGAGAAAACTGAGACACACTTTTGCACAACAAATCTGACAGATTTTCTGGCTCTTGACAACGCACCAGGCATTCTCTTCCTCTATTTTATAAAGCATAGTTTTAATGAGCTCGGCCTCTCAGAGCTTTTCCCCAACCTGACTGACCGTACCAGCTGGTCATTACAAAAAGTGAAAGAGTTTTTTTCCAGACGTACTGAATATTTACGTATGAGGAATAGGAAAGATAGAGTAGATGGCCATTTACCATCAATGCCCCCCTTGAGTCTAACTCCTGCACTTTATTTGCCAGTAATTCCAAAAAAAGCGCCAACAATTCTTATTGACGAGATTATGGGCCTCATTATGACCCTGGCGGGCGGCGGAGGCCGCCCGCCAGGATGCCGCCCTCCATAATACCGCTCCGCGGTCAGAAGACCGCAGAGGGTGTTATGAGTTTTTCCCTGGGCTGGCGGGCGGTCTCCAAAAGACCGCCCGCCAGCCCAGGGAAAAACTCCCTTCCCACGAGGATGCCGGCTCGTAATCGAGCCGGCGGAGTGGGAAGGTGCGACGGGTGCTACTGCACCCGTCGCGTATTTCACTGTCTGCTACGCAGACAGTGAAATACTAGCGGGGCCCTCTTACGGGGGCCCCTGCAGTGCCCATGCCATTGGCATGGGCACTGCAGGGGCCCCCAGGGGCCCCACGACAATCCTTACCGCCATCCTGTTCCTGGCGGGCGAGCCGCCAGGAACAGGATGGCGGTAAGGATTGTCAGAATCCCCTCGGCGGCGCAGCGAGCTGCGCCGCCTTGGAGGATTCTTAGGGGCAGTGGAAAACCGGCGGGAGACCGCCGGTTTTCCCGTTCTGACCGCCGCCAAAGCGCCGCGGTCAGAATGCCCAAGGGAGCACCGCCGGCCTGTCGGCGGTGCTCCCGCCCCCGTTGGCCCTGGCGGTTCTCTACCGCCAGGGTCATATTGAGGCCCTATGTCTTAAAACTATTCACTTTTTGATGGCTTTCAATACTCACGATGCATGATTTTCTTCTCTCTCCCCGCCCTTGTTATGGTATGATAGCAGTAAGCACAGTGCACCTTAGCTTACTCTGCTCTCTCTCTGCCCCAAAGAAGCAGTACCTATGCCCAGTACTGAGAATTGCTGAAGTTAGGTCTCCTGAGCTGGCTTTTTCCTACTTACAATGTCTGGGAACATCCACGCTGCACTAGATTTTATAGTATGTTCTTTGCAACTTCGTAATAGATATTGAGAGATGGTTTTAGTTGTTCTGGTTTTAACTGTAGTTAAGAAGTTACTAATTTTCATGCATTTACGTGTAGATATATATATATATATATATATGTATATATATACATATATATATATATGTATATATAAATATATATATATATATATATATATATATATATATATATATATATATATATATATATATATATATATATATATATTTATTTAATATTATGTTCCTTTTTTATCTGAACATCTATGGCTCACCAGAGCTAAATAAAGTATTTTGATGGTTTTGAGTGAGATGTAATATTGGAGGGTGCCTTTCGAAACATATGTTCTTTAGAAGTAAAATTACATTTTTATGTTCGAAATGTTAAATAACTTTTTGTGGCAGAGCGAGTCAGAGCGAACAGTTCTGTATATTGTTAAAGAAGATACCCTGAAAAACAGAGACGAACATCCATTAGAGTAAAATGTTTATGTTTTACTGCAAAGTAGAAAGGTCAAAACGCAGCACTCTCGTGTAGTTGTTAAAATGTGAGTGGACTTTTATCTAGAAGTAGCTTTTTGGATATTAGTAAGTGCGACCAATTAATGTAAGTTAGAAATGTATTATTCAGGTAATTGAAACCATTACACGTTTAGTGCAAAAATGCATCTGTAAACAATCATTGATCAGCAAAACCAGACCTCAAATACAAACCTACTCTTCAAAAGATCTGACTTTAAAGCTCATCCCATCACAGTCATAAACAAATATTGACCACATAAAACAGACTTAACATTTAAAGCTATATTTCAGGAGATCTTGAATCACACCCCCCTCATCAGAGTCAATAATACAATTATGTCGGTGGAGACTGCAAAAGATAATATCCTTGTCTGCTAATGCTTCCAAAAATTTGTTTCATGCAGCATACATAAACTTCATAAAAACATCAAAAGTAATTCATCATTACAATCAAAGCATTTTTCGAACGCCTATCTACATGTTCTCACACTCAATGAGGAAATGCCTGCTTCAGAAAAAATATTTGATAAATGTTTTAGGGCTATACTGAAGTATACAAAAAAGTAGTCAATAGCATGCTTGAATTAATAATGCCACCCACTGGTAATTGCTCGGGACACATTCCAGGGCATTGTTATTTTATACACCATGCCAACTCAGTTTGGACACAGCTAAATTCAAATTAGTCTTAACCCTTCTGCAATTGAAACAGTCTAGGCATACCCTTCCCACTTAGGGTATCACACTGAAGTTCTGAGAACTAATTAGGTCAAAACCAGTCTGCAGATGCTTGCGGTCCATTCAAAGGGGGCCCTTGTATGGCAGTTCGTGACTGACTGTTCATATGGGGAACAATGGTGATACTGATTTGCATAAGGAGGACTTTTGTCTACAGTGGCATGGTAGGCAAAAACAATGGACTGTAATGCAGCTTAAGTGATTGCCAGTGGTTGAGATTCATTCAAGCATTCTACCCATTTCCTTGCTGTTGCAATTGATGTCCTAAGTGTGACAGGCAGATACTAGTCTTGTGCATATTTTGTCATAAAACGTAAGCTATAATTCACTGATGAGACCTAAGTAATTCAAAACCGATTTAGGATTGCTTGTGGTCGCTTCTGGGGAGGGTCTCAGCAGAACCTTTCTATAGGAATAGGTCTTTGTCTAGAACAGCATGATGGGCAAAAAACTATTGGACTGGAATGCGGCTCCAAAAAACTGCCTGTGATTGAGATTGATCAAGCGTTCCATTCAACACCTTCTAGTTGACACTTAAGCACAGCACTCCTTTCTTTTTGGGCACCACGTCTAAGCTTGCTGTTTAACGTAAGTATAAAAACTACAGAGGTAAGAGAATCTTGTCAGGACTCAAACTCTAAATGAGGCCCAGAGTCTCTCTTACGAAAATGCACATCTTACAAACCTCTTAACTCACCACATTCTTCAAGTAAGAGGAAGACCTTGTGCAGCAATATGGCCTTGCTACACAGCCTATCTTTTTTTTAAGGCATACTTGTGAACTGGTTTTATTGGTATTTTGACCCTGCGTACTAGAGTCCTGCCATTCAGTCTCCCAGTACATGTTTTCTGTCCAGGCGAAATGAGATAACATTTTCTACATTTGACTTTTCATTAAGTCCATAGTACAATGGCATTGCAATTGAAGTAGTTGTGTGACAAGTAAGATGTAGTGTGCATTTACAACACCATACATGTGACCAGAAAACATGGCTCCATATTCAGCATTGAGGCCTGGGAGGCTGCAACTTTAAACACTGCAGTAACACGTGTCAGAAGAGAGATCTGACAAGAAGATGTCACCCCTAAGTGTGCTCACTTGTTAAAGGGAACAGAGAATTGACATTTAAATCTGGACATGCTAATTAAAAGAATGACCTTACAGTGAACAGCTACAAAATTGAGATTTCACTGTAAAGAAGAAGGGGCATTTCCTTGTGGAAAGGCCTAGCTGTGACAAGAAGTTTAGTTTTTGTTCAGGAAAACTTTTATTTAAATTTCCTTTTTAATATTTACCAAAAAAATATTATTAAATGGTGCAGCTATGTATGTAATACCTCTATTGGAAAGGCTATCATAAAAACATACTTTGTGCTGCATAAATGCTTTGGCAGGAATTAATTTAGTGGTGATATTCTTCATTAACAGTGATTAACCCTTTATGAGGCATGAAAAGCTCCCCTGCCAGTGAAACTAAAGGAATGCCACTGAGATTGGCGAGAGGTATTTACTAGTTCTTATTTGAGGATGTGGCGCTTGGGAGTGAACAGGATATGGAGTCCAAGCACAGGGCCCAGGCTGAGACATGGCTTTTTACATGTTGATATCAATGGGAGGCAAAGATGGAAGATGCTTTGCACCATGGGAAACTTCTTGTCTGTTTGTTGTTGTTCCCAGTTGGATATAGACCTGTTCCCAGCTCAGAAAGAGAGGTGGTTGCCCTTTCGTTAAGTAAGAACCTAAAAGAAGCATTTGACTTATGAAGAGTTGAGCCTAACCCTTGCCATATTGCGAAGGTTTCAACATTAATGTGAAGGCAGACACGACTGAATCTCCATTTGTTCTGAATTACTGGAAGCACTTTCTTGGGAGTTGGCTAGTTTCCCATACCTCCTTGCAGACACACAAAACTAAAGTAGGGCTTCACCAGCTGCCCAGTCGGAAAAAATGCATCGGACCCAGAGGGAACCCTGGCTCAATAGAGATCTGTAACTTAGAAGTTTTCCCTGGCGGTCTGAGAGTTATGGAAGTCATAAAGTCTGGCTTTTTAAGCAATGTCAAATAAATGAGACTATTGGCTGCAGCAAGATTCAGGGGCAGAGAAGTCTAGCTCACCCTTAAATCTATGACTGGCCTTCTCAGAAGAGTGCCAGCAAGGTAAAAACATTAGAATATACAAGTCTGCAAGGCAAGTGACTATGTGAGGCAGAATAGCTTGCTGGTAACTCTTCCTTGTGTTTGATGCAAGAGTGGCCTCTATTAGTCCCCTTTAGAAATACATATACATTAGAATTGATTATTTAACAAAATTGTTGCTATGAGATATTTTTAGAATAAAAAAAAACATATTTGCAGTTCCCTTAAGTATAATTGTTACTTTTTCTGTGTCTTTTTCCTCATGAAATTGTGTTTGATATTATTTGAGTGTATTGGTTTCTTGACTTGAAAGTTCTTTGGTATTGTTTGGGTACCAAAGGAGGTATTTCCCCGTAGATCACCTAGCACTTGTGACATAGCTATCAAGGTCCACCTTACTATTGACTGAACAATATAGTTGAACAATAGTATCAATTAAACATATTGCAGTATCCAGAACATTACATGCATGTGTGCATATCCAGGCAATACAGAAACTTTTCCCCCTGCCACTTAACTGTAGATCTTGTTTTAAAAGGTGAACATTTTAAAATGGTTTATAGTGAGTGACTAGGTTGTTCAAAAACAAAATACCTAGAGGATTAAATGGGTCAGTACCCATTTTTCTACAGAAACCGGCAGTAACTCATTTAGCTTGGAACTATTAGATCCTATATTCTCCCTGTAACCTGAGCAGTGTCATGGGGCTCCATTTCATCACCATTCTGTTTCTACGTCTATCTGGAACCCCTGAGAGCCATTATTGCAGACAACAACGGAAAGATAAACCAGTCTGCTGATAACACCTAACTGTACCTCAAAAGCTCCTCAACCAATCAATGGCATACAGAGTTTCAAAGCCTGCATTGAATGCACTCAAGCTGGATGTTAACAAACTGTGATGCTAAACATTTTCTGATTTAGTCATGGCTTTTAAACCTAACAGGCTTCACAACCCAACTGACAGAACAACCCAAATCCCTCAGATTGACCACCAACTCCAACCTTTCACTCGCACAAGACATTGCCAAGAAGCACAAAACTGACTGGCTCATACTCTTTCCATTTTGAAGATTTCTGTTCAAGCATTAGCCTTCTGCACCCACCTAGCTCAGTGCAATTCCAGAGACAAACCCCAGGCCTCTGAAAGGCATGCTTCACTCATCAGTATAACGATGATGAATTTGATTAAATTTGACCATATCACTCTAGTGCTAAAGGCCCTATGCAGGCTTCACAAGCAAGCCCTGATCATCTTTAAGATCAGTTGCATCACATGCAAGGTCCTCAACCCTAAATCACTGTGTTATTTGAAAACAAGAAAAAAAAAATAATTCTCAGTCCATGTCCTATTGAAAGAACCTTTCATTTTGGCATTGTTATCCTGGATGTTTGGCTTTTTTCTGAACCCTATATTGGAACACTCTCTATAAGTCCCTTGGAAAAGGTACAAAGTGTACATAGGGCCTGGAAGTTAAATGTCACTCGTGGATAGCAGCACTATTGTTCTATTCTCTGCAGTGGCAGTGCAAACATGGCTTCATGCTTATCACTGTAGCCCGATTGTAGTAGTATAAACATTGCAGTTGAACCTTTCAAGAAGAACCTTTTTGACAGGCCATGACATTACTTTAAAATATTATTAGGTCACCCCTATGGAGGTCTTGTAGCCCACAAAGCATGGTGCATGGTATTTAAAAGTAGGACATTTAGAAAATTATTGTTTACTTTCTTACAGTGACTAGCAGGCAAAGCTATTTTCACTGTAAGAAGGCTGACGTGACAATATACAATGGGAAGCAATATTCAATATCAATTTTACTAACTCAGGGTTGGGCCCAGCCAATAACAAATGAATAAACAGCTCTTTTTAATATTTAGTAAAACGCAACTCAATGATGGTCTAATTTGTAATAAATATTAAGGAACAGTAGCTTTTAGAATGTTACCTTTTCCCTGCCTGAAACTCTTGAAGACTAATTACATTGATTTTTCAACTGTCTCCCAGGGTCAGGTATGGTGAGGTTTGTTTTTCTCCTGATAGGATGGCCAGTTGAAGTGGACCCAGGAACTTTATTTAATTCAAAGATGCCTTTCCTGTCAGAAGCAAATATTAGCGGACACCTGGACAGCCTCTTTCCTTCGACTAGCCAGTCAGACAGGCACCAAACCCAGTGGGAGGAGAGCTACCACTAGAAATAGTTTGGAGTGCCCATGGAGGAAGGGCTGTTTATTGCCCTTGCCACACTTATGGATGGGCACACAGGCTCTGCACAGGGAAAGAAGAGTTTCACCATTTTAGGTTTTAGAAGTTAAGGGCTCTTTGCTATTTGTTGCCATTGGGTAAACATGAACATGTTTAAAAGTGGGTGGGGTTACCTGTGAGCACTTTGAGCCCATTGCTCAGGGATGGGTCAAGAGCTACACAACCCACCAGATAGTTCCAAGCATAAAGATGGCATCCCCTGGTACCCTATTATGAAAACTTTCTGGACCTGTGAATGGTCAAAAGAAAATTGGGAGTGCTATCTTTGAACTGGGAGGAGCACCAAAGGATTGGACCTGCTCCCACTCGCATCGAGGACTACGAATTAGACTCAAGGGTAAGTTTGCTGACCTCCTGTGCGGCTAAGGGAGACAGCAATGCACAAGTGGCCTTTTCCTGGAAGCGCCCAGCTGACCAACAGCAACTGAACTGAACTGGACCCTCTTTCTGACACCCTATGAGCGTCTAAGTGCACTTTCTCCAGTGGGTGGATGTACGTTTGCAGTTAGATGATTTAATTTGATTAATCTAACTATGTATGGCTTTTTGTGTTAGAATAACTTTTTTAATACTTACTGTGAGAAATTGGGTTACTGGTTGACTGGGGTGTAAGACCTGGTTAAGCAACCACCACAATCCCTGTTCGGATAATTAACAAGCAAACCCCATATTAACCAAGCTCCTTTCCCTGGTCGTTTTACTCAGAGCAGTCAGGCTTAACTTAGAGGCAATGTGTAAAGTATTTGTTCAACACTTCAAAAAGTAATAAAGCGAAAACACTGCACAAAAAAGAATTCCACACCAGGTAGAAACATTAGAATACAATTTAATAAATAAAAGTAGACCACAATGACAAAAATCCAATTAGTAGAACAAGAGTTATGAAGTTTTAATAATTTTTGTGAAATTGATGGCAGAAAGCACAAAACACCAACTAGCGATATTTGGTCGGTCAAAAAAGTGACACTTTCAGGCCAACCATGATGGAGCATAGGTCAGCTACAGTCAACAGGTTAGGCCCCCTGAAGCTTAACGGGTTCAATTTCCAGCAAGAGTCCCGGTCGCATTGGAGAAGGGAGAGGCTATTAGTGTAGCACAAAGAGGTTCATGGGTGGGCGTTGCTGGAGCTCTACATTGGTGGTCCCCCACTAGTGGTCGATGCTGTAGCATGAAGTCTTGGTGTGAACGGGCCCATTCATGGTCACAAAGAACTCGAGAGCCTGAGCTGAGGAACACCACATGGGGATCAGAAACTCACTGCAGCTGGATCCAGGACTGGTGTAAGACTTTGGAGAGCCTTTTATGTCCCTGGACTCAGTTTGGGGGCCAGCAGACTAGTCCTTTGAGTCACTCTAGTGTTCTGGGTTCAAGGATGAAGTTGCAAGTCCAGTTCTCTGTCCACCCAGGGAAGTGGGGAAGCAGTTTAGCACACCAGGTCAGCTGTCCCTTCAGAGCAGCAGTCCAGCAGAGTGACAGTCCTTTTAGCAGCACAGCAGTCCTTCTTCCTGGCAGAGTATCCACAGGTCTAGAAGTGTACTGAAGAGTTGGTGACTGAGTTCCAATATTTGTAACCGCCATCCTACTTCTGGAAGGTGTGGGAAGCTTCTAGAAATTCCCTTGAAAGTCCACAGAGATCCTTCCTGCCTTGTCCTGCCTCCAGACTAACTAAAGGGGGTATGCAGCCCTTGGTGTGGAGGTAGGACACAGCCAATTCAAGTGTAAGTAGGGCTGTGCCCAGCTCCTCCCTCCCATCCTGCCAGTGATGGCCCATATAGGCACACCTAAGCTCCCCATTGTATGTGGCTGTCTAGGAGGAATAAACAAAGATCAACTGTCAGCTAAACCCAGTCTTGAGACCCACATACAGGCTAAGATACTAAAGGGCTAAATCTGAACTCCCATATGTTAATTATTTTAATTAGGATACCAGAGACACCAAACAAGAACTTGTTCCCTATTCCCATTTGGAAATTACATTTATAAAAAATAATAAGTTAACTCAAATGTTATCCTATGCAGAAATGAAAAATGAATTTGAGACTTTTTTTACTACCAATTAATTTAAAACTTGAAAGTACATGTCCTACTTTTTAAATACATTGTACTTTGCCCTTGGAGCTATCCAGAGCCTGGCCTAGGAATGTCTGGTATGTATTAAAAAGGAATGTCTGGACCAGGAAAAAAGGTTTATTTTGACAGGTTGAATTATCAGTTTAAAACTGCACACACACCGTCTGCAATGGCAGGCCTAAGACATGTTCAAAGTGCTATGTAAGTGGGTGGCACAATCAGTGTTGTAGGGCCACTATTAGCTTTTAATTTACAGGTCATGGGCACAGGTAGTGCCACTTTACTTTGCACTTACAAGTGAATTAAATATTAGAATTGAGTATACACCAGTGTTACCATGTTTAGAGGGGAGACCACAAGCAATTTGGCACTGGTTTGCACTGGTTAAGTGGACAGAGTCCTAAAGCCAATAGAAATGATTTCAGCAAAAAATAGGAGGAGGAAAGCAAAAAGTCTGGGAAGCCCCTGCGGTCCAACACTTACTATGTGATGTAAAAAATTATATGTTAAACTTTATTTCTGGAGTTATAGTAATTATACTAATTAAACTATTATTATACGTTTTTTGGCATACAAAGTCAGTTCCACTTTAGTTATATGTTTTCAAAATCCATTGATATTGCGTATTAATATACAAATATGTTTACATTTTGTTTAATGTGTTTCTAAATGTAATTTAGCTATTAGAACATAATTTCATAATTAAAAAATATCTATCTTAGTGACATTGAAACATATTTAAAATGTATAAAACAATTTCCCAGCAATAAACAAGTATTTTGTTTGTATTTGTTTAAATGCAAGAAAGTCTGTTTTTCTATTCTACCAGCATTTTTTAACCATTAGCTATATTTTCAAATATTGTTTAATCTTACTCTGTGTTAGACTTGGCATCATTGGCATGGTCTCCCCTAACGTTTTGCCTCTACTTCCCAGGATGTTTCTGTGTGCTGGGCTCTGCTTTTGCAGTTTTTGTTTGCTCTGGATGTTTTACCACTTCTGACCAGTGCTAAAGTCTAAGGCCCATATTTATACTTTTTTAGCACCGCATTTGCGCCGCATTTTGACGCAAAAACGGTGTAAAGTTCCAAAATACAATTGTATTTTGTAACTTTGCGCTGCTTTTGCGTCAAAAAATGATGCAGATGTGGCGCTAAAAAAGTATAAATATGGGCCTAAGTGTTCCCTCTATAAATTGTAGGTGTACATTGGCTTATCCATGACTGGCATATTTGAATTACTAGTAAGTCCCTAGTAAAGTGCACTACTGGTGCCCAGGGCTTGCAAATCAAATACTATTAGTGGGCCTGCAGCACTGGTTGTGCCACTCACATTCGTGGCCCTTTAAAGATGACTCAGCTTGCCTCCTGTTGTTGAAGTCTCAGGGACATCAAAGACTTCTCTCTGCCAGCACTTGGGCTTTCTGCTGTGAGTCCTGCCTGCCAAGTGGTGCCCTAACCTGTCTCTAGGCCCTTGAAAGGTGCAGCTTGTGGAAAAGGCCTGAAATCCATGCAAAGACAGCTGTGCGGGGAAACTTTTGATGCACAACCCGCCTTGCGTCTGAAAAACAACATGCCACCGGCCTCACAGCTAAAATCAACACCCCCCTGCATCATGGCTGGGAGATCGACGCAATGCAGCTGGAGAAATGACGTGCAACTTCTGCAGCGGCTGCTGTTAACTACGCAAGCCCCCCCACACAGTACGGTTTCTTGACACCGTGTCATCGGATTTCAACGCAAGGTCGCTGGGCGTGGAAAATCAAACCAAAGCCTGCCCGGACCTGAGGTGCCCGTCCGGATCGACGCATCGCTCTCTTGCGGAAGAGAAGAAACGACATACACCGACCAGGCCAAAGGAGGAATGATGCACGGTCTCGCTTGCAAGTGAGAAATCAATGCATTGCTTGCTTTTTTCGATGTACACTTGCCCGTGCATCTTTATTTTGACACTACCCAGATACTTTTGTACGCTAACAGCGTTCCCACTATTTTCTAAAGGACTCTTTTGCTTTTTAAATTCATTACTTGTGTATGTTGGATTTTTGTTCTTTTTGGTCTTGTTTTGTTTAGATAAATATTACCTATTTTTCTAAACCTGTGTTGTGTCATTTTGTAGTGTTTTCACTGAGTTACTGTGTGATGGTACAAATACTTTACACATTGCTTCTGAAGTTAAGCCTGCCTGTTCGTGCCAAGCTACCAAAGGGGTGACCGGGGGTTAACTGAGAGTGATTCTCCTTTACCCTTGTCCTTGCTTGGATAAGGGGTAACTTGTCTGCCAACCAAGGACCCCATTTCTAACACTGTGCAATAGCAGTCATAGTAAACAGGATGTCCGTGATGCAGTTCTGCATTTCAAGTAAAATTACATGTTTGTTTTTTCAATTTTAACTAAAAGGGGAGTAGAGTATGCAGGTTTATTTTAATAATAGTGTATATTAGTGGGTTTGGTTTTAGTGATTTGGTGAGTTGGGTTAAGTAAATCCTTGTATTAAAGTTAGTAAGTGTGTTAGGTCCTAGTTTATCATGTAGTGAGTTTTTTCCTTTGGGTATTGTTTGTGGGTGGGAACATATGTTTCTGGCTACAGGTAATGTTGGCTAAGTGAACAGAGATTTAAAGATCAAGGATGCCTTTTTTCAACACGATTTGGATTCTTTTTTAATTAAAGATTAAAATCATTTTTTTTATTTTGTGGGTTTTCATTTTTTATAATTTATTCAGGTTTTGGAGGTTTTATAATGATATGTCTATTGATTTATTGGGGAGAACTGATTTACTTTGCATTCATATCTGTGGACTAGATTTGTGCTTCAAAGAATGTCGGCTACAAAACATTAAGCCACTTTTAATTAGCTTATTAATTCTGAAATGTTGGGTGGGATAGTTATATTTTATTTTTTAGATGTTTATGTAGATGAGTGTTATTTCTATGTTGCTAGTGTATGCTACTGCTATTTTTGTGTTTAGTGTTTATATTTTGAAAAATGTGTTATGATTGTCCATTTTACATAGTATCTTGCAAGCAATATTGAATTGCTTTTAAATGTATAAACATATTAGTTTGTTTTCAACAAGTATGACATTTATTTTTGACTTCTGTTTTAATGAAAATATTTTCAGAATTGCAAAAATATATTTCATTCATTTTGTAAGTTTGTTTAGATAGTGTAGCATATAATTGGTACGGTAGTGCTTGACTTGACATAGTTATGCTCTTTTTAAAAATAATAAGGGCAGGGTAGTGATTTTCAAGAGAGCCTTGAAAGAAGTTAGTCCACCCTTCCACCCCATTAACAGTTTGGCTTGCTGGGATATTGCACAGGTATAGAAATGTAACCAGAATATTTGGAACTTGGATTAGCGCCTTTTGCCTGACCGGTATTTATATTTAACCAAAGTGTCTTCAAGATAGTCTAAGCAGTTTTTCGTCATTTGATTCATAGAATTATGTTTCTAGTAGTAAGACATAATGTTTTGTAAATTGATTTTAGAGAAAAATTGAGTATTAGTCATGTAGTTTACACGTAATGTGGATTTTTTTAAATGTCTTCATAATGCTTGATCAAAATTAAAATAATATTGTTTTTAGCTTGTTAAGACACATTTGGAGGACCTTTTTAATTCATTGCATGTTCAAATCCATAACTACATTTGAAGGTAGAAATTATTAGTCCTTTTTATATTTAATTCTTATTTATTTGGCAAGAGTGTATAAATTAGTGTTATGTTAGTGTTTTGGTGCTCCCCATGAATATGAATGTGATTTAAAATTGCCAGGTAGTGCATTGTATTAGGTTTAGCATACAGAAAATGATAATATGTTTTTCATAATTTTCATAATTATGGAGGATAAAGGTCTCCTTTGTGTGAGGTATGTTGAAGTAGCAAGGCATATTTATCTCCTCAGAACTTTTAGGGAATTTTGCTGCTTGACTTTCTGTTCTTCTGGTTCCAGTGATTACTCTCTTTACATTTTGTTTGGAAGGTAATGGTACCATGAGCTCCTGAGGAACGTTAGGTATACTTATCCAGATTGAATATTTACTTGCATTGTGCTAACGTCATAAATGCTGGTGCAAAGCTATGTAGGTGCTGAAGTGACATTTACAAAGCCATGCAAATCTATATTTGTGTGGATTTGCATCACTTTTAAGCTGCAGAGTAACACAGTGCAACAGTATGCGCTGCCTTGCATTACCCTGCATCAGGCCGTCATTAGGTGGGTGGAGCCGAGGAGTTCCCATGAATCCACCTATGTATTTTGATTCAAACCTAGATTTATTAAAGTCAGTAAATCTGTCTTTGTGTCAAAATGGTGCGCCTAACCTAGAGAGGTGTAACAAAGAGAAAAGTTTTTATTTGTTGTTTCCTCTATACAATGCAAAAATGAACACACCTCTAAGGAATGTTTTAGTGCAGGGAGGTATCATGGTACAAGGGTGCCTGCACTGGTGCTAGGCAGTCACAATTGCACCAGTGCTGGGAGAGAGGAGAAGTAAACCATCTCTCAGTAGGAGTGGCTAATTTCAGCTCTCTCCTTCTCACACAATGCAGTGCAGCAAGCTCCCTTGCTGCATTGTATTCATGAAAGAAAAGTAAATTCGGCACATAGGCCCTCATTATGACCGTGGCGGTCCAAAGACTGTGAGGGCCGGCGGTAAAGGCCACCATTTTACGAGTTTGGCTGAAGCCAAACCGTCGAATCCCCGCCCATCCAGCCACTTTTCTGTGGTCCGCCATGCTGGAGGTGAGCACCTCCAGCACGGCAGACCCCGCAATACCCCCAGCGGTATTATAAGGTAGGAGACCACCAATATTTTCCTGGTGGTCGCACCACCAGCAAAATGCTGGCGGTCTTGCATCCTGGTGACAAGAATAACCATTCCTGTCACCAGGACACACTCACACACACATCAACATACCTCCACACATGCACCCAAATACTCCTACTCACACACAAACACACCCCCACGCACCCACGAAACTCGACATACACACCTATTCACACTCACACATACACTGCTGCACATACGCATACATTTCCCCTCTACAATGCATTCGCACAAACATACACTCAACCCACTCAGCCCCGCATTACTACATTCATACACGGACCCCAACTCGGCCCCATATTCATACATTTAACATGCCCTCCCACATGCACACATTCAACACTCCCTCACCCCTGCATTCAAACACACACGCAGACACCACACACACTCACTCAACACCTCTTATCCCGCTCCCCTGTCGAACAATCAACTTACCTCATTCATTGAGGAGGTCATCTGGGAGGGGAAGGGCCCAGTGCTTCCACCACCAGCAGCGCCCCACCACCAGGACACAGCCATGCCGTATTACTGGTCATAATACGGCGGGGGGCATCCTTTTGGCGTGGCGGTGCTGGCGGTGGGACCGCCTCTTCAGTGCCAACCGCTAGCACGACTGTTGACGGATTCCCACCTAATTTCTTGTGGAAATCCCTCAGCACTCATAATATGGTGGCCGGGGCTTCTTTGGCGGTCTTGAGAAAAGACCACCAAAATCAGAATGAGGGCCATAGTCTTTTTAAATTGGTTCTGTTGGTGCTGAAGAGCTAGTGTTTGCTTCTTTCAATGCATGTACCACATTACACATTTGCATTTCAGATATGTTAGGTGGAGGATTTTGTTCTTTTACATATTCAACATTGTCATCAATAGATCAATAGTAGTTGCTCAAACATGAATGCCATTAGAATAACATTTACTGCTCTTACACCTGCCATTTTGTTGGTAGTGCTCTCTTTAGTGTGTGTATAACCTATGCAGGTTAGTAGGGATTTCCCTTTTGGTGAAGTTATGTACATAGACATATTGAACATTTTGGAATCTGTGAATGACATAAATTAGATAGGGTTATAAAGTTAAGCGTATATGTTTTACATCATTTTACATTTTATACTTACATTGCTTCTTCTGTTCTGCTATGCTGTTTATCTGTGCAGTTCTTCACAGTTGTGTGCCATTTTTTGAATTTTTTTCCAGGCATCACACTTTTAGTTCTATATTGTGAAAATATCAAACAAGGAGAATGCATTTAATCGTGAATAGTTATATTTTCTTTTTCATATCTGGTGGTTTAGAGTTTTGTAGTGAAGTATAACTTGTTCTAGGTTTCTTGAGGCACTAAGGGTTTGCTTTTGTTTGGTGCTGCATTTATTGTATAGCTTTTGACATTTACAATTTATTTGGTATTGTTTGTTATGTGTTTAGGTATATGTAGTATTTATAATGATTTTCCTATAGTTCTTATAGTTAATTTGTTTGTTTTTAATGTATTTGCTATTATTACAAATGTATTCATTTGTTTTTGATATGTTGTCTATATTTTTATATACTGTATTGTTGAATTGTTGAAGGTTTGCATAACAACATTTTGTAACTGACATGTTTATATTTTCATATTGGTTTATGAAAGTCAATATTATGAATGTCAATGTTTTTGTCACAACATTTTTATAACATAATATAATTGCACTTGATGTTGTTGTAAACGCGTGTTGCTAGGATTTAGCAGAGTTTTCTCAGTGACCTGTTTTGTTGTAACCTCACAAAATAGTATCTAATTAAGTTGGTAGGACACCTCCCTTTCCAAATTAATAATTCTATTTCCCACACTTTTCAAGGAAAAACTGTCAAAATCTGTGGTTCAGCAGGAACAGGAAAGAGAGACAGCAAAGGAGGTCTTCACATTTCACCAAAAGAGACATTGTACCAACAAATATAGAAATATGAAACTGAAATGACAGCTACTGGTGGATCTGTACCTTTTAACTAGTCTTTTTAGTGTGCAGTATAGGAAGGATATCAGTTGATGTACTATGCCTCTTTTATAGGTTTACCTGATAGGCTGACTTTAGAGATCCTGAGAAGGCTGAAACCAAGTCTTAAATCTAGAGCTACAAAATTTGTGATGTTATTTTTTTATTTCACACTTTACTATGTTGGTCCTGATTATGAGTTTGGCGGATGGGAACACCCGTCCGCCAAACTCCCAACAGGGTTGTTGCCATCATTCCGGCTACCTCTTTACATGCCCCATTAAGACTTTCACGCTGACCTGTGAAACCAAGGTTTAAGCTGGTCAGCTTGGTTGGAAAGTGATGGCAGCATTGCAGCTGGCTCGTAATCAAGCTGACGGCAGTGCTGCCACCCGTAGGAGGCATCAGCACCCTCATAATGCACCCTGCCCCCCTATGGCCCCTTCCATCTGTTCATTAAAAGGCTGGTGGAGAACCAGATTTTAATAATCAGGGAGGTGCTGAGTTCAGCCCTGCCCTGGTTGATTCAAACCAGCACAACTGTTAGCCCATCAGGATCTCCGATCCCGGTGGAGACAGCGGTAGGTTGTCAGGGCTGCCCAGCAACCCTGTAATGTGGCCGTTGAACTGCCACAGCTGTGGTGGTCTGACATCCACCTTGTGTGTGGCAGACCGAGGACCATCACACTCATAACTAGACCCATAGTGTAACACACATGGATGGGTTGCAGCATGCTCTACATTATTCCAAAGTATACATGATGGCACCTCAAAAAAGCAATACTCTCTACTATAAAGGAAATGCGATGCAATAAAGGATATCTCATTCATTGAATATTTATGCACCTCAGTGGTTGATGGTTTGCAATGAATGCAAGTTGTATGCATTACATTTGATGCTTAGCTATTGCACAATTATCATGTGACTTGTCCTTATACCATTTGTGTTTGGTGCTAAAGAGGCTACTGTTCTAAAAAGTGTAAAAATGGGATTACATAACCATGCAGTTCCCTCTCTCCAAAGCAGAGCAAACACCTGTATTTCTGCTCCCAGTGCTTGGAATGTGCCCTGTTAGGCAAAACAGCCATGTGCACCAGCTATTTCTGCAGTGCTTTTGATATTGGCACTCAACACGGCCTGAGAACAACAAGCAGTAAATTGCAGGCATTTTTATATATAGCAACTGAAAATGTCAGACATTCTCAGAGAGAAACTTAATTTCCCTGATTAAAGGATTTTCAAGTTAGGTTTCAGACAATCAGTGTTATTCCCCTCTTGCAGTCAACAAACACTTTTTATCTCCAGGCATTCTTTTCTACTGTGCTACATCACCTGTATGTATCAATGAAGGAGAGAACACCGTGAGCGTGAGAAATGAAAAAAGACTGTGGCCCTCATTTCGACCTCAGCAGTCTTTTTGCATGTGAGTATGTAGAGGGAGTGTGTGAGTGTGTGTATGCCGTGGGGGTGTGTTGTGTGTATGGGAAATGTGTGCGTATATGTCTGTGTGCATGTGTGCCGGTATGTGTTGTTGTAGTGTATGTGTGCGTGTAGGGGTGTGTGTATGTGCAAGTTGGGGGCGGGGGTGGGGAGGGTGTGTGTTTATGTGCATGTTGGGGCTGGGGGTGGGGAGGGGGTCCTGCCCCCTTTGGGGGGTGGCAAGGGGGTAGGGGGTGTGGGTGGAGGTCTCGGGGTAGGGGAGGGGGTGGGGGAGACCCCTTTCAGTGCCAGGGTAGAAATTCCCTGGCACTGATAGTGCCTACTACCATGGATTTCATGGCGGTTCCAAACCACCGAAATCCATGGCAGTATGCAGAGTCCTGATACCGTCGGCGGTCTGGTGACGGCCTCTGGGCTGGAGACTGAAGTCTCCAGCCCAGGGGTCGTCACCGCCCTGGCGGTCGGAGTAGAGAAGTGGCGGGTGACCATGACGGTAACCGCCATGGTCATAATTCCATTTTTTTTTTCACCCGCCTGTTGGCTGTTTTACTGCAACTTCTCCCCCATCCGCCCGGGTCATAATGAGGGTCTGTGTTTCTATATCTTGCATTATCCTTTGGTGTGTTGGTCCTCATTCATTTCATCCTCACAGTGTGTATATGTGAGTGAGCATATAAGTATATGAGGACTTACAGAGTGTGTTTCTGTGTGCATGCACTATACAAACATACAATCTATTGACTTTGTCAGGAATTGAAATGTATGCTATTTTACAAATATATTGTTTACAAAATACCAAAATTACGAAATACCAAAATGAATTTAACAAACGTATTGATTAAATCAACAAACTAAGGTTTTTATGCAACTGATCAAAAAAACTACTAATACCACAAGACAATAACAAATGTTTTGAATTGCATATTACTGGTTAATGCTTATATCTCTGGAGAGATACATATGTTGGGCGGAGTAGTTTGGATTTTTTTATATATAAATAATTGTGCATTTTCACTCCATTGCACTTAATAAGCATAGAATAGTAAAAAATGACGTTACAAACAATGAAGAAGACAAGAAGACTACAAGAAAGAATAGATTGGAATTTAGGGGAAAATCAATGTGGGACAAAGAAGAGGAGTGTTCAGCGATTAAAGTAGATGCTCAATAAAATAAGGTTCTTAATGATTGAGACAGTGAAGTGTTGTTGTGAATAAGTGCAGAGTTTTTAGTAGTTCATCAATGTGAGACATTGGGTTACTGGTTGAGAGGTGGGGAAAACCTACCAAAGCTGCAACCACAGCTTAGCACAGAGCAGTCAAGCTTAATACTGAGGCAATCAGTGAAGTACTGATGCAGCATTTCAAACAGTAATAAAGTGAAACACTTTTTTTCATAAATATTGTGTTCTAAATACTGTTTACGAATATAGTGGCCCACTTAATGTAAACTCGATATCATTAATTCCAGTTTTGGTGGTATTTTCTCTAACAACATTCTGGCAATAATTTTTGATGCCATACAAGTCAGGGAATGTTTGACCTGTCAGCCTTATGGTAGTCATCCCCCAAAACATATGACCTCACCTCTCCTATTTTTCTGAATTTGTTTTGCTGGTCTTAGGACTCTGACACTCTACCCTTCCTTGCTGACTAGTGCTAAAATGCTTTGATTTCCTCCCTAAAACATGGTAAAATGGGCTTATACGTAATTGTCATATTTAATTTACTAATAAATCCCTAATAAATTGGTATACCATACAACCAGAGCCCATAATTTAAATGCTACATATGGGCCTGCAGCTCTTATCGTGGCCCCCACTTAAGTAGCCCCTTAAAACATGCCTGTCTATCATTGGAGCCTGTATGTAGTTTTAAACTGCCAATTCGACCTGGCAAAATAAACCCCCTTGCCAAGCCTTAAACCTCCCTTTTATTGCATATATGCCACCCCTCAGGTAGGCTCTAGGTAACCCATAAGGCGGGATACATCGTAATTACAATGTTGGGCATGCACTTTTAAGTTTAATATATCATGGTAGTGAAAAACTCACAGATTCGTTTTTCACTACTGTGTGGCCTGCCTCTTCCATAGGATAACATTGGGTTGCCTTAATACATTTAATAAATGCTAAGGATTTATTGGGAACAGGTAGAGATTTCATGTTTCATATTGTACTTTAAAATCCACTTTATTGGTAAAGTTGAATTTTAAGTTACAATTTTGAAAATGCCACTTTTAGAAAGTGTTTTCTTGCCCTATTTTGTGCCGGAAGCCTCTTCCTGGGTCACATGACTAGGTGTAGTTGACAGTTGAACTTTGCTTATTCCTCCCACACAGCCACACAATAGATGGCTTTGGTGTACCTGAATGGACCATTGCAAGCAGGATGGGGGAGGAATGGCACAGTCCCACTTGCAAATCAATTGGGTGTGCCATGCCTTTAAACAAGGGACTTCACACTACTTCATCGTTGAGGCAGCCAGGCTGAAAAGCTGGAGACAGTACAGGGGATGCAAGAAACTCCAAGCACTTCAAAGGGAATCCTCTAGAAATGTCTCACTCTTCAAAGAAGGCACCAGGTATGAAAGCACAACAGTCTGGCCCACTCTTCAGTTCACTTTCTGGACCTGCAGAAGGACTCTCAGAGGTCTGCCTTTTGTGTACATCAGAAGGCTGATTTGCTGCACTTGGAAGGACTTCTTTGCTGCCTGAAGCCTGCCTTGACCCCTGAAGTGCTTGCCCTGCTGCTTGAGCCATGTTTTACTTCTTGAATCCAAGCCTACCAGAGTGACTCCAATAGGGCTAGTGGGGTGACATTTTGATCAGAGCCCCAGGGTCAGGAAAGGCTTCAACTTTCTTGAACACGCACCTGGACCCACTGGAGTGAATCCCAACTCTCCAAGTGGTGTCTCTCCAGTTCTGGACCCTTGGAAGTGGTGCTAAAGGTGCCCAGATAGCTATAATCTGAAACTTGGGACTAGTAAAATTTTCTCGCCTCATGGAACCCTCATCGGTTATAACCTCCAGCCTTGTCATAATGGATATTTTTTACTTACCAAAAAAAAGACCAATGGCCTGATTTAGATATTGGCAGACGAGTTACCCTGTCCAATGAAATCTAAATTCCATTATATCCTATAGGATTCAGATTTCAGCAGACAGGATGGAATCTTCACCATTACTTTGTCCAGTGGCTTCCCAGCAATGAAACCACCTCCTTTGACACCACCTGCAGCCTTGCCCTGCTGAACATCTACGATTTCAGAGAATTTTTGTTGAATCTACTTCTAAATCTGAAGGTAAACGCAGACCAGGCCCAAACCAACTCTTGTATCTGACTCGCGCTCCATCACAGTCAGACATATTTTTCTACTTTTACCTGGTCTCTCATGACTAGGTGCCCAGGGTTGCCAGTTTGATATTTTAGGTGCTAGTTTTTACCTTAAAATTAAAACATTCATAAATCTGGCTCAACTGATTGGCTTTTTGTAATTTTAGTACCAAATAATTTATTAAAATATGTTCTATTGTTCTGAATTGGTGTGGGATTTTCTTGTGTTGTGTTTTCATTTTACTACTGTTTGTGTGCTGCATAAATGCATCACAAATTGTCTCTAAGTTAAACCTGACTGCTTTTGTTCCAAGCTACCAGATTAATTTAATGGCTTTTGAAGTTCACCCTGACAGGGATTGTGGCCATTGCTTGAGCAGGGCTAACCACCACTCAACCAACAACCCAATTTCTCACGGGGGTACTAGCAATATAATAACATTTCTATTGGGGATCATGTGAAAACACCAAGTTGTATGCAGTTCTCTATAATGTCTAAATTGACTAAAAATTATATATACTGACCTATAGTGCAGTGGTCTTCCAACCCTCCCTGAGAGGCTTATGGAGGACTTCTGTAAGGAATGAACATAATGGATGACAGTGAACAAGTTTTAATTTGTTTACATCTGCCATGTACCCTCCAAAGTCCACTGCACTGTGGCTGCTTTATTATGATTAATGTCACTCATTCATATAACTCATCTCCTGGTCCATTACCTGTATATCATCAGTGATCATATCACACATACACCTTGCCAATGCTCACCCAGCATGTAGGAAAGCTTCTGCCAAATTGTATTTGAAAATTCTCAAATGGAGCACAGTTGCCCAGTTTACACCTAGGGATAAGCCCAAAACATTTAGAAAAGAAAGCAAAAAATGCAAGCTCAATACCACAGCAAGCAAAACTACAATTCTTGATAAAAAGGGGAAAATCCTTCTATTTTAGATAGAAACCTACTCTTGGTGAAACTCTTCTCTCAATGTAAGTATTGTAAACATCAGAAGCATCGAAAGCAATGGTAATAAAGACAAAAAAACTTGAACTTTGGGGAGAAAAAAGCATTAGTTCTCATTCTCACCCTTCCTTCGCACCAACAACATGGCTCTATGTTTTCCTTTTTTGATATGGTGCATTTGAGTCTATTTTGAAACAGTGTTGAATATTAGATCTGGTCTTCTCTAGTCTCTTAATCTCTCAAGTGTATTACAAATACTGCAAGTTGGTTTTGGATCAACCCTTATTCATGGTTGGACGCTCTGTTGCCTTTCTCACTTTCAATGGCTTCTCTCCCAATTCTTATTTTTTTTCTTCCTAAGAGCATTTAGTCCCATACTTATACTTTTTTTGCGCCGCTATTTTTTTTACGCAAAAGCAGTGCAAACATTAAAAAATACAATTAGATTCTGTAAGTTAGCGCCTCTTTTGTGTAAAAAAATTATGCAAATGCGGTGCAAAAAAAGCATAAATGTGGGCCTTCGTTCTTAGAGCATTTTGTGTCTGTGTATCCTTTTACTAATGATGTGAGAACTTGCTTTGCGATGATGTGAGAGACTAGTTTAGCTTCTTCTCTTTCTCTGTTCCAATTTTCCTTTCTCTTTTTACCTGAAGCCCCACTTTTTACCCCTTCTTATTTCACACCTTCTACCGAGAATTCTCTTGTCCCTCCAGCCCGACAGGTAATTTAAGGTTCGCAGCCATCTTGGATTTTTTAAATAATTTCAAGACGGCATTCTAGATGCCTTGCCACATGAGAGCATGGTTTATTTTGACAAATCCCGTTCAAAGATGTCTTCAAAATGTATTTTAATATGGCCACCGCAAATGTGTGTGCATTCATTCTAGTCATCTTTAAACAGCACTTCTTAAAACATTCCTAAATGCATTAAAAAATGTCTGAGAAGGATGGGTGTGCATCTGGGGTAGCTGCCTTTGAATGCATTTTGTTATGCTTTAAAACATTCCAAGACCGCTGTGTGGATACATGTGCATTCACAGCGCGCATGTAAGCCAAAAAGAGCACTGACTGAGCCAATATGTTTAATTGCGATTTAGGGCCTGTCACTCTCGCTTATTTTGATCAATCCATTGTTTAAAATCAATTCACACTACTGTGTACTTTAATCCTACAAACAGTTCTTTAATGAAAATCAGTAGAGACAATGCTTGACCTTTATTGACTACAAATATGTGCTTTCCAAATACTCGTTTAATGTTCTGTAATAGCTTTTTACCTTGGAATACGACACATAATAGTGTGCTGTAAAACAGTTACTCAAATAATAAATAGAAATGGTTCTCGGCATGAAAATCTGGATTTAGATATTTTCTTCAGGTTTTTCCCTGAAGCGTGGTAAGTCTAGAGAAGCATGTTTGCCAGAAAGTACTGCTGCGCTGAAATGAGAATGTAGGCATTTTTATAGAAATACAAAGATGCTCAGACTACCTTTTGTAGAAGATAACATATTCTCTTTTAGAGCTTTCTGCTCACTCCTCTGTCTCTGCCGAGCATTTTAGATGTTCCTGTGATACAAGAGAAAGTTATGCATCACTGCCAGCAGGGTTTGGAAGAAAGAACTGCAAGGGGTACCACTTATTCTATGATTGCATTCTTCAATTGTATTAGGCTCAGGTTTACTTAATACTAATGGTTGTTATAAGGAACTCAATGCTGCAAATTTTCACAAAGAATTATAGTAGAGAATGTAAAATGGAAGAAAGGGAGAACATTGGACGTCCAGGAATGAACACATCAGGTAGACCAACTTAAATTGAAATCTTGCAAGCATTGTTTGAGGATTTTGGGGCTGATTCACAGAAGCATTTATGCTTGAAGTCCTATACCCATGCAAGAACTGCTCCCATTTCTGGTTGACAGCTATCTTCAAAAGTGTATGTCAAGGGTAAATGATTTACTACTGTGTACCTCTCTGCCACGATTACGATGTCCATAGTGTTACCAGACGGGCACAATAGGTAAGGGGCTCATTTTTCCCTAGCCCCCACTGGAGCTGCTGTGTGCTGCCCCAGTGCCTTGTCACAACTACTAGGTTGGAGTAGGAGACTCTCCAGCTTCAACCCATGGAGATGTGACCCTCCTGCCACTGAAGCACTTACATTATTGGCAGGCTGGCACCCAGGAAAACTCTTCCTGGTTTCCCTGGAAGCACAGAGGGGGCAAATCCCGCCCTGCTCTCCATGCTCCCAGGGAAAGGGAGAAACTCAGCTTCAAATGGCACCTCCCTTACCCTGCAAAGCGCAAGATGATCACACTAGGATGTAATTGCTTTGCGTTTCTCCTCGAAATGAGGAATAGCCGGCAAGGTGAGCATCTCTTGTCCTGACACCCCACCCGTAACAACATTAATCCCACTGCTCTGCTGGAGTGTGGATGGAGGTGTTTAGCCTCAATCTTACCCTCCCCCCACATTGAGGGAGGACAAAAAGGGAACTAGACACCATAAATTAAAAAAAACATACTTTCTGCTCTCCCTGAGGTGCAGAATGACCTCTAGGCACAAGAGAAACTATAAAAAAACAAAAACAAAGGAAATGTGGGGGGGGGGCAACTCTGGCCTAGGGCGATGCCCCCACCCCAAAAAGTGGTTCAGTCTTTCTGTCCCTAATAGAGGGACAAATGGCAGTGATTATTCCCACTTTGCCACCTCAGAAGGGCAGAAAGTCAACTAGACACAAGGGGAAGTATTTATAAGTGTCACTTTTTATATGGGAAAACATGAAGCACCGGCAGCACAAAGGGCTTGTAAATAAGCCCCAAGGTATTTTAAATTTTGCCCAAAACAGGACATGAGCATGACACCGTAACAGTAGATATGTCCCCACCAAAAAATAAGCAAACCAGTATATCTGCCCCTCAGTGGTGCAGGTAGTGGGCACAGAAATCCCACTGGATATCATTAGTTTTTCACCCTCACCCTGAGGCCTCAACAGTCTTTCTTCTCCAATGGTGATTAAAACATCCCCATACCCATCCCCATCCCCATGTCAAGCAAGACAAAGTTTCGTTTCTTTGGAGTGTTGCTTTTAGATATGGATCAGCACAGTTTGGCTCAATCCCACTATCATCCTACTTGCTATGCTGGATGTCTGCATCCTTCAGACTTGGGTGGGATGCTACAGGACAAAACCTACCAAATACAAACATTTCTTAAAACTAGACAGCAAGAGGAGCCCGGGGTGGAATGCCTTGCATGAATTCCCTGAAGTTTTCTTACTGACAAACCTCAAACTTCACCTAAAATCAAACATTTTCCTTGGATTTTTTTGATGTAAACTTTCAGAGTTAACAGGGATCCACAAACTTCCTACTCCCCACCTGACCTGTTAAAAACACTACCCAACATGTATGAGTGTACCTAGTGTCCGCGACAGGAAAGGCCCCATAGCACAATTTGGAGACATCAACATTTCCCTTTCAAAAATGGCCTGATTTCTGACTCTCAGAGAATCTCATTGATCCTAATTGTATCAATTCCTGTTGCGGGTACTAGGGGTACCCAAGCTTGTGGGGTACCATTTTTTATCAGGAGACATATAGAAAACTGCTAATTCTGGAACCTTCTCTTGAGGAAAATGTGTGTGTTTTAGGAAAGGTTTGAGGTTTTCAAGTGCTTCTGGTTTGGAAACCGTCATGAGAACAATACAAATCACACCACCATGGACTACCCCAAGAGTCTAGTTTTCAGAAATGTCTGTATATGGTAGGCTTTTGTGGGTAGCGGCTGACCTAGGGCCAAAAATACGTAGCTACCAGCATTGTAAAAAAAATATTTTTCTGAGTTAAATGTGATGTCTCCAGGTTGCATTTTGGGGCATTTTGTGATGCAGGCTTTAGGCCCAGCCACACAAGTGAGGTACCATTTAGTCTGGAGCCAGGTGGAAATACAGAACATTAGAACATTCATTCTTACTATTGAATTTCTCTGCTTCTGTGGCTTTCAATATATGCCAGTGTGTCAGATAGAAGACATTTCGCGAAATGACCTCTGAAACTCATCATAGTAAGGGTACTCACAAATTCAGACATAGAAAATTAGATTTTTGGTTGAGGGGCGTGAATCCTTCTCTAGCAACAGCCACAATTCTTGTCAGTGTGCACCACAAAGTCACAAAGGTCCTCATTACGAGGGTGGCGGTCTTAAGACCTCTAAACTCATGGTGGCAGTCTTACCGTCGCAGACCTGGCTGTCAAGACTGCTGCATTACGCCACTACGCCAGTCCCGCCAGTCTGGTCAGACCAGCGCGGCCAGCTGCAGTCATAATGAAGGCCTAAAAGTATCTGTGCTTAGCCCTCTGATAGCATGGCACAAAAGCAGTCAGGCTTGACTTAGAGGAAATGTTAAAAGTACTTATGCAGCACTCAACAGTAATAAAGTAAAAATACAGCACAAGAAAAATCTCACACCAATTTAGATAAATAGAAAACTTTTGAATAAATAAAATGATACCAAAACAAAGTTATGAATTTTAAAAAATTTCAGAGAAAACTAGTGCCTAATACATTTAAATAAAAGTGCCAACCATGGCATCTAGTCATGTGAGCCCAGAGTCTAAAGTAATGGCCAACTGCGATGGAGCACGTTTAACTTCGGACTTAGAAGAAATGTCAAAGAAAAATGTCTGAGAAGATAAAGTTCAGCGGGGCAAGGAAGTTGGGAGTGTCTGAGGAGGAGGTGTTGTAGTCAAAGAACCACTGGACAAGGTTGCAGTGACAATTCTTTTGTTCAGGCTTAGTCACTTTTTGGGAAGGTGACATTTTCCAGTGGGTCGAAGCTGCAGGCTGTAGCTAAGGAGAGCTCAACAAGTCAGGATGCCCCTCTGAAGAGGAGCTGCTAAATAGGATTTGCTGCTGCAGAAAAGATTGTAGTGGAAGGTGCCGTAAAGTCAGGCCCACCAGCAGTGCACCTCCGGAGATCAACAAGCTAGTAGATCCCAGTCTCCAGACAGTTATCAGACTACTTTTCGGTTGAAAGTTTTTTAAATCCTAAGTTTCTGCTTTTGGCCATTTGGGTACTTTTCGTACCACTTACAAAGATCCAGTCCTGGGTAGCAACCACTGTGAAGGTAGCACTCACTTCTGACAGGGTCCAGGTGCAGGGATCAAGTTGTTGGAGCTTTTTGTGTCTCTGTAGCGCAGAACAGTAGGCCAGCAAACTAGCCCTTGGAATCACTCTGGGATCAAGCAGAAAGCCAAGTTTCATGAAGCAGGTCAGTCCTCTGAGGGTAAAAGGCAGGCTTCACATAACAGGGCATTCCACTGGTAGCAACAAGGCAGTCCTTTGAAGTACAAAGCAGGCCTCAAGCAGCATGGTAGTCCACGAAGTACAAGTCAGTCTTTCTGGGGATCCTGTGCAGGTCCAGGAGTGAACTGAAGAATTGATCCAAGGGTTCAATATTTATATCTGGTGCCAGCCTTTGAAGGGGAGAAACTTCTAGACTTCCCCCCACATATTGTTCTGAATGTCCTTCCTCTCCTGCCCTGGCTCAAAGAGGTCTAGGGTGATAAACGACTGGTGTCATGTTCTTTGTGAGTGTGCTGAGGTAGCCCCTTTGAAATGAAACTGGTCAGGAATCATCTCTGCCCCTCCCCACCAAGCTACCCCTTTGTTGAAGAATACACAAAAGCCAAATGCCAAATATTCATAGCCATGTGACCCAGGACGCAAGCACCAAATGAAGCAGAATTGTGACTTAAAATCTGTCTTTACCATTAGAGAGGGTTTAAAATTTCAATTCTTTTGAGACCAAACATGGCATTTCTACTTGTACACAAACAAAAGTTATCACTGATTAAATGTAATTTGGTAACCCAAAAATCCTATAGGAGAGGTAGGTCTCATAGTAGTGAAAAGCAAATCTAGAATTTTTTACTACCAGAGCATATAAAACTCAAAGGTACATGTCCATCTTTTAACACTGCACCCTGCCCTGTAAGCTGTTTACACCTTATTCTTAGGGTGACTTATATGCACTAAAAATGGAGGTTAAGGCCAGATAAAAGGTTTATTTTACTAGGCTGAATCCAAAGTTTAAAACAGCACATAGGCTTCAATTGCAGGCCTGATACATGTTTGAAAGCGCTATTTATTAGTAGGCTCTGATGACTGAGTTTGCAGAATTCGGCAACTCCGCATGCCGCGGAGAATGCAGAGTTACCAATCGACTCCGCAATCTGCAATGTGGCAGAGTTTTTTCAGTTTTTCATTAGCACATGCTTTCTGTCAATTCGCACCCGCGTGAAGTGAAATGAAAGACTTCCGCTCTCTTGCGAGCACAAAGAAGATTTTTTACCCGCTCACAAGAGTTAGCACCACGTCAGCGACTTCCGGTATGTCCTTTTTGACGCAGATGAGCACGAGTGAGCGAGATTGACTGCTGCTGCAACCTGGCAGCTGAAATCTATAACTTTGAGTGAAAAATGCTCTCTAATTGACCATTTGCGTTGATATTGTTGTGCGAGGAGTACATTTTTTTTCAACAACAGGAAGTGCCCAGAGACTCCAACTTCCTGTGCCTGTCCAGCAACCTCCTCCCACTGCTTTGTCTATCTCCTGGTCACTTTTCACTTGGATTTCGAGATGGAAGGATCACTTTTTTGGTCTCCTGGATATATCCTTGGATTTAATGACTTTGTTGTATTTGAGATTTCACTAGTAAGTTAAAAAACACATGTATTAGTGTGTTGTACAACTTGTTTGTTTGATGGGGGAATGCACCAGGATTTATCTGTACTTTTGTTTGATTTTTTAAAGTTTATTGTAGGGAGTGGCCTGCATTTGGGGCCCAGTTATAGTTTTCCTTGTAAATTTTGTTCTACAGGAAAAATGTTTTACAGTTCACTACAGTTTCTCCATGTTTTGTTTTGTGAATTTGCAATATTTGTTAAATTGAATGTTAATGTTAAGTGGCGTAGCCTGCTAATGGAATAGGCCTTCCAGCTGTAGGCCCAGTACCAATCATGAGTGTATTAAGGAAAAACAACAGTTTTTGGTAACTGAAACACCATGGATGACATTGAATTAAAGTTAACAAAATGTTGTTTGGCAGTGTTTCACATTATTTTCCTCAAACAGTGTATGATGGGGTTATAGTACTTGATGCCTTTGCATGATGTGTGTTGTAATGTTTTTACCCCTTTAATTTTACTTTATGGAATTACTAATACTGACTTCATGTTGTTGTTTTTTTCTCCTGTACCAATTCCTTCTTTGTCTGGCCAGTGCACGAATGTGTTTGTCATAGGCCACCATTTATCTTTGTTCCCCATGCCATGTGGCCAGGGGCCCTTTTTGTGTAGCCAAACTTATAGTCCTATACCTATATCTGTTTTGTTTTCTATTAATCCTGCTTGTTGTTGGATGTGGCTGGTGCCCATTTTGTTTAGGCAGCCAGTAGTCCTGCATGTGTTTGTTAGCAGGCAGTATGCTTTAGGGCTGCGTGTTTTCTTCTTTGTTGTGGTGGCCATGTCTCCTTGCTGGTTGTTGTTTGACCATGTGGCTGGTGGCCATTTTGTGTAGGCAGCCAGTGTGCTTTAGGTCTGCATGTGTTCTTTGTTGTGATGGCCTTTCCTCCTTGCTGGTTGTTGTTTGACCCTGTGCTGGTGGCTATTTTGTGTGTTGGTTTTCAGGCCTAGTAGGTCAATGCTTATTACTAAATGTACTGTATAAACAGATTTTTTATATTTTATTATATACTTTTTTGTTCATTTTTCACCTCCACCACTCTTTGCCTCCAAAATTCCTGTGGTTTTTCATTGCTAGTCCCTTTCCCCTGGTACATAAGCAGTTTAAATCTATTTAAAAAATATTTTTCACAACCTTTATTTTATTTAAACTTATACCATCAGTCTAATAATAGTAATAATAATAATAATATTATGGATATGGATATATCCTTGGATTTAATGACTCTGTTGTATTTGAGATTTCACTAGTAAGTTAAAAAACACATGTATTAGTGTGTTGTACAACTTGTTTGTTTGATGGGGGAATGCACCAGGATTTATCTGTACTTTTGTTTGATTTTTTAAAGTTTATTGTAGGGAGTGGCCTGCATTTGGGGCCCAGTTATAGTTTTCCTTGTAAATTTTGTTCTACAGGAAAAATGTTTTACAGTTCACTACAGTTTCTCCATGTTTTGTTTTGTGAATTTGCAATATTTGTTAAATTGAATGTTAATGTTAAGTGGCGTAGCCTGCTAATGGAATAGGCCTTCCAGCTGTAGGCCCAGTACCAATCATGAGTGTATTATGGAAAAACAACAGTTTTTGGTAACTGAAACACCATGGATGGCATTGAATTAAAGTTAACAAAATGTTGTTTGGCAGTATTTCACATTATTTTCCTCAAACAGTGTATGATGGGGTTATAGTACTTGATGCCTTTGCATGATGTGTGTTGTAATGTTTTTACCCCTTTAATTTTACTTTATGGAATTACTAATACTGACTTCATGCTGTTGTTTTTTTCTCCTGTACCAATGCCTTCTTTGTCTGGCCAGTGCACGAATGTGTTTGTCATAGGCCACCATTTATCTTTGTTCCCCATGCCATGTGGCCAGGGGCCCTTTTTGTGTAGCCAAACTTATAGTCCTATACCTATATCTGTTTTGTTTTCTATTCATCCTGCTTGTTGTTGGATGTGGCTGGTGCCCATTTTGTTTAGGCAGCCAGTAGTCCTGCATGTGTTTGTTAGCAGGCAGTATGCTTTAGGGCTGCGTGTTTTCTTCTTTGTTGTGGTGGCCATGTCTCCTTTGTGGCTGGTGGCCATTTTGTGTAGGCAGCCAGTGTGCTTTAGGTCTGCATGTGTTCTTTGTTGTGATGGCCTTTCCTCCTTGCTGGTTGTTGTTTGACCATGTGCTGGTGGCTATTTTGTGTGTTGGTTTTCAGGCCTAGTAGGTCAATGCTTATTACTAAATGTACTGTATAAACAGATTTTTTATATTTTATTATATACTTTTTTGTTCATTTTTCACCTCCACCACTCTTTGCCTCCAATATTCCTGTGGTTTTTCATTGCTAGTCCCTTTCCCCTGGTACATCAGCAGTTTAAATCTATTAAAAAAATATTTTATCCTGTTTTCTAATATTTTTCACAACCTTTATTTTATTTAAACTTATACCATCAGTCTAATAATAGTAATAATAATAATAATAATATTTAAATATATTTTTGAACTTTGTTCTTGCTTTTTGATTTTTGATAAAATAAATTACATTTTTTTTTCCTAGTATCCCCATTAGCCCAATGTCTGCCATAGGCATATAGTTGCACCAAGTTATATAACATTACATTATTTAAGGATTATTATTCCATTTGTCACCAGCACCTCCCTGAGTGCTATATTCCAACTTGATGCAGATAGATAAAGCTGACAGTTACATTCTAAAAGTTGTTGTTGGTGCTCTTTCTTATCCTTCAAGACTGTACATGATAATGAAAGTTAATGTTGGTGTGTTGTTTTTATGAATGGATACACTGTATTTCATAATTATATTTAAGTTTTATTTAAGTAACTATTCAATCATATTGTTTTTTTTACTACTAATGCAACTACAACAACAATGGCATGTTTTTCTGATTCTTCTTGCATGTTTGCTTTTAGGTGCACGAAGAGAAAGAGACATTACCCACAATACTGCCAGACAGAATGCCTGTGCTCAACGTGACACATGACCACACTCACGACCACACAGGCATCTCTTCAGCTTGTAAAGCTAAGTGTTACTGCCAACTGACAGCATCAAGATGGCCCCAAAGAAAGCTGCTACCAAGAAAGTGGCCAGAGATAAGAAGGAGGTTCCCATCACTAGTATGTTACCCCAGACCTTTTTTGGGCAAAGACATGTGCCTGCTGCACCAGCCTCAGGGCAGCAAGCTGGGAGCACCACTCCCACATCAGCGGTCCTATCTCAAAGTAGGCCCAAGCCTATGTCTGGCACAGAGGCAGCCTCTCTAATCACAGGAGCGCTGATGAACAGTGACATTGAATTGGAATTATCTCTTTCTCATAGTAGTACCAAATTGTTGCCGGAAACTAAGGCCAGTGAACAACAACAGCCACAGCCAGCAATAACAGGTCCTCCTGAAGTAGGAGCACATCAGGATGTTGAACTTCATGCAGAGAAAGATGAAAAAGCCCTTCTTTCACAAGATCCACTGTCTTCCAGATCTCCACCATCTTCTTCCTCAAGCCCCCCTTCTGATGATCAAGACTCCACTTGGATGCCACCTCAGTTTGAGACATGCCAGGAAAGACAAGGAGTAAAAAGGTAGGTTCCTGAAAGTCTTATAGTTATGGATGAAGAAGAGGAGGAAGACGAGTGTGACAACAAGCCAGTCATCGTGGATGTTAGGCTAGCCCCAGTGGAGTCAAACATTACCCCCATCTTCTCAACCTGCTCTGAGAGATGTGGCACCAATACCACCACCTACACCAGTTTCCATATTTGCAAGGCCCTGTGTGCAATCTACACCCACAGCCACCTCAGTAGAAGAAAGCACTGCAGAGAGGCAAATGGCATCAAAACAACATCCACCTACTGCCACTTCTTCAGACATTGGCAGTGGCACCAGTGTTAGAAAGTTGACCTTTTCAGTTTGGGATTTCTTTACAGCTATTGAAAAGGAGCCAAACATTGCCATATGCTCCATTTGCTGAGCAGGTGTTAGTCGGGGTAAGCTTGGTACAACCTATGGAACTGGAGGCCAAACAACCCATGAGGAAAACACCACACAATCCGCTGGGAGGCGCACCTCAGGGGCCAAAAGGAAAAGCATGCAAGTGGTATTAGTGAAGGTGTTGAAAGCATGGAATCTGATCATGGTGGAAAGTGAAGGAGAAGAAGAGGGTGTCATTTTTGTTACACAAATCCGCCCTGTCCCCAGCAGTACAGTATTACTGTCACCCACATCAGCATCATTGCAATGGCATAGGAACACTCAGAGTCAGGTCAAAACACCAAAGCAATGACCTACAGGTGCTGGCCCCCTGAGACGCACATTGAGCCTACAACCACCTTCTAAGTTGCTTGCATCAGTGGCACCAGCAAAGAAAAAGATCCAAGCTACTCTTACTGCTGGGTTTAGACAGGACAGGCAGTATGAACACAACCACCCAACGGCTCGTTTGTACAATGGGAATCTGTCTAAAATGTTAGCGTTGGACCTCCTTCCTTTTTTCTTTTGTGGAAGGAGTGGGTTTTCTAGAATTTGTTGTGGCTATCTGCCCGAAATGGAAGGTTCGCAGCTGGACCTATTTCTTCAAAGTTGCTGTTCCAGTGCTACATCCCGATGTGCTGGAGTTGGTTGGACAAGCATTGCAGCAGAGTGCTGTCCACATAATCCACCTGACAACACACATCTGGACCAGTTGCGAAGCCACTGATTATATGTGCATCATTGCCCACTGGATCTCTTTTGTGGGGGTTAGGGAAATTATATCTGGAGGTGTTGATACAGCTGACATTTTTAATGGTGCTCAGAAGTATGCAACAGCAGCTATGTTTGCCATGGAGAAATCCCATACTGCTTAAAACATCTTGGATCACATTAAAAACAAGATCCTTGAATGGCTGCACTCCAGAGGGCTTAACATTGGATTTGTTGCCACAGACAATGGCAGTAATATAGTTAAGGCTGTATCAAATGGTGGCTATTTCAGGGTCCTGTGTTTTGTGCACTACTTAAACATGATTGTACAGGACTACCTAAAAAAAAAAACCTGAGTCAGTAACTTACTGTCCATATGCAGAAGAATCTGGACTCATTTTAGCCATTCTTTTAAAGCCAAGTTGTTGAGGATTATCCAACGTGATAATAGAATGCCAGATACATCCCTCATACAGGAGGAGCCAACACATTGGACTTCTACTTATTGCATGTTTCAATGTCTGTTTGAGCAGTACAGAAAGTTCAATGAATATGTCATGCAAAGAGGTGATGCAACTGTGAAAGGCATGATCATTGAGATGGACCAATGGGCCTGGTCGAATGCCTGACAAAGATGCTGCTTCCTTTTGACATTTTCACACAGGAAGTCAGCAAGGAGGACTGTACCATGGGCCAAGCTATCCCATTGGTGCATATGTTGCAGAAAATGCTAAAGCAGATGTCTAAAACATACACAGGTGTGGATGTAAAATCAGATGCCCAGGGGTTGGTGGAGAGCTTAATCCTTCACTTATCTGTTAATACAAGGCTTCAAAGAGACATTGTGTAATCTGCACATTGCATCCATGCCACAGTTCTTGACCCACAGTACAAATAATTACTGGCCACTTACATTTATTTTTCAGATGGGCATGTTTTAGCCTACAAGACATGGATTGCTGAGCAAGCCAGAGACCTAGAACATGAACGGCTGGAAATTAGAGGCCCGCTCATGGGCAGAAGTTCTGGAGTGCAGCCTACAACTTCCATAGAGCCGAACAGTGCTGTTGGCTTACAGCAGCCAAAACCAACACCAACAACATCAGCAGGAACAGGAGCAGCGGCCCCAAATTCTGCATTTGATTGGCTTCCAAAGGTAGGGCTTAAGTCCACTGCAGAGGTGAAGACAAAAGAGCTCTAGCAGGGTGGAGCTCCAATGATTATTGAGTGGATGGTCCAGGCTTACCTGGATGACCCAATAGATGTTAATCTGGATCAAAACCCATTGGTGTATTGATATGGGAAGAGGCACCAATGGCCAGTGCTCAGCAGGCTGGCAATAAAGTATCTGGCTTGCCCTGTAGCCAGTGTGTCTGCTGAGTGTGTGTTCAGTGCAGCTGGTGCAGTTGTGACAGTGAGAATGAACAGTCTCTTGCCCCAATACATCAAGAGATTGGCCTTGATAAAACTGAATCAGCACTTTATACCACCAAATTACAGCATACCTGAAGTACAACAGGACATGGATGAGGGTGATGATTGGTCGGACTCAGGTCATGGCAGTGTGTTAGCTGACCAACTTCTGGGTGAACCACCTAAGTTTAAGGATGTACTCTACTTGCCTGACTAGACCTGGGGCTCAATAGAACATTCTACTTTCTACTATGAACTGCTTTGAGAAGAAAAGGTACTAGCTGTGGGAATCTTATTATTTTATATTGTTTGTTTCTGTCTAAATGACTAATGAACTGCAATGTTTTAGGCCGACGTATGGCTGAACTGTGGTTGGACCACTGTGCACTGAAGAAACCCCTAAACCCCTCCCAAAGTCACGTCAAGGAGAATTGTGAGACAGTGCCTGCCTCCAATATGTACCTATCCTCTCTTTTGTCCTCTAGCAGGAATGTCCCAGATGGTTAATTTACAACTTACTGACCAAAGTGTGTTTTCTTTCCTGAATCAAAGATGATCATCAATGTGCGACTATGCTTGTTTGGAACAGGTAAGTAGTAATGCTATATGTCTCAACGATTTATATGAGGGATACTTGTTTCATTGTTGAGATGGTTTGTGTGACATCTCTACTGGTGGCAGACAGTGAGAGTGGGTGTTAAGTTTATATTGTTTACCTATTATGCTGGCTTGTGTTTTTGTCATGATCAATTTACAATGTTGGTGGCATAAT
The DNA here is from genome assembly GCF_031143425.1 of Pleurodeles waltl. NCBI lineage: Eukaryota > Metazoa > Chordata > Amphibia > Caudata > Salamandridae > Pleurodeles > Pleurodeles waltl. The sequence continues at coordinate 904,579,051 of NC_090449.1, read as the reverse complement.
ATTAATGTGTGACAATTTTTTCTTGAAGGTTTTTTTTTTCCTTCCCCTTTGACGCTTAGTGAAATTTGTTTGCCGGTGTTTTCACACTCCTTTGTTTTCTGGTGCTTTGTTTTCTGGTTCACATTTGTCAAAGAAGACCCAACTAGTCCATTTAGCTAACAAACAAAATTGCAGTCTGAAAGAAATACTCAATGTTTTTCTTGTTGTTAAATGCAGCTATGTGCTACAGGTCGCTGTATTTCAATTGGGTCAGGAGATTGTGACTCTCGTGAGAATTTGGTATGGAGTTGGACATAGTAATCTTTCATCAGAATGGATGATGAAAGGAATCAGAGCGTGATTTGACAACTTGAACAACTGCCAGAAGAAGGAAGTTATCAAACTCATGTAAATCCATATGGATGATGTCAGGATGAGTCTAAGTGGCCTTCTTCAATCTGTGGACTGGTGGAGAGAGGTGCCTTGATTTGGGGAATACAATGCTGCTGTGTGTGTCTGCTGTCTGGCTCAAACTTGAAACTATGTGGTGGTTGGGTGGGGGGGCGCGTTGTAGGAAACTGGAGGAGACAAACGTGATGGATGATAATGTCACACTAAGCACAGGCTCTAGGCTAAATGTTATTTATGATAATCATGGCAAATGCAAGTTTGATCATACGGATACATGTTGCCACTTGTCATTGATTGTTGGTTGTTGTAATTGCTCTCACCTAATTGATCGCACATCAGTCATAAAATGAATGATTGCAAAGGTCTTTGCTCTTGCACTGGCACCTCTGAGTCTTCTTTGTACACTACTCCTCATGAAGCTTACCTTCCATTTCAGTCCTTCTTGATTCTACAATATCAAGATAATAATTTCTGTTTTACAATCTGTGGACCTTCCCTTCTCCTGCACCATAATACTCATGCTAACCTTATCAGACCACTTCAAGCAGGCACCCAAGAAGATTGACAGGCCAATCCAAGAAGATTGCAGATGCACCACCCAGTTTGTCAAGACAGACTAGTATAATTTTTCATTCCATATTCTTTTTTTTTTAGAACTGTGTGCGTGTTAGCTTCACCTCCAGATTAATTGTATGTACTATGTGGCAAACGTAGGTAACCGTACATTTTTAGATATATACAGCTTGTGTCTCACTGGGGCTGACAGGATGTAAAAGTTATTTCTGTGTCATACCTATTAATTTGTTTCTATTCCTCCCACAACTGTATGCTGATCATCCTTTCCCAGATAATTATTGTGTTTGTGTAGTGTTTGTCTTTTTGTCACACCTTTCCCAAAATCCCTTTCCCATCCACTCATGAAATCTCTAACCCTCTTCCCCCGGGCTGTGTGATTTATTGAGGTGTTAATTAATAATTTACATAATTGATTAATCACACTCTTGGTGAGGCGGTTGTGGTGGAAGCAACCGCAACTCAGGATCTTCATTTGAGTTCACCTTTGTGGAGTGTGACCTCACTTCTGATGCCTTCACTGTTAGAGCGCTAGCATGCTACTGCTACACCACCATGAGAAACCTTGCAGCCCTCGCTTCATCCATTCAGGTAAGAGAAATATGGAGGATTGTTGTACTTATAGTTTAGGCAACATAATTGGCAATGGCAAATCTCTCCGCCCCCTCCCATGGGTCATATTTTGCAGAATGCACTGCAAAGACTAGAAGAGTATTAGGACAAGGTTACCCATATCTAACTACATAAATAATTGTTATACACTATCAGCAAATTTGTAAAACATGCTGCACTAAAAGATATACACTATCAGCAGATTTTAAAAACACACTGCGTAAAGGCTGCTGTACGAAGTTCAACACCTATAAAGATTTTAGGCATTAAGAACTGTAAATAACTATTTATTTTCCCCATCCCTAACAAACTGAATAAATACTCACCCCTTCCAGCCACAACTGGCCCACCTCACCCCCAAAGAAGAGTCCCTTTCCCAAACAAGGTTAGAAAAAAAACCTGTCCATGGTGAATCTTAAAAAAAAAAGAAAAGTTCTGCAAAAACCCATTCCCGTCCTCTCCACCCACATGTCCCACCCACCAAAATAAAAGGTTAAAAAAGGGGCAGAGGAGGGCAATTGACTAAACGTGAGCCAGGATTCCTCTGAGAAACGCTTTCATATGTGCCTAGATCAGTGCCAGCCTTCCGAAGGACGTGGTGTTGGAACACAGTGAGGAGGAAGCAGGGATTCTGTGACAGTGGGTGGCTGCCCTGGCACTGTGTTGTAGGTGTTGCTAGGCTGGAGGCGCTGGAGCCCTGAGTACTGGCAGCAACTGCTGCTGCCCCGTCCTCTTCCTTGAGGACCACTAGCCACTGGTATATGGCCTCCAGCTTCGTCCTCCACAGCCAGGCTGCTATTGCCTGCTGTGATGGTAGACCAGCAGGAATAGCTATATCAAGAAAGAAAAAAGATAAATTGTAAACAATGCTTTGAGAAAAACACTTGTTTAAAATCATGTAGTGTAGTGGCACAGTATCAGTACATTTGGTGGTCACCTCAGGCCATTAACTTTTAAGGTGGTAACTGTCACAGCCATTATATGCACTGTGGAGTACAAGTATTCTTATCTCTCCTATTGTGCTAAATTAATGGTGGCATTGCTAGCTCATCTGGCACCCTAGTCATACTCAATACTGTCTGCAGCTGGGGCAGCTGTACTGCAAAAATACTTTATTCCAATGGCCATGTTCTTCTTTGTACCTGGACTACAAGTCTGATGAATACTAAGAATGAAACACGCCACATAGTATAATATAATCAATCATGCAGACATCCTGTCTGTTATAAGTAGGATGTGGGAGAAGCAATGCACTACAGTACAGGGAGAGGATTAAGGAATTGGACGTAGATTTGATTTGGCACACCTACACCACATTTTGTAATAACTACTTTTTACAAAAACAATACATTTGCTTTGCATTTAGATAAACAATCTTTTTAATGTACTCAACTGCAGGGTAAGGTAGAGGGGATTAGGATGGGTAGGTAGAGTACACACTTTACTGATCAATCAATCCTCATCATCATGTGCCTAAGGTGTGGCTAGTAGTGTGGCTCACTCTGGTTGGCAAATGTTGAAAGGGAAAAACTAGAATAGAAGTAAAACTGTTATGGAAGCCATAATGAATTATATCTATCACTTGGCTTGAAAAATGTGGCACAAGCGAACATTGGATTTTTCAAATTATTCAGAAGTTCGGGATAGAACTTAAGAAAGATTAAAAGAGTGAAGTGATTGACAAAGTGGGCACTGGGAGGAAAGGGAAACACACCTTGTTTTTGCATTGCCCTGCACTGAAAAGTGCTTCACACTTTAACTGAATTTAAGCTGACAGACACACATTACTCAGCCAACATTGCAGTGCCAATTCTGCCTAATTGAACCATGCAGCTGTTAGGTCACCATGGGTGGCACTGGTGAAAGACCAATTGCGAGGGAGGGGGGAGATGGTAAATCGATGCTGCCTGGGATACACCTGCCTCGCTTGAAAAATACTGTGAGTCAAGGGAATATTCTGAAATACCATCCAATCCTTTGCATCAAACCTTTGATAAAAACCAATCTAAGCAAGTAAAGTAGGTGAGAACACCCCTATCCAAAGAGCTCCCTTGTTTCTTCATTCCAAGCATTTATCTATCCACCATTGCAAATTTTCTTTTCTAGTACTCTTATTCTTCACCCTTAGCTTTGACACACACCATTTAAACTAAGCTTTACATTCTCTCATCCAGTCCGTCATTTAAAACCATCCAAATTCCAAACTTGGTTCTCTACTAACCTTTCACCAACATCCATTTAGCCAATAACCACCCATCTATCCTTTCTCCCATTCACCCATCCAAGAGATCTAACCCACCCGAGGAATCTGTTTACCCATCCAGGCATGGAATCCTTTCACCCAAACCCTTTCACCCACCTGGGCTTCCATCCATTCACCAGTATACCCTTTTATTCATCCTTCACCCACCCATCCTATCATCCTCCTCATCACCCACATATGATTATAATGCACCCTTTCATCCACACACGCATCTTTACGCTCATATTATGTTTCACCCATCCAGTCTACTTCCATCCTTCTTTTAATTTTCGAAAACACATCATAGTTCAGTTTATTAAACTAAGTCTGCAGAGTTACAGATAGGAGAGGCCTTTAATACTTACTTAACTTCTGCTGCATCTGCTAAAGCGAGGTGTTGATGAGTGAGTCAACAACAACACTAGTACACCCTTGTAGTGACTATATTACTAATTGTCAATAAGCAAGCAATAGGACTTATCACCGCCCACCACTGCCGCCGCAGAGACTTCCCCCTCAACCTCTCCCACAGCCGTGCCTGCACTGGTGCTGTCACTGCTGGCACTGGCGGTCGGTGTGGCTGGAACAAAACATTACACATTTTAGACGCCACGAACACATCCCCCTATTGTTTTTTTTGTAATAGCAAAATACAATCGCAATACATCATCACTATAATTCTGTTACAGACTTCTCTTGAATCAATTTATCAGGTGGGCATTTTGTTTGTTGTCAATTTTTTAAAAGCCAGGTGGTCAAGTATAAAAAATTATTTTGGTAATGGAGCGGCAGATATAGCTATTGATGAATCTGAGTTTTTCAAGAGAAATAAAAGGGTGCACGAATTAGTCGATATAGGACATATGGTCTCGGCTGGCTAATACAATGGGGCCATCCTCCTCATACTCCCAAACATGGTGCACAGTCATCAACTGCTAGTATACTAATAATACAATCACAACATTGGAGGGTACAAACAATTACACGACCATGTTCAAAAACACTTTTTTAACCTTTATTTTAATGATTGAGCTACAGCAAGAAAAAGAAAGCCTTTCAAAACCTGTGTGGAATAACTGACATAGGCATGCAATCTTCAGTACATATATTCTCTGAATCTTACCACCACTCCACAAGAGAAGATGCATAAGGGGGGAAGCTCACTGACAAAGCCGAAGAAAGTGAACTACAGACAGAGTAGGACAGCCAGATAGTTTGAAGTAAAGAAATTTGAAAAATAGAAAATGAGTATGTAGGATAATGCAGGTGTTAGAAATGGGGTCTTTGGTTGACAGTCAGGTTACCCCCTGTTCAAGCAAGGACCCTCACTCTAGTCAGGATAAAAGAGAATCACCCTCAGCTAACCCCTGCTTACCCCCTTGGTAGCATGGCAGAGCAATAGGCTTAACTTCAGAGCGCTAGGTGTAAAGTATTTGTACCAACACACACTGTAAATTAATTAAAACACTACAAAATGAAGCAACACCAGTTTAGAAAAATAGGATATATTTATCTAAACAAAACAAGACCAAAACGACAAAATTCCGACATACACAAGTCAAGTTATGAATTTTTAAAGATAAAAACTCAAAAATAGCGCTTAGAAACAAAAATGCTTTGATGAGCTGTTAACACGGCGTCGTGACAGAGTTGTTCCCAACAAGCCGACACCAGCGGCGCCGGACACGGAGTCGTGTAGACCCCCAAGTACAGTACCTTTGGTGAAGAGTGAAAACAAGCCGATGCGCGAAGTCGGGAATCGCGGCGTCTGTGCGAAACGTTAAATCCATGCACTTCGAGCGGCGTCGGTCACGACGTGGTGCGGTGACTTCCATGGAGTCGCGGTCTTCAGCTGGGCTGCAGCGGCGTCGGGCCTGCGAAGAGCGTCGCGTTCCAGCAGAGGTCACGGCATCAGGTGCAGGCGGCGTTACCGGATTCAGCAGCGGCGTCGGTCCGGAGTTGTCCGAAGTCGATTTCCTTGGATTTCCACCAGCTTTTCTTTCAAGGGCTCAAAGACTGGATCGGGCACCTCTTGTCAGAGCAGGAGTCTCTCCAGAGACTCCAGGAGCTGGCAGAGAGAAGTCTTTGCTGTCCCTGAGACTTCAAACAACAGGAGGCAAGTTCTAAATCAAGCCCTTGGAGATTTCTTCACAAGATGGAAGGCACACAAAGTCCAGTCTTTGCCCTCTTACTCTGGCAGAAGCAGCACTGCACGAAAGCTCCACAAAACACAGTCACAGGCAGGGCAGCACTTCTTCCTCAGCTATCAGCTCTTCTCCTGGTAGAGGTTCCTCTTGGTTCCAGAAGTGTTTCTAAAGTCTGTAGATTTGGGTGCCCTTCTTATACCCATTTTAGTCTTTGAAGTCACCTTTCTTCAAAGGGGACTCACACCTACTTGTGAAATCCTGCCTTGCCAGGCAAGGCCTTAGACACACAGCAGGGGGTTGGAGCCGGCATTGTCAGAGGCAGGCACAGTCCTTTCAGATGAGAGTGACCACTCCACCCCTCCCGCCTAGCAGAGATGGCTAATCAGGAAATGTAGGTTACACTCCAGCCCCCTTTGTGTCACTGTCTAGTGCGAGGTGAAAAACAACCCAACTGTCAAACTGACCCAGACAGGGAATCCACAAACAAGGCAGAGTCACAGAATGGTTTAAGCAAGAAAATGCTCACTTTCTAAAAGTGGCCTTTTCAAACGCACATTCTTAAAATCAACTTTACTAAAAGATGTATTTTTAAATTGTGAGTTCAGGGACCCCAAACTCCACATGTCCATCTACTCTCTAGGGGAATCTACAATCTACAATTTAATCATATTTAAAGGTAGCCCCCATGTTATCCTATGAGAGAGACAGGCCTTGCAACAGTGAAAAACGAAGTTGGCAGTATTTCACTGTCAGGACATATAAACCACATTACTATATGTCCTACCTTATCCATACGCTGCACCCTGCCCTTGGGGCTACCTAGGGCCTACCTTAGGGGTGTCTTACATGTAAGAAAAGGGAAGGTTTAGGCCTGGCAAGTGGGTACACTTGCCAAGTCGAATTTACAGTTAAAACTGCACACACAGACACTCCAGTGGCAGGTCTGAGACATGATTACAGAGCTACTTATGTGGGTGGCACAACCAGTGCTGCAGGCCCACTAGTAGCATTTGATTTACAGGCCCTGGCACCTCTAGTGCACTTTACTAGGGACTTACTAGTAAATCAAATATGCCAATCACAGATAAACCAATTACATACAATTTACACAGAGAGCATTTGCACTGGTTAGCAGTGGTAAAGTGCTCAGAGTTCAAAAGCCAACAGCAACAGGTCAGAAAAAATAGGAGGCAGGAGGCAAAAAGATTGAGGATGACCCTGCATAAGCAAAAAAGTCCAACAGCAGGGATAAGAAGAATTTATGAAATAGAAAAGTCGAAGTGGAGTTGGAACAAATTAGAAGGCAGGCACAGAAAAAGGTAGAAAATAATTCTAAGTGTGTAGCGATAAAAGTTAGGGAAATAAATAAATATTGCTATTAACAACAACAGGAGTGCTTACTGAGGCCAGGATAGCCATCTGCTCCGGCACTATTTTGGAGGTGCCACCTTCAGCTGCCTTGCCTGCTTCATCATCACCAGCCCTCCTCCTGCCCCTGGATGCCGGATGATGTAGGAAAAAAAATAGATAAGATTGGTGGTACTGCTAATAAATAATCTCTCTGAGAATATTAATTTTTTAAAGGAAAAGACAAACATAGTAAGATTTCAACATCAGAGGTTAAGAGCGCCTGTATAATAATAATAATAGTAGTATCTTGGACCATCCTATTCCAAATTTCTATACCCTATTCCAAATTTCCTAAACTACATTTTGTAATTACTAATACATTGCAATGAATGATTTCAACAGTTCTCATCTCATTCAGAATCTCTCAATGTATAGATTGGATGCATGCAAAACTACTAGACACATCACTGGGAAATTGCTTGGCAGTTGGCACTGTGGAAGCTACAAATTAATAAATAAAGGCACAGAGAGAAGTGAGAACATGCAAACTTAATACTAATATTAAGGATGATTATCTTAGACAGGCCATAGGAGGAATCTCTGCATTACTTCTTAATAAGCCTACGCAAGCGCCAAAAACAAGTACAATTAGGAAGCGCTGATCACCTGTCTAGATGACGATCACGTTATAGTATATTTGTAACATAAAGTTAACTTACCTGCCTGTGACCACCAGCATGCTTGCTATTTGGGAAGAAACTATTAACATAGAACACAATTAATTAGTTACTACTTACCGAGCCGGGCAACCTCGATGCCTAGCAGGTTGAACAGGTCTGTCTCCCGATCTAGAATTTGGGCCAACTGGTGTATCAGCTGTTGCTGGGTGTGCTGGACCCCAGAGCAGTGGCGCACAGCCCAGCGCACTCTCTCCCAGCTTTACTGGCACTCCCAGAGGCCATACCCAGACCTGTCGCCTGCTGCCAAAGTGGAGGGGAGGTGGTGCTTCATGTAGAACACCAAGGCATCCACCTCCACCTCAAAAATATGGGGCGGGGCTGCACGCCTTCATGCCTCCACTGCCTTCATGGAAGGCAGCTGGTGCTTGCGGTTGGGAGCCTGGCCATAGCACTGAGAACTTTGGGGGCGGGGGAAGAGATAAGGAAGGATTAGGAAAAAGGAAGGGAAAAATTAATGAAAAAAATGGAAAAGTAAAAAAGTCACAAAAAAACACAGAAATTAGGAGAAAAATTCTAATATAAAAAGAGAAAGGTAATATAATAAAAAGAAACTAGGCAGAAATATTTTTTTAAAGTGGGGGATGTGAAAGATATAAAGACGATATAACTAGGCCCCAGCACTATAACAAGCAGAAAAAACGTGGCCGCGCCCATGTGAACTGCGTGGTGCTGCCCGAGTGAGAATTCCCAAGCGAGAACGTCCTTCGTGTTGCAAGTGACGTTAAATGTCATGCGAACAGGTGTGACAAGAAACTCCTCCCGCTAGCGGAACTTCGTGTAGCGCAACAGAGTTTTTTTGCGACTTCGTGGAGTTCTGCGTAGTGCAGCTACGCAAACTCTGCCCAGGCCTACTACTTAGTCGGGTGACTCAACAAGTGCTGCAGGCTCACTAGTACATGTTGTACCCCTTTACATATAAATAAATTACATTTGCCAATCAGATGTAGGCCAGTTTTACAATGTTTTAAGGACAGAGCACAACCACTTTAGCACTTGTTAGCAATGAGTCCTAAAGCCAACAAAAACAAATTTCAGAAACAGGAGGTGAGTAGGCAAAATATATGGTAGAAGTCCACCCCAAGGACTGTCATGTCTAACAAAAGTTGTAAAAATAACTATAGCTCCTAAACTCAGCATTTCATAGGTTTCTTTCATACCCATTTTTAATCTTTCTATTTTACCATATGAATTGCCATATAGTTGTTATACAATAAAAAAATATTGCAAGGTGCTGCTCAGTTAGTGACTCTGGAAAACACATGTGTTAGGACAGCCTACAAACCCTGTTTACACACCCTGTATACCTCTAAGACCAGAAGTGTCTGTCCGATGTAATGGTATGTTGCCTTTGTTAATAGACCAATATGACATGGAGATACAGATGAAAATATGACAAATAGCTGTTTTTCCTGCTCATGTTCAGTATTTTTTAATTCAACAGTTAGTGTCTATAGGGAAACCTTGAGAGATGTCCTGATTGGTTTCACACCTGTATTGCATTTACCGCGGGACGCCGGCACATTTTCTTTAACTTTAAACACCGAACAAGATTTCTATCCTCAATTGCGACAATTTAATGTCAGAAGTGTTTTGCATATTGTTCCGAATTGGCCTTGAGAAAGCCCCCGCTTACTCGCTCAAGGGGCGAAACACGTGTTGGCTGTTATACCACCGCACAACTCTACCTGACCTCTTTTCCAACTCTCCGGACTGGATTATTAAATTTGCTGATTAGTGAAGCATTCCTTATTTTCAACTTCGCTTTCTGAACTAAATTTCTTTGTAACTTTATTGGCTGTTATACCACCGCACAACTCTACCTGACCTCTTTTCCAACTCTCCGGACTGGATTATTAATTTTACTGATTAGTGAAGCATTCCTTATTTTCAACTTTGCTTTCTGAACTAAATTTCTTTGTAACTGAATAAATAATTTTTGAAGCATTCTGCCAATGATCTGTCATAAATTTACTATGTGGGAAGTCACCTTTTCATTAATTCAGGACTGCAACCTTTGGGAGGCTTAGGGTCCAGGCCTCCTGAATTTCCCACATCTCGTTTTATAAATTCAGCAATACAAAACAGGCATTTTAAGGAAGTCGTCAAGCTGGACTCTTCTTTTTCTCTGGTTTCACACCTGTTTCCACCACAAACTGCAAGTAGGCTGAATCCACAAAAATGTGGCGAAATGGACAAACGTTGTAAAAAGAAAAATGACACAAGTCCGCTTGTTTCTGAAATTGACCATTAGTTGATGCCATTGTTAGAAAAAAATTATATGCTTTCTTGTAGCGAATATTTTTTATTTTTTTCCCACCAAAGCAAAAATATAGCTAGATTTTGGCGATTTTCTTGGTTCCCTCCAGAGGAAGCTATAAATCTTCATTACCTTAAGAATCACCAGGATGTTGGAAACGTTGGAGAAGGAACTTTAGCATGGATGTCATTTAGGGGCCACCAGGGGTCGCAGTGGCAACCCCTGGCTTGTCCTATGTGACACTTTGCACTTTCTTTGCGACCCCTGGCCTTACAGGTGGCAATATTAGTTCCAGAAACACAGTAGCAGCTCTTCTTTATGGGAGTCATTTAGGGCTCCACTCTGTTTTCTCTATCCATTTTTATTGTATTAATAGTGAATAATGTCTGATGTACAATTACCTGGAATATAGACCTCCCTGGCAGCTGAGGTAAGTAAAAAGAGTGCTTTCAATTGTTTGTTGTGTGTATGTTTGCGGATAAATGTGTGTTTATATGTGTGTAAATGTAAATTTGCATATGTGTGTAAGAATGCATGTGTGTGTGAAATTGAAGGGCAAAGGTCATGTGATGTCACTTCTGCTACCCCTAGCATTTTGGTGAATTGACGTTTATGGACTTTAGTTAAATATTTTGGTTTACAGCATCAATCTTACTAACTCACCTGAAACATAAAGTGTTCACTCAATTACTGGGCCAAAGGCAGGCAGACCGTGGCCTTAAGAAAGACTTAATCAGGAACTGAAAATCAAATCAATTCACTCATCATAGTTTCAATTTCAATGGTTTAAGACTTGATGATGACACTTGGTGTGAGCTTCAAAGCATTATTCAAGAAGGTATTAAAGAGGATTTAGTAATGAAGGGCCTGATTTAGAACTTGGCAGACAGGTTTCTTCATCACAACGGTGATGGATGCCCCATCTGCCCAAACCTAAATCCTAGTCTATTCAATGGGATTCAAATTTTTGCCGTCAGGACATCCATCACCGTTGTGATGGAGTAACCTATCTGCCAAGTTCTAAATCAGCCCCTTATTGTTTAGCAACAAAATAAAATAAAAAAGATTCAGGCCAGTTAAAAAGGTCGCAGAATGAATCTGAAATGTCTGGAAAGGGTTTAAGCAGGATCTGTAGGGAGTCTGAAGAGAGTGTGCTCGCATGAGAACAGCCTACTGTAGTAACACACATTTTTATAAGTTTGTCATATCAACAATGGCAACAAATAGTAGCAGTTTTTAGTTGTCTCGTCCAATCAGTGCACAGTGTCATCATGGGAACAGGAAAGCTTCAGTTGTCTAAGCAGTGTAAAGAAAATGACTCGCAAACATTAAACCCATTCGCTGCCAGGCCTTTTCCCCTCAGGTGCCAGGCCTTTTTTTGGCTATCTGTCACAGTGTCCTTTCCTCTGGATTTGCATGTCGCTGAACAAAAGTCCCACCTTCTGGTGTCACCAACTCAGAAAGCTATTATAACACAGAGTTATGATGAAGCCAGTCGAGGGGAAGGGTATTAGGGTAGGGAACAGCAGGGAGAGAGATCTGAAAAGAAAAGGTTAGAACAAATATGCATTTACTCATTCATAGAAATGTCACTCATCAATAGACTCTTGACTAAATGCGTTTCCGAGATATCAGATGGAGACCGCTTTTGAAATGAGAGCAAAGACCCTTCTTTGAAACATGGAACAAGAGTAAACTACAAGCTCAGAATCAAGAGATGGCAAGAGCTTTGGACTATGATTATACTCAGAAAATCAATCCTGAAACATCTATGCATTCAAAACATAAACCTTTGACCATGACCTAGAAAATCTCAAAGAATTAATATGCTTTTCACATCTTAAGCTTTTCAAAGGACAATGAAAACTATGATTTGCTTATCTCTAAAAATGCTTTCACATTCACAACTATAAAGGCTGAAAAGTTTCTACTCATTGAACTTGAAGCGCTTTACTTATAATACCAGGAAGCGCTTTTACTTGTCTTGCCTTAAAGCACTACGCTCATTATGCTAAGGGGGAGCTTTTACTCAAGTGGCCTGAATCACTTTGATTGTTGTGCCAAGAACCTTTTACTCCTGTGAATTGAAGCGCTTTAATTGTCGTGCCTAGAGCACTTTACTCCTATGGACTGAAGTGCTTAAATTGCCGTGCCAAGAGTGCTTTACATCTGTGAACTGAAGCGCTTGAATTGTTGTGCCAAGAGCACTTTACATCTGTGAACTGAAGCACTTCAATTGCCGTGCCAAGAGCGCTTTACATCTGTGAACTGAAACGCTTGAATTGCCGTGCCAAGAGCGCTTTACATTTGTGAACTGAAGCGATTGAATTGTCGTGCCATGAGCGCTTTACATCTGTGAGCTTAAGCGCTTGAATTGCTGTGCCAAGAGCGCTTTACATCTGTTAACTGAAGCGCTTGAATTGCCGTGCCAAGAACGTTTTACATCTGTGAACTGAAGCACTTGAATTGCTGTGCCAGGAGCACTTTACATCTGTGAACTGAAGCGCTTGAATTGCCGTGCCAAGAACGCTTTACCTCTGTGAACTGAAACTCTTGAATTGCTGTGCAAAGAGCGCTTTACACCTGTGAACTGAAACGCCTTTGATCTTTGCGCCAAGGCCACTGTACTCTGGAAACTGAAAACGGTTTGCTCGTTGTGCTAAGGGGCGCTTTACCTTTGGAAGTAACGACTTCCTCCAAAATTGGATTCATCAAGGCCTTACCACTACGAGTACGACCTACTCATTTTTTAATGCACCATGGAAACAAGGATACTTCGGTTGGATGTCACTCTGCCATTCAGGAACTCTGCTCTTCTTCAGAGAAACCCCCACGAGGTATGACTGCATCAACGTCTTCAAAATAGTGAGCAACGTGCTTCGGTGTGGCTGGGCTTTATAGGCCTGCCACACCCCAAGATGGCTGCTGCCTCTAAAAACATGGGAATTGTAGTCCCTTCATGGAATAGCAATGATAAGTGCATCTTGTCCACCAATGTCCTGATCCTGCAGCTCTATGAGCTTTGCCACAGGGCAGATGACGCTGATGGGCACCTTTGGAACAAGGGGGAGTGACAAGTGGTGCGCATAAAGCGCCGCAGAGCCGCGCAGCGGAGTTTCGGCCAAGACCTGGACCGCGCATGGCCTTATTCCTGGCATTACACCCCTCTCCCAAGCGCATTCCAGGGCCTGGTTTATCAGGATGGAGGCAGTGAAATCGTCACACCAAACGTGGTGCATGAACATGTCTTGCAGGTTCCCAAGAGTCATTTTCCGGTCCATATCCTTTCCAGGATACCAAGTACCAAAGGGAAGAACCCCTATATTTAGAGTCTAGAATAGATCGCACCTCATACTCCCAATGACCTTGGACTAATAGGGGAGCAGGTTGTGTGACGCTTGAGGGCGAAGCAGGTTTAAGAAGCAAAGTGTGAAACACCGGATGAATTTTCAAAGGCAATGGTAATTTTACCTTATATGTTACTGGGTTCACTTGTCGTTGTACTTCATAGGGCCCTATGAATTTTGAATGAAACATACTTTTATTTTTTAATACAATTTTTTTTGTGGATAACCAAACTCTATCTTTGTTTGTATACTGAGGACCAGGCTGGTGTTTTTTCATATTGCATTTTATATTTTTTCTTTTCTTGATGAAGATTTGTTTGTAATTGTGAATGTACCTTTTTCATGTGTGTTATCAGGTCCATGACTGCTGGAGTGTTTTGAGTAGAGGCAGGTAATGTAACTGGTAAAATGTGCAGATGACACCCATATATACCATTGAAAGGAGTTGAGTTTATTGAAGCGTGGTGAGAGTTATTATAAGCCAGTTCTGCAAGCCACAAAAGATCCAGCCAGGTTTTAGGAGACTTTGTTGCATAACATCATAAATATTGTTTCAGAGTTTGGTTTAGTCTCTCTTTTTGACCATCCGTTTGTGGATGATAACTAGTAGATAAAGTCTAATCAATTTGTAGAGCCTTACATCATTGTTGCCAAAAACGTGCAGAAAATTGTGTTCCTCTATCAGAGAGGATAACCCTTGGAAGTCCGTGAAGACAAACTATATTTTCTAAGATGATAGTCGCTAAGGTGTCGGAGGTTGGGAGCCCTTTACAGGCAATGAAATGACCATACTTGGTAAGACTGTCTACTACCACTAGAATGGTTGTGAACTGTTTTATTTGAGGAAGACCAGTAATAAAATCCATAGAGATATGTTCCCATGGATGATTGGGAACGGGTAGAGATATCAGTAGACCTTTGGGCTTGCTAAGTTCGCTTTTGCATCTTGCACATACTTCACATGATTGTAGCATTTGCTTAATGTCGTGAAGAAATGTAGGCCACCAAAAATACCTTTTCATGAGTTCTACTGTTTTTTGAGGACCTGGGTGACCTGCCAGAGGATGGCTGTGTAACCAATGAAAAGCTGTCTCTCTTAACTCCTCAGTAGGCAGGAATACTCAAGATTCATGTAGAGGTAAACCTTGTTGAATAGACCTCTTTGTGTCTTGTTGTAACCACTTTTGCCACTTAGTGATGTGAAAGTGATTACAAATGAGATCAAAACATTTCTCGGCAGCTACTTACCACAACACTTTTGAAGGCTTTATAATAGGCATGGTTTTTGTTCAGTAGGTTTGATTGAAGAATCTTGTTTAGATAATGCATCAGCCTTACGATTATCTATTCCTGGTCTAAAAGTCGCTATGAAATCAAATTCTGCAAAGAATAACATCCATCTTAGTTGTCTAGGAGTTAGTAGTCTGGCAGAACTCATAAATTGTAAATGTCAATGATCAGAATATACAGTTATGGTGTGTTTCGCTCCCAACAGATAATGTCTCCATTCTTTAAATGCATTACAAATTGCTAGTAATTATTTTTCTGCTATGGTGTAATTCTGTTCTGCTTCATTCAATTTTCTTGACGCATATGCTATGGGGTGCAATTGTCCGGTTTCTCGATGACGTTGAGACAGGATGGCCCCAAGGGCAACATCAGATGCATCAGCTTCCACGATGAATGGTTCCTCCACATTGGGGTGAGCTAGATTGGCAGCTGTAGTAAAAGCCTTTTTTAAATATTGAAATGCTTTCTCTGTCTTTTGGGACCAGTTGAAGACGTCCTTTTTTCTTAGCAATTTGGTGATTCATGCCACCTTTTGGGAGAAGTGATGGATGAAGCATCAATAAAAATTCACAAAACCCAAAAAACATTGACTATCAGGTACTGATTTTGGTGTGGGCCACTCGGACACAGTTTGAATTTTTCTGTCAGTCATTTGCATGCCGTCACGTGTTAAAATGACTCCTAAAAATTCAACTTCTTTGGTATGGAATTCGCATTTACTTAGCTTACAAAACAAAATATGTTTTTGTAGAGTTTTTAATACTTTTTTAACATGTTCTTCATGTAGATCTTCAGAGTTTGAATAAATCAATATATCATCAATATAAATGATGACAAAGATGTCTAGATATTCTCTCAGAACATCGTTTAGGAAATATTGAAAGGCTGCTGGGGCATTACACAGACCGAACAGCATCACTAGATACTCAAAGAGGCCATAACGAGTCTTAAAAGCCGTTTTCCACTCATCTCCCTCTCGAATTCGAACTAGGTGATAAGCACCTTGTAAGTCAAGTTTGGTATAAATGACAGCAGATTTTACCTGATCTAACAAGACTGGTATGAGAGGTAGTGGATATTTATTTTTAACTGTGATCCTATTTATCACTCTAAAGTCAACACAAGGCCTCAAATCGCCATTTGCTTTAGGTACGAAAAACAGCGGAGAAGCCGCTGGAGATCGTGATGGCTGAATTAGCTTGTTGGCTAAACATTGATCAAGGTACACTTGTAGCACTTGATTTTCTTTCTCCGATATTGCATAGATCCTACAATTTGGTATATTGGCGCCAGGTACAAGGTCGATCTGGCAGTCGTACGGCCTCTGAGGTGGTAATGAGCTCGCTTTCTTTTCACTGTAAACATCAGTATATTCTGAATACTGTGATGGCAAATCAATTTCCTTCTCAACTGCAGTAGCAATGGAGTGTTAAAGATTTCCTTCTTTGTTTCATCTTGATTGAAAACATTTCTTTGCAAAAGAAGAAGAAGAAAAACGCAAAACCTGGTTGCGCCAGTCTATGCATGGATTATGTAACATTAACCACGGCATTCCTAAGATAAAACCATATTGAGGTGCTTGGATTATATCAAAGTGAATGATCTCACAGTGGTTCTGATTCTCATCATCTTTGCAAATCATTTGTATTTGTGAGGTTTGTTTAGGAACGGGGCCTCCTGCCAACTCACTACCATCAACTACATACACAACTTCTGGAACCTTTTTCTTGACACTGGGTATATGCAAGCCTAGTGCCGTTTGTTGCCCCTGAATCAATTAGAACTTGTACATTATGTCTTTTTCCCCGCACAGTCATTTGTAATAAAATTCGGAAATGTTTGACATAACGATTTGGGCAAGAGCACACTGAAGGGATTGTCAATTTGCCCAAGAGGTCCCCTTCATTTTTTCTTGGGCACTTTAGTTTTCCTGTGAATTTTCAAAAGCAACCGCTATATTTTTCTTAGTCACAAATGTTGGGTCAATTTTACCTTTGGGTTTCTTTTGACATTCTTTTATGAAATGACCCTTTTTCCCACAATAAAGACACTGACCATTTTTTCGTCGCATGTCTTTCTCCTCTTTGGTCAGTGGTGGGCGAACAGTTCCGATATCCATCGGTTCTATAATAGAATCTGAAGATAATTGAAAGTGTCTGGATCTTTCCATTCACCAGTCTGTTTTTTCCCATTTTTTCCTTACTCCTTTTCTTTCAGAAAGTCTGTGATCAATCCGTAAGGTTAGATTAATTAAATCAGTGCAAGTTTCTGGTTGTGGTTTAACTTGGGCCAATACATCTTTTAGTTTGTCTTTTATCCCTTGATAAAATACTGCTGACCTTTTTTCCTCAGGCCAAGCGGTTTCCACCACTAACCGGTTGAAGTGTGACAAATACGCGATCAGGTCTTTATTTCCTTGACGTAATTCTAGTAGCTCTTTGTCTACAGACATAGTGATTGCGCATCTGTCAAAAACCTTTACGAATTCTTCTACAAAACGATGCCAGTTATATAAAAGAGGACTGTCTAATCAGACTAATGGCACTACCCAAGTAGCTGCATCACCATTCAGATATGATATAAGGAATGCAATTCTAGATTGTGCATCCGGAAAGGCACTAGGCAGACACGTAAAACGTAGTTCCACCTGTGTCAGAAACATTTGAAGCTTATTGGGGTCTCCAGAAACACTCTCTGGTGCAGCTAAAGGAATCTCTGTCGGCACATTCACAGCTATGTTAGTAGATGCGGAAGGCGTAGGACGAGACTCAGATTCAGAACCATCCACCTTACTCTGTAACTGAGTTACTTTATTCACTAAATCAGCTGTAACATTTTTTGAGTCTGTCAAATCCCTTTGCATCTGAGTGACTACTTGCATAAGGGTATCTAGGGTGGCCATTTTGCACAGCTCACGTACAGGAAAGTATAAACTTGTGGGCTCACTATTCTGTCACAGTGTCCTTTCCTCTGGATCTGCACATCGCTGAAGGGAGGGAAATCTGAAAAGAAAATTTTAGAACAGATATGCATTTACTCATTCATAGAAATGTAACTCATCGGTAGACTCTTGACTAAATGCGTCTCTGAGATATCAGATGGGGACCCCTTTTGAAATGAGGGCAAAGCCCCTTCTTTGAAACATGGAACAAGAGTAAACTACAACCTCAGAATCAAGAGATGGCAAGAACTTTGGACTATGATTATACTCAGAATATCAATCCTGTAACATCTATGCATTCAAAACATAAACCTTTGATCATGACCTAGAAAATCTCAAAGAATTAAATATGCTTTTTACATCTTAAGCTTTTCAAAGGACAATGAAAACTATGATTTGCTTATCTCCAAAAATGCTTTCACATTCACCACTATAAAGGCCGAAAAGTTTTTACTCATTGAACTTGAAGTGCTTTACTTATAATACCAGGAAGCGCTTTTATTTGTCTTGCCTTAAAGCGCTACGCTCATTATGCTAAGGGGGCACTTTTACTCAAGTGGCCTGAATCACTTTGATTGTTGTGCCAAGAACCTTTTACTCCTGTGAATTGAAGCACTTTGATTGTCGTGCCATGAGCACTTTACATCTGTGAACTGAAGCGCTTCAATTGTCGTGCCAAGAGCGCTTTACATCTGTGAACTGAAGCACTTGAATTGCCGTGCAAAGAGCGCTTTACATCTGTGAACTGAAGCGCTTGAATTGCGTGACAAGAGTGCTTTACATCTGTGAACTGAAACGATTGAATTGCCGTGCCAACTGCGCTACACATCTGTGAACTGAAATGCCTTTGATCTTTGCGCCAAGGCCGCTGTACTCTGGAAACTGAAAACGCTTTGCTCGTTGTGCTTAGGAGTGCTTTTCCTTTGGAAGTAACGACTTCCTCCAAAATTGGATTCATCAAGGCCTTACCGCTACGAGTACGACCTACTCGTTTTTTAATGCACCATGGAAACAAGGATACTTCAGTTGGATATCACTCTGCCATTCAGGAACTCTGCTCTTCTTCAGAGAAACCCCCATGAGGTCTGACTGCATCAAAGTCTTCAAAATAGTGAGCAACGTGCTTCGGTGTGGCTGGGCTTTATAGGCATGCCACACCCCAAGATGGCTGCTGCCTCTAAAAACATTTGAATTGTAGTCCCTTAATGGAATAGCACTGATAAGTGCATCTTGTCCACCAATGTCATGAACCTGCAGCTCTATGAGCTTTGCCACAGGGCAGATGACGCTGATGGCCACCTTTGGAACAAGAGGGGATGACAAGTGGTGCGCATAAAGCGCTGCAGAGCCGCGCAGCGGAGTTTCGGGCGAGACCTGGACCACGCATGGCCTTATTCCTGACAATTTGGGGCACTTTGCGCTTAGACCCTCATAACTTTTTGTCCACATAAGCTACCCATGCCAAATTTGTGTTCTTTTTTCCAACATCCTAGGGATTCTACAGGTACCCAGACTTTGTTGGTTCCCCTGAAGAAGACCAAGAAATTAGCCAAAATACAATGAAAATCTCGTTCTCGGGATCCTAGAAAAAAACATTGCTGAAAAGTAGACAAAATTCTGAATTCAGCAAGGGGTAATTTGTGTAGATCCTACAAGGTTTTCCTACATTAAATAACAGCTGGAGTTAAAAAATATTGAAATTGAGGGGAAAAAACAGCCATTTTTCTCAACTTTTCACTCTGTAACTTTTTCCTGCAATGTCAGATTTTTTAAAGCAATATACCGTTACGTCTGCTGGACTCTTGTGGTTGCGGGGATATATAGGACTTGTAGGTTCATCAATAATTCCAGGTACCCAGAGCCAATAAATGAGCTCCACCTTGCAATGGGTTTTCATTCTGTTCCGGGTATACAGCAATTCATTTGCTGAAATATAAAGAGTGAAAAATAGGTATCAAGAAAACCTTTGTATTTCCAAAACGGGCCCAAGATAAGGTGTCAAAAAGCAATGGTTATTTGCACATCTCTGAATTCTGGGGTGCACATACTAGCATGTGAATTACAGGGAATTTCTCAAATAGACGACTTTTTTGCACACTTTTTCCGAGTAAAATGGTACCGCAATTGCGTGGGTAGGCCTAATGATCGCGACAGGAAACACAACATGGACACATCACATTCTCCCAAAGAAAACAGACCTATTTTTTGCAAAGTGCCTAGCTGTGGATTATGGCCTCTAGCTCAGCCGGAACCTAGGGAAACCTACCAAACCTTTTAAAACTAGACACCTGTGGGAATCTAAGATGGGGTGACTTATGGGCTCTCACCAGGTTCTGTTACCCAGAATCCTTTGCAAACCCCAAAATGGGTCCAAAAAAACCACTTTTTCCTCACATTTCGGTGACAGAAAGTTCTGGAATCTGAGGGAAGACACAAATTTCCTTCCACCCAGCGTTCCCCCAAGTCTGCTGATAAACATGGTACCTCACTTGTGTGGGTAGGCATAGTGCCCGTGGCAGGAAATGCCCCAAAACACAACGTGGACACATCACATTCTCCCAAAGAAAACAGACCTGTTTTTTGGAAAGTGCCTAGCTGTGGATTTTGGCCTCTAGCTCAGCCGGCACTTAGGGAAACCTACCAAACCTGCACATTTTTGAAAACTAGACACGTAGGGGAATCCAAGATGGGGTGACTTGTGGGGCTCTCACCAGGCTCTGTTACCAAGAATCCTTTACAAACCTCAAAATTTGGCCCAAAAAAAACTTTTTGCATCACATTTCGGTGACAGAAAGTTCTGGAATCTGAGAGGAGCCACAAATTTCTTTCCACCCAGCGTTCCCCAAAAACTCCCGATAAAAATGGTACCTCACTTGTGTGGGTATGCCTAGTGCCTGCGAAAGGAAATGCCCCAAAACACTATCTATACACATCACAATTATCAAATACAAAACTACCTGTTTTGCGGGGGGAACCTGCATTTCTGGTCCTGGGTTCAGCCGCCATCTACGGAAACCTACGAAGCACAGACATATCTAAAAACTAGACACCCGAGGGAGTCCAGGGTGGTGTGTCTTGCGTGGATCCCCCAAAGTTTGTTACCCAGAATCCTCAGCAAACCTCAAATTTAGCAAAAAACAATTACATCTTTCTCACATTTTTGTGTGGGATCACCTACCACCCAACGTTCCCCTCAGGCTCCTGGTAAAAATGATACCTCACTTGTGTAGGTGGGCCAAGTGCCTGTGACAGGGAAGAGCCAAAAACATGTTGAAATTGAGGGGGAACCAAAGAGGGATCAAAAGGGCAGTTTGAAAAAAAACATTTTTAGGCTGACATTGTACAGAGCCACTTTTCTTAAATCTGCCCCTAAGACTTTGGTTGTACACAACATGAAAAGAGCATGTAAATAGAGGGAGTTGTGATAGTACTATAAGAAACAAGAGTCTAAATGGATCCCTTTCTTTTGTTTTCTTGTTTGTACATTGTATCAATATCAGACAAGAGTACATTTGTTTCTGTATGAATGATTTATGGAGTCCACATGAAATGTATTGGATTCTGTCACAAGTTTTTCTTCTTTGATTACATTGTTTTTGTGAGTATTCCTGTTCTTGGAGAAATTAACAATGTAATACAATGTCATGAAGGGTTCAAAGGCTTCATCATTGACTTATATTGAAGTGAGCAATGATAGGAGTTCCATTTCTAATGCCTGTTCTTATTAGGTCAGTTGTCTCTATAATCTTTGAGAGTGTATCATGACGTGCTCATACGTGCAAGCCGATGCCAGCTGATTGACTCGGGGTTAATGAGAATATCAATTGCATTTATAAATTCTTTGAAAACTGTCACAAACTTCAGATGTGCAAAAAAACAAAGACACGTCATTGTACATCCTGTGCTGTAAACATAGCAGTGCTTGATGATTTCACAAGAACAGGACCTATATAGGAGTAGAACTTCTAGAACCGAGTTCAACTCCTATCTCTACAATACACTTGGAAAACACACTCCAGGACAACCGAAACTACAGTTATGCCACACAATATTATATTGTGCACTAAGTGAAGTCCAAAAAATAACAATAGTGCAGACTGGCTTCAGGTGAACGATAATTTCACTTCTGCCTTCAAATCTTATTTGCACATAAGTGAAAGTATGAGTACACCTTTATGTCTTTGTTTCGAAAGAGAGATATTCTTCAATTAAGTATCAAACTGTTCTCTAACAATCCTGAACTTTATTCCCTATTGTTCTCGAGAATGAGCCTTCATATAAAAGCACATGCCAACCAAAAATGTTCTTTATTATAAAATCTAGCCAGAATTATATTAGGCCGAGCACTTGTGTTTTTTTTATCACAGCGTTGGAACTGCAAAAAAAAAAAAAAAGATTGAACTAGTTTTAACAAAAAAAGAACAACACAATTTGTACATGTTTCAAGTTCCTTAATGTCCAGTCATGTCAGACCCTTGGAATTACATTACCTATTCGCACATGACACTGTTTGGGACACACCCTGTCCTGCTGTTTTTCACCACCTTTAGAGCGACTCACTAGGTCAAAAAGGGGCTATGCTGGAATAGAGTGAACTAACCAGATTTCAGTTCTGGCAGCTATCCTCGAACCCAAACTGGATTCCAAGCCAGTACCAGCAAATTTGTTGTGCTTAGTTGCACAATGCAGTAGCCTGCAGAAGTAAAGGAAGGACTCTTATTTTCCCATGTGTGTCCCGGAAAAGCATTAATAAAGTGCCACCAATAAGCATGTTATCCAAATTTTCTCCCAGCTGATCCCGAAAAACCTTGTTGCCAAGCTCACAGAGATGCCCAGCAGAGAAAACAAGACTCACAGTTGCTAAAAGACAAATTTAGATATAAGAGGATTCTAACTTCCAGAGCTCTCTCAAGCTGTCTATGTATTTAAAAGGCTTGTATATTTAAGTATGCTTTGTAAGACAGTCAGTTATTGCTGTTGATGCAATTAGTTGCACGAATAATAACGATATCTATAATAATACTTATGATTAGGAGTTTGTGACTACACACAACTGCCTGATGTACCAACCTTCAAATACTGAAAGATTGAGATTGAATTAAAACCTGCAAGGTCCCCTACACATGCCTTGAGGTTACATGCAGGTTACATGTGGGCGCTTAACTCACTGAGCTAAAATACTAGGGTTGTAACTTGCGACCTGCAAAGAACACAATTATTTCTGCAAACAAGCAACACCTCGCAATGCTAGAACTCGTAAAATTAAATCTACGATGAATATCAAATGCTCTCTTTTGTAACAGACACATCGGTCTTGTGAGCTACTTTATGGTATTCCAAACCTTTGGCCAAAGACTGCACTCCAGCAAACCTATGAAGCACCAGATTTAATTCACCACTGATATCTCCTGAAACCTGCTGGAAACACAAAGTTAGCTGTGAGGTACTTTAACTCCATAAGCTCTCCCAACATATGGTCTGTTTGTGACCAACGAAACAAGCCTGAGTAACTTAGCTTTCATATTTTCCCTTGTTGGATCTTTGGGCAGAGTTCTCATAAAGTAATGTATAAGCTGACTGGCATCAACACCGCTCATCACAAATTTGAGCATCATGACTCCACACCTCATGAATCCACACCCATTCTGCCCTCCTATTGTGACCCCCAATTAGTTCCAGGAGTAATGTGGTTCCATTCCTAGCCCTGGGAATCGACGTTGTGTAGTGTTTGATCCAGATGAATTCCAATGTGTTTTACATTAGTGGGAGGGTGAAGAATTGAGTTGATGAACTCTGCTCTATGATCTATTTACTTTCTATTTAGAAAAAAAAATAATGGCCATGGGCATGGACAGTTCAGGGGTCCCCCAGAGGCCCCAGCACTGGCTTTCCGCCAGCCTTTCCATGGCTGGATGACTGCCATGGAAAGGCTAGCAGAAAGCTGAGTTGTAATCAGCAGGCAGTGCTGAGTTCAGTGCCACCGTGGCTGAGTACACCTCAGACCACTGTTTGCCCATCAGGAACAATGTTCCTGATTGTGACAGAGGTTCCCTGGCTGGTATACCTGGAGTGCAGTGCTCCAACCGTCACCGCGAGTGTGGCAGTCTTAGGACCACCTAACTCGTAATGAAGCCCTAAGTTTAATATTGGGCAGTGGGAAATGCAGGTGAGTCTCCACCAAGACTCCCCTACTTCTGCAGAACCCATGACCTCAAGGGAAATTAATTGGGGAAGCATACATAGCATTAAATGAAAGACGGACAACTGTCATGAAAGGGGATATGATTGCATTAATATTGTTTAGTATACCACTTCACCACACAGATACTATTAATATGTCCTGTACAACACTAGATGATGTCAATTTATTTGTATCCAATTGATTAACCTTGGATAGACCGGCAGTGAGTAGATATTTGTGTACAACAATGTGGTTCACTTATTATGAAAACTCAAAATGTGATAAATCGATAGATCGATAGATAGATCGATAGATAGATAGATAGATAGATAGATAGATAGATAGATAGATAGATAGATAGATAGATACGGTGAGTACTTGAGATAGATGTTACATGGGTCAGGGGTGCAGCTTTAGGCCACAGTAGAATGGGGGACAATGAAATTACCGAGGATCAGGGTGGCCCAGATGGTGTGGGGGATTATCTTGGGACATTACAGGTTGGTCTTGCTCACAGCCCAATATCCTCCTCCTTCTGGCTTGTGGAAACCACATCTATCGCCCCATCCACATTTGGATCTGAAGAGATCTTGTTACTTCAAAAGTTTGTATTTTTGAAATGAGCAGTTCAAGAACCATACGGCCTTTTTGTAGTTAGAGCTGAGCTGTGAATCATCTACTTTAAAATGTTGAAAATGTTGTTGGATTTGTTTTGCTAATCTGAGAGGAAAGAGTTTTGAAAACATGGTGGTAACAAAACATTGCAAATGATGCTGATTTATGTGTTTTGAAGCAAATATTTCACAGACTAATAATTATTTGCTTCAGATTTTTAGGTAAAAAATAACAACTATAGTGTGGTTAGGAAGTAAAGTATAGGTATACAATGTCAGCATCACAATTAAAATTTACAAAATAGAAATTATACTGAATTGTGAATCAGAGTTTTAACCGGTTCTGTGCCCAGGACGTAGTGGTTACGTCCTGAGGCACAGTGCTGCTCACGTCCTGGTCACAGAGCCCAGAGGGAGTGCTAGCCCTCCCTCTGTGGGGTTCTCCCCCAACCCCCCAAGTCAGGGATGGAAGGGGAAGCCCTTCCCCTTCCACCCGACCCCCCCCACCCCCCTGTGACGTCAGCGCGCGAGCGCGCACGCTGATTTGTCACAGGGCCTCCCCCATCGCGCTGGAAGCTCAGCTTCCAGCGCGATCGAAAGAGAAATGCTCAGCATTTCTCTTTCAATCACGTGGGGGAGGCCCAGAGAGGCTTCAAAGGGAAGGAAATGTATTTCCTTCCCTTTGAAGTCTCTCCCAGCGTTTCAAAAGCCGGATAGCCTGCAATCCGGCTTTTGAAACCCCACTAGACAGCAGGGATTTTTTTCTTTTTTTTTTAAATGGACATAAGGGAGCGACCCCTTGGGCAAGGGTCGCTCCGAGGCCTATTATTAGGCCGATTTGCCCCCAGGGGGGGCAGAAACCTCTAGGCACCAGGGATAATTTTTTTGTTTTTTCTTTTTGTTTTGTTTTGGTTCTTTTTTAGGTGGGAGCAACCCCTTAGGCCCCTTTGCCTAGGGGGCAAATTATATTTAGGCCATTTCTGCCCCCCTTGGGGGCAGATTGGCCTATTTTGATGTGGCCAATCTGCCCCCAAGGGGGGCAGAAACCACTAGACCCCAGGGAGTTTTTTTTCTTTTTGTGAATTTCACACAATGGGAGCGACCCCTTAGGCAAGGGTCGCTCCCCTGGGGGGAAAATTATTTTAGGCCGTTTCTGCCCCCCTGGGGGGTAGATCAGCCTATTTTGATTAGGCCGATCTGCCCCCAAGGGGGGCAGAAACCACTAGGGACCGGGGATTTTTTTGGTTTACAGATGGGGAGCGACCCCTTGGACAAGGGTCGCTCCCCTGGAGGGGAAAATTGTATTTAGGCCATTTCTGCCCCCCTTGGGGGCAGACTGGCTGATTTTAGGTCAATCTGCCCCCAAGGGGGCAGAAACCACTAGGGGCCGGCTGAGCTAGAGGCCAAAATCCGCAGATAGGCACTTTGCAAAAAACACCTCTGTTTTCTGTGAACAATTGTGATGTGTCCACGTTGTGTTTTGGGCCATTTCCTTTCGTGGGCGCTAGGCCTACCCATACAAGTGAGGTACCATTTTTATCGAGAGGCTTGGGGGAACGCTGGGTGGAAGGAAATTTGTGGCTCCTCTCAGATTCCAGAACTTTCTGTCACCGAAATGAGAGGAAAAAGTGTTTTTTTGGCCAAATTTTGATGTTTGCAAAGGAATCAGGGTAACAGAACCTGGCCAGAGCCCCACAAGTCACCCCATCTTGGATTTCCCTGGGTTTCTAGTTTTCAAAAATGCACTGGTTTGCTAGGTTTCCACAGGTGCCGGCTGAGCTAGAGGCCAAAATCTACAGATAGGCACTGTTTTCTATGAAAAAATTTGATGTGTCCACGTTGTGTTTTGGGCCATTTCCTTTTGTGGGTGCTAGGGCTACCCACACAAGTGAGGTACCATTTTTATCGGGAGACTTGGGGGAACGCTGGGTGGAAGGAAATTTGTGGCTCCTCTCAGATTCCACAACTTTCTGTCACCGAAATGTGAGGAAAATGTGTTTTTTTAGCCAAATCTTGAGGTTTGCAAAGGATTCTGGGTAACAGAACCTGGTCAGAGCCCCATAAGTCACCCCATCTTCGATTGCCCTAGGTCTCTAGTTTTTAAAAATGCACAGGTTTGGTAGGTTTCCCTAGGTGCCGGCTGAGCAAGAGACCAAAATCTGCAGGTAGGCACTTTGCAAAAAACACCTCTGTTTTCTTTCAAAAAATGTGAAGTGTCCACGTTGCGTATTGGGGCATTTTCTGTCACGGGTGCTAGGCCTACCCACACAAGTGAGGTATCATTTTTATCGGGAGACTTGGGGGAACGCTGGGTGGAAGGAAATTTGTGGCTCCTCTCTGATTCCAGAACTTTCTGTCACCGAAATGTGAGGAAAATGTGTTTTTTTAGCCAAATTTTGAGGTTTGCAAAGGATTCTGGGTAACAGAACCTGGTCAGAGCCCCACAAGTCACCCCATCTTGGATTCCCCTAGGTCTCTAGTTTTCAAAAATGCACAGGTTTGGTAGGTTTCCCTAGGTGCCGGCTGAGCTAGAGGCCAAAATCTACAGGTAGGCACTTTGCAAAAAACACCTCTGTTTTCTTTAAAAAAATGTGATGTGTCCATGTTACGTTTTGGGGCGGTTCCTGTAGCGGGCGCTTGGCCTACCCACACAAGTGAGGTATCATTTCTATCGGGAGACTTGGGGGAACATAGATTAGCAAAACAAGTGTTATTGCCCCTTGTCTTTCTCTAAATTTTTTCCTTCCAAATATAAGAGAGTGTGTAAAAAAGACATCTATTTGAGAAATGGCCTGTAATTCACATGCTAGTATGGTCACTCCGGAATTCAGAGATGTGCAAATAACCACTGCTCCTCAACACCTTATCTTGTGCCCATTTTGGAAATACAAAGGTTTTCTTGATAGCTATTTTTCACTCTTTATATTTCAGCAAATTAATTGCTGTATACCCGGTATAGAATGAAAACGCACTGCAGGGTGCAGCTCATTTATTGGCTCTGGGTACCTAGGGTTCTTGATGAACCTACAAGACCTATATATCCCCGCAACCAGAGGAGTCCAGCAGACGTAACGGTATATTGCTTTCGAAAATCTGACATTGCAGGAAAAAGTTACAGAGTAAAACGTAGAGAAAAATTGCTGTTTTTTTCACCTCAATTTCTATATTATTTTTTTTCAGTTGTTATTTTCTGTAGGAAACCCTTGTAGGATCTACACAAATTACCCCTTGCTGAATTCAGAATTTTGTCTACTTTTCAGAAGTGTTTCGGTATCTGGCATCCAGCATTGTTTTCATGCCCATTTCTGTCACTGACTGGAAGGAGGCTGAAAGCAAAAAAAAACGTAAAAATAGGGTTTGTCCCAGTAAAATGCCAAAATTGTGCTGAAAAATTGGGTTTTCTGATTCAAGTCTGCCTGTTTCTGAAAGCTGGGAAGCTGGTGATTGTAGCTCTGCAAACCCTTTGTTGATGCCATTTTCAGGGAAAAAAAACCAAGCCTTCTTCTGCAGCCCCTTTTTCCCATTTTTTTGAAAAAAACGAAATTTTCCCTGTATTTTGGCTAATTCCTTGGCCTCCTTCTGGGGAACCCACAAAGTCTGGGTACCTCTAGAATCCCTAGGATGTTGGAAAAAAAGGACACAAATTTGGCATGGGTAGCTTATATGAACAAAAAGTTATGCAGGCCTAAGTGCGAACTGCCCCAAATAGCCAAAAAAAGGCTCAGCACAGGAGGGGGGAAAAGGCCTGGCAGCGAAGGGGTTAAAATGGAAATCCATTATGCCAAGTGCAGCTTGTCAATAGGAGTGGGGTTAATCTTTTGTGGGTGGGTGCCCGTCCAGACCTATATCCTTTCCTAAACCTCCTATAACTCTCCTTTCTCCTCCGTGAATCCAAACATTTTATTCACATAGATATTCCCCATTTTCCAGCCCCTTCTCCTGGCCCCTCCCTCATTTAATACTAAAAGAAATACTTGGGTGGGCTGAGACTCTGAACCTTAAACTATTCTTAGATTAGATTATTCTCCTAGCAGTCACAGACCTTCATGCACAAAAACGGTATACTGATTTCTTAGTGTTGTCTATTCTTGATATTTAATTTTGATTAGTTAATAATTTCATATTTTGTGGAATTCCTCAGTCTGGATGTTATGCTGTTATGGCTAGTGTATGTTATTTCATTCTTCAAATTGCCATTAAATGGGTTAGGGCTTGGGGTCAGCCGGATCCATCTCAATTTTTTTGAATAACTGAGTTTAGGTGTTGTGAATGTTTTTGTATAATACTTAGAAGACTACACTTTTCTCAGAGAGAAGTTAAGATGTGTTCTGTATATGTGGTGCCAAATTTTTGCAAAGGAATTTAAGACGGTGTGTCATGGTTCTCAATAGCTGGGATTTCAATTAGCATTTGAGCTATGGGTGAGCAATCGTACTATTTCTGAATAGTTAGGTAAACTATTTTTATTGATAAATTATGATAAATTATGATAATCATATTTTCCAGTTCAAGATTACTCAATAGAATTATACACCTGTACACAGATGTGAAATTAATGCTGTTAAGTGAGATTACATGTTTTAATCCAGTGCAACTAACAAACACTCTGTGAATAGTGAGATATTTTTTCAGCTTCACATGACAAGATAAGGTAACATTTGATGCTAAACAAATTGACCACAACATCTGACACTGCATGAGTAGTGGTGATTTGTAACCTCAAAAAATCTTTTGTTGAGTTGAACACTTTTGTAACAGGGCTACCCAATTTAGGTCCTGGAACTCCTCTGCCTTTGTTGAAATGCCACTTAAGAATGAATCCTAATATTGGTACAAGTAAATTAAACCAGTTTATATTGAGTCAGGTTTTGGACCAAAGGCAACTGAGAGGCCTATAGAGACAAACAGACAAATGTGCTATCTTATGCTGTCCTTGCAGTTATCTTGTGATGTATCAGGCAATTCCTAACTGATATTGGTTGCACTGAAATGTGAAATCACCACAAGGCTGGCATGTCATTATGGAAACCTGTTTCCAGTCCTCAACGTTTGTCAGAAATTGAGTTATTGGTATGTTTGGAAGTGAGGTATCTTTACCAACTAAATAAACCCAATATGGTTAGGTCAAAGCACAGTTCTGCTCAACCTCTAATAGCTACAGTACAAGCAGCTGGCAATCACCAGAGAAGTGCATGCTAAGTCAAGCAGTACTAAAAACTCTAAAGTGAAGAACACATTTAAATTCCCAAGCCAATATAGAAAAATAAACAAAAAAATAATGAGCAAAAAGGCAGCAAAATCTTGAAAATTAATTACCCTGAACTAGAGACATGCTTTTTTGTCATTTTAGGGCAAACATTAAGTAAAAGTAAATCAAATATCGGAAGACACTTTTCCCAGGTGACCAGGTCCTAGGTGTGGTTTTAAGCTAATTGCGATGGAGTGAGGTAATCTACTCCAAGCGGGTTGTCCCAGGCATGACCACTGAGGGTCATTCATGAAGCCAACCCGCCAATGTACCACTCAGACCGCCATGCGGTAACAACCACCAAGCTGGAGATATCCAACTCCAGCCCGGCGGCTGTCATTGTTCCACCTGCGGGATTATGACCCCGCTTTCCGCCATGGGCCACGGAAACCATGGTGGTAGGCCATATCAGTGACAGGGAACTTCTTCCCTGTCACTGATAGGGGTCCCCCTTCTTCTCAAGGTACCCCCCACCAACCCAACCTCTCCAGAACCCACCACCCCTCCTACATTCACGCCCCCTTCACATACACACATGCATACACACACCCATTCCAACATGCTTCTACGCATGCATAAATCCATTCACACACACATCCGCACACATTTTCACACATACATGCATTCACATAACACAGCATACATGCACTCACACCTCCATACATGCACACACGCATTCAACACGCAACACACACCCGCATCCACGCATCCACAAACATTCAAACACCCCCACAGACACACACAACACCCCCTCCCCTGTCGGAGACCCGACTTACCTGTATTCAGGGGGTCCTCCGGCAGGAGAAGGGACGGGGCACTGCTACCACCACCAGCATCCGCCAATAGAACACCGCCAGGGTGTATTATTTCTCATAATATGTCTGGCGGCGGCCTCCTGGCGTGGCGCTGCTGCTGGCAGCAGCGCCACCTTACTGCCATCCGCCGGCATAGCCACAACTGGATTTCCGCCCTTCTTGTGGCAAAATCCATCTGTGTTCATAATACGGCTGATGGCTGGTAGCTGCGGCAATGGTCTTTTGGTGGCCGATGCCACAGCGGTAGACGGTTTTTACCACCAATGTCAAAATGAGGGCCGTAATGTCACCACTATATCAAATCTTTAAAATCAAACTGGAAATATCTTTGAATTGTTTTTCAGGCCTTTTTCTATGAGAAGACAGGGAATTCAGGTATAATTCATTCTAAGCTTAGTTAGCGAAAAATGTAGCAAAGCCTACACAGTGAATTAGCTTTTGCCTTTTATTTCATTGTAATACCACCCTACCTCCAATATGTAGTGCACCCTATTTTTTATATATTAGCACCCTGTCCTGTGGGTTTACAAGTTACACTTTAGGGCTGATTTGTGAATACATGACAATAGGCATTTCCTACATAACAAAAGTATTTTGCCTGACATGTCACTGAAGTACATTTAAACTTTAGCCCAGACAGGGGTGACAGACATATATTTTAATGATATATGTAGGTGGTGTGAATATATTTTGCAGCTCACAAATGACATTTAACTTTTCATGCCATAGTCAAACTTTAGCACCATTTTAATCAACTGATAGGGAAGTTAGAAAGGCCAAAGGGAGGAATCCAGTGTATAGCACGTTTTAGAGGAGAAGCATAGACAATTTACCACTGTTCTGCAGTGTTCTGTGTCAACAACACACAACTCATCCTCTCCCAAAAACACCACCAAGACTAACTTCCACAACTGCATGATGGACATTGTCTACAAGATGAAGGACAACTGCCTCAAGCTCTAAAACGGACAAGACAGAGTTAACGATTTTCAGAAACAACAGCCCCCCAAGGGATGCATCCTGGTGGCCCTCGGGACTCTAGCCTCTACCACCACTGACCACACTAGGAATCTAGGCATCATTCTGAACAGCTAGCTAACCATGATGACATAGATCAACTTGATGTGTGCTGGACTCTGATTTTGCTGTTTTTGTTACTCAGGGCACTTTCCCACTGCTAACCAGTGCTAAAGTACAAGTGCCCCCTTACAAAATGTGCATGTAATTGGCTTATCCATGATTGGCATATTTGATTTATCAGTAAGTCCCTGGTATAGTGCATTAGAGATGCCCAGGGCCTGTAAATCAATTGCTACTGGCGGGCCTGCATCACTGGTTGTGCCACCCACACAAGTAGCTCTGTAATCATGTCTCAGACCTGCCATTGCAGTGTCTGTGTGTGCATTTTTAACTGTAAATTCGACTTGGCAAGTGTACCCACTTGCCAAGCCTAAACCTTCCCTTTTCTTACATGTAAGACACCCCTAAGGTAGGCCCTAGGTAGCCCCCAGGGTATGGTTAAGGTAGGACATATAGTAATGTGTTTTATATGTCCTAACAGTGAAATATTGCTAAATTCGTTTTTCACTGTTGCAAGGCCTGTCCCTCTCATAGGTTAACATGGGGGCTACCTTTAAATCTGATTAAAGTGTAGATTCCCTTTGGGAGCGGATAGACATGTGGAGTTTGGGGTCTCTGAGCTCACAATTTAAAAATACCTCTTTTAGTAAAGTTGCTTTTAAGATTGTGTGTTTGAAAAAGCCACTTTTAGAAAGTAGGTATTTTCTTGCTTAAACCACTCTGTGACTCAGCCTGTTTATGGATTCCCTATCTGGGTCAGTTTGAGAGTTGGGCTGTTTGCACCTCTCTCTATACAGTGACACAAAGGGAGCTGGGGTGCAGCCTGCATATCTTGAAGAGCCATCTGTGCTGGGAGGGAGGAGAGGAGTGGTCACTCACACCTGAAAGGGCTGTGCCTGCCCTCACACAATGCAGTCTCCAGCCCCTGGGTGTGTGTCTGGGGCCTGGCCTGGGCAAGGCAGGATCTTACACACAAGAGAGACTTTCCTTTGAAGTTGGCCTACTTCAAACACAGAAAGGAGTATACATAGTGGACCCAAAACATCTGAAAATTAGATTACTTTTGGAATCAAGAGGAACCCTTGCCAAGGAGAAGAGCTGAGGAGAAGAGCTGAGGAGAAGAGCTGAGGAGAAGTGCTGCCCCTGCCTGTGACTGTGTTTTGCTGGGCTATCCTGCAGTTGCTGTTTCTGCCGGTGAAAGGGGACAAAGACTGTACTTTGTTGCGCAATCCTGCTTGAGAGGAATCTCCAAGGGCTTGAACTGAACTTGCCTCCAGTTGTTGAAGTCTCAGGACCATCAAAGACTTCCCCTGCCAGCACCTGGACTCTCTGCTGAGACTCCTGCCCTTCCAAGTGGTGCCCTACTCAGTCCCTGGGCCCTTGAGAGGTGAAGCTGGCAGACAAGAACTGAAAATCCTCACACAGGATGCCGTGCAGGGAAATTTACAACGCACCTTCTGCAACGCGGCTGATAAACATCACGCCACCGGTTTCTCGGCTAATATCGACATTCCACCTGCATCGAGGCATTGAGCATTTTCTTGCTTATACCATTTCTGTGACTCTGCCTGTTTGTGGATTCCCTGTCTGGGTCAGTTTGACAATTGGGCTGGTTGCACCTCACACTAGACAGTGACACAAAGGGAGCTGGGGTGCATCTGCATTTCCTGATGAGCCATCTGTGCTAGGAGGGAGGGGAGGAGTGGTCTCTCACACCTGAAAGAGCTGTGCCTGCCCTCACACAATGCAGTCTCCAACCCCCTGGTGAGTGTCTCAGGCCTGGCCTGGGCAAGGCAGGATTTCACATTCAAAAAATACTTTACTTTGAAGTACGCATACTTCAAAGGAGAAATTGGGCATAAGAAGGGCACCCAACACCACAGCCTTTAGAACACTTCTGGAAACCAAGAGGAACCTCTGCTTGGAGAAGAGCTGAAGGTCTCAGGAAGAAGAGCTGCCCTGCCTGTGACTGTGCTTTGTGGAGCTATCCTGCAGCTGCTGCTTCTGCAAGAGTAAGGGGGCAAAGACTGGTCTTTGTGTGCCTTCCATCTTGTGAAGATCTCCAAGGGCTTGATTTAGATCTTGCCTCCTGGTGCTTGAAGTCTCAGGGACAGCAAAGACTTCTCTCTGCCAGCACCTGGAGTCTCCGGAGAGACTTCTACTCTGCCCTGTGGTGCCCATCCAGTTCCTGGGGCCCAGAAAGGAGAAGCTGACAGCCTAAGAGGAAGAAATCCGTGCACAGAACGCTGTGCAGGGAAAAGATCAATGAAACTCCCATCTGCGGCTGGAAAATCGACGCACCGCCAGCTTCGTGGCTGAAAATCGACGCTCACCTGTAACTCAACCAAAGAATCAATGCACGAAGCTGGAGAAACGACACGCAGCATCGCTGACGGAGGCTGGGAGATCACAACCCACTCTGCGTGGTTTTCAGATCATCGTGTGGCTGGATTTCCGGTGCAAACACCGATGGCTGTGTAAAAACCACGCAAGGCCTGCTCGGACCAGAGAGTTCTGACCAGATCGACGCATTGCTCTCCTGCAGAAATAAGAAACTATGTGCCCTGACCCCACGAAAGGAGAAACGACGCAAGATCTCACCCGTGAATGAAATTGACGCATCGCAAGCCCTTTTTGACACACACTCACCTGTGCGGGGTTATTTTTGACTCACCCAAGGTACATTTTCACGCTATCAGTGTTAGTGTGTGCTCACTGTGCCACTGGAATCAAGCTAGCCTGGCTGAAGAAGGGTGATACCCTGAAACCGGTCCCAGGATGCTTGTTTCCGGTCCAGGGAGGACCTGGCCTGGCAGTTCGGGCTGGACTGTTCCCATGAGGAACAGGGTCAAGACTGATTTGCATATGGCTGGGTCCAAACTGGGGTGGCATGGTGAGCAAATGAACGATGGATTAAACCGAGATCTGTGACTGGGGGTGAGTGTTTGCATTGTCAACACTCCGTCCATCATCCTTTTGTGTTGCTAAAGTTGTCCTAAGTCGGAAGGGTATGCCCAGACGTGGGTCCCTTGCTCACTGTGCCACTGGAATCAAGCTAGCCTGGCTGAAGAAGGGTGATACCCTGAAACCGGTCCCAGGATGCTTGTTTCCGGTCCAGGGAGGACCTGGCCTGGCAGTTCGGGCTGGACTGTTCCCATGAGGAACAGGGTCAAGACTGATTTGCATATTGCTGGGTCCAAACTGGGGTGGCATGGTGAGCAAAAGAACGATGGATTAAATCCAGATCTGTGACTGGGGGTGAGTGTTTGCATTGTCAACACTCCGTCCATCATCCTTTTGTGTTGCTAAAGTTGCCCTAAGTGGGAAGGGTATGCCCAGACGTGGGTCCCTTGCCTAGTGTGCCACTGGAATCAAGCTAGCCTGGCTGAAGAAGGGTGATATCCTGAAACCGGTCCCAGGATGCTTGTTTCCGGTCCAGGGAGGACCTGGCCTGGCCTGGCCTGGCAGTTCGGGCTGGACTGTTCCCATGAGGAACAGGGTCAAGACTGATTTGCATATGGCTGGGTCCAAACTGGGGTGGCATGGTGAGCAAAAGAACGATGGATTAAACCCAGATCTGTGACTGGGGGTGAGTGTTTGCATTGTCAACACTCCGTCCATCATCCCTTTGTGTTGCTATAGTGTGTGTTTTAAACCACATAAAGACTCTTTTTGCTTTTTAATTGATAACTTGACTTGTGGATGGTGGTTTTTGTTGTCGTTTTGGTCTTGTTTTCTTTAGATAAATATTTCCTATTTTTCTAAACCTGTGTTGATTTCATTAAGTTACTGTGTGTGTTGGTACAAATTCTTTACACCTAGCACTCTGAAGTTAAGCCTACTGCTCGTGCCAAGCTACCAAGGAGGTAAGCAGGGGTTAGCTGAGGGTGATTCTCTTTTACCCTGACTAGAGTGAGGGTCCTTGCTTGGACAGGGGTTAACCTGACTGCCAACCAAAGACCCCATTTCTAACACCCTCCACCTCACGTAGCTCCACTGGCTCACTGTACAGAAAATATGCCAGTTCAAGCTCCTGACCCATGCATACTAGGCCTTACACAGCTGCGGACCCAACTACTTATAAAGGACAGTATATATCATAGGTTCCGTCTACAGACTTTGTTGATGCATATATTGCCTACCTGTCTTTAATGGCTTCATATATGTATGCAAATGTTCCTATTATGGGCATACCATGATAATATGTTTTTCTGACTTGCCATATGTTTTCTTATGTTCCTGCTGTGGGCGTTTATGATATTCTTATGACAAGTACTTTAGTGTAGTAACATGTTTCTTGACTACTGCTTATGTTGCAGAATACTGATTAACCTGTGTGTTATATGTGACTACTGCTAGTTTGCAGAGTAACTAATGTGTAACGTTCTGACAACTGCTAAGGTAGCAGGATACTACTGATATATTGGTCTAATAATTGTGTACAATACAGTATATTTGCATATAACCTGGTGTTGTGTTTCCTTTATGATGGAGATAGTGCATCACATGTGTTCTGTGTGTTGTGCAAACGCTTTACACATTGCCTCCGGGTTAGGCCTGACTGCTCGTCCGAAGCTACCAAGGGGGTGCGCAGGGGTTACCTTGGACGTGTAACTCCCTTGACCTGACTAGAGTGGGTGGGTTCTGCCTGGCTGAGGTGCATACCCTAGCCAATCAGAAACCTAATTTCTAACAGCTGTTATCAGATTCATTCAGTTGCAATAAACTAAGACTGCAACACCCAGAATGTATTGGGTTGTTAATGAAACGACCTAGACTGAAAAAATTGTATCACTCAATACATGCAGTCACCTGGTAACATCAGATCCGCTTGAATCTCTAAGCTAGTCTTATTTCATCAAACACCGATATAAGGCCATAATTTTGCAAAAGTCTGATGACCCACAATTGCTGTCCAGCTCTCCGACCTTATAGAACTCCAATAGATTCTTTCTGGTTTCTCTTTCGTACGCCCTCTCACCTCTATCTTTAAGAGATTCAAACCAAATAACGTTTACAGGGGTACTGTAAAAACACTGATAAACTGATAAATACATAAATAGAAAGTCCTGATTTATCCAGAAGGAATGCACACACCTGAAAACGTTTGAAATTCCTTTTACTGCTTGGAATGACACATTTCTCGGCAGATGAAACTAGACAAAATATTCTCATTGTTATTCTTGGTATTGAGTAGATGGAAAGTGCCCCCTGCTCAGCCGCGGCCCGTCCTTTAGGGCTGAGGGGCCACGCCTCCCCTCCATTTGCCCCTCATGAAGAGTTCCTGTCAGGCTGAGCAAAGGTCAGCCCGACAAACACTCTTCATGTTCAGCTCAGGCAGCCAGGAGTGAGACATGCGTGATTTGCGCAGACTCCATGCTGCCTGAGCTTAACTTTGCTGGGCTGAAGAGGTCACAGCTCCTATGGGCGTAACCTCCTTGGCTCAGCAAAGGTGCCTCGAGGCCCTCCCACTCGGTGATGAGGGAAAGCGTCACCCATTGACTCCGACCTGGGCGCTTCAGGTTTAAACTCTGAAGCGCCTAGGGCGAGTGTCAATCAGTGACAGCTCGTCACAGAGTGGGGTGGAGTCAGAAATTTCACTGAACCCATCCCACTCTGTGACGAAGTTGGGACTGCTGCCTTCCCTCATTGGTTGACCTAAGGTCAGCCAGTGAGGGAAGGCAGCAGTCCCAACCCTCCTGGGACCTCCGAGCTGAAAGTAAGTGTGTGTGTCTTTTTTTTATTTTTATGAATGTTTGGTGCATGTGTGTATTTTTGAATGTTTGTGAGTGTTGTGAATGGACGTGCGTGCGTGTGTGAATGAATGTGAGTGCGCTTCCCGCCCACCCCCCTCCCTCCTAAAATTACCGGCCGCCACTGCCCCGGCTTAATTTACATTCCTGTCTAGTTATTCAAAATATGCTGATGCTTGACAAGACATATTAAAAATAAACTTGTCGTTTTTTTACACCCTTGCAGCAGGGCTTCTACCTCATCTAAGTGCTCTAAAAACAAATGGTTTTTAGAAGTCAATGTATGGTACTTAGTTTACTACATTTCAGAAAAACGGCAGGCAGAGTCAGCTGTCCCAGAATTATATTTATGACTGGCTTCATCGGTAAACGTTCAACTCACTGAGCCATCCTTCCGGTTACTATGTAAAGCTTCAAATAGAATCCTTTGTTGGTGCTAATTCCGTTAACGTTGACCTTTTGGTTGTGTCTTTAGAGCCTTATTCAACAAACCTCTGTTGTATAGTTACAACGAATTCAAACTGAAGCATAGTAAGGTCTTAAGAAAACGGAGTTACCAGACCGTATTGTGGGCATAATGAAAGGCTGCACAAATTATGTAATCCGAGGTGCACAGAGAGGCTGGTCGCCTGCTGAAGGACAAAGGTAAATTACATACAAAACGAATGAGCAAAGCAAATAATGCACTACAGGTAATTCATTGCCTTTGACAGCGTAAGTCTTATATAGCAAGAGAAATCCGTTGCTGCATAAATGCTCCTTCAAGTGGTTTCTTGTGGCTATCCCATGCCCATTACACCGTAAAAGGCATATTTACAATTTCGGCGGCGGGGTAAATAAATATAACAATTAATTACGCATGTACTTTTTTGAACAGATGTAGTGCAAAACAGGAATAAAATCCATTTTAAACTACACAACTCCTCAAACTAAAGTAGCACTTGCATGATGAAACTTTTATATTTTTAAAAATCAACCAGGAGAAACGGATAATTTATGAGTCTGGTGAAATTTTTGTGGAAAATTTACATTTTGTTCCTATTGCACAGATGTGGAAATATAACCAAAATTACTTAGCAATTTCAGAGAACACATTTACCAGTTAAAGGGACAAATAATGAGCTCCATATCTTTGTGTCTAACTTTATTCAGTCTTATCACAAAAATCGTTTTAATTTTACAACACCTGACAGCTCACAACTCATTCATAATACTGATTTATCACATTGCACTTTTAGTCTTGGCAATCGATCATGGGAAGAAAGTGACACGTATTGGGAGAATGTGGAAGCGTGTAATCAATTCACTGTCTGATAAAAAATGTTTTATTGTGTTTCCTCATCAAAGCAATCAATCTGCTCTTTGCAGGGTTTTCTTTCCACTATCAAATATAGCTGCCACTGAAGAAAGATAACCTGGGACTAAAGTTCACATTTTATGGGGGAATAGCTGAAAGTCTATTTTATGAACACCCTATCTTTACATATGCAACGTAAACAGTTTTTCCAGAGCAGATGGGGTGCTTGCTGCTTCTCATTAATAGGCAAACACCTTCCTATAAATATCCAGCGACAACACCTGTTCTTGTAAAACATAATACATTTTTATAAAAGATGAGACGACATAAAGATAATCGCACCTACGGTGCACATTGTTTATTCAAAATGCTTTCTTTGGTCTTTCTCAATTAAATTGGCTAAATATTGCATTAAATATTATAATAACCCTAGTCAGCGCGAGCTTTTCTATTCTCTAAACTCACACCAAGAGTGACTTTACTGTCATGACTAGGGGTGGGCAAAGTTCATAAGATTTTCTCTTGTGGGCTTCCCGTAATTATTGTGACTACTGCGATTAAAACACAGAGGGACATATTTATGAAAACTGTCACACACATTTTGAAACGCCAAGCATGCGCCGTAATTATGGTATGGCACACCATGTCATAAGGTCCCCAGGAACTTAAAAAAAATTACTCATCCATGGGACGGATGCAGCAGCGAAAACTGACGCATGTGCAGCCAAAGTGATGCAAAGCTGCTTTGTGGGTCGTAAACAAGCGCTTACATGCCGCGAATCACATTTGAATCAGTTTAGTTCAGTTTAAGTTTATTTCGGATACTTTTTATATCCATAAAAAACACAATTATAAAAATCCATTCATAAAATCCAATCAATATAAAACAGCACCCCTTTTTAAAAAAAAATAAGTACAGAGAAATATATTAAATACTAACATCCACAAGATTAAAACCACCACAAACATTCAAGATACTCCACCCAATACCCTGGGGTAACACTTTAGGTACTCTTCACTTAAATAATTTGCTTTAGCGTTGAGAGCGCATCATCGCTACATCTCCCCTTTGTTTCAGCTATGGTTGTCCTTCTAAGTTTTAAAACGTCTGTTAAAAAATGAGCCACCCCATAGCAAATAACTGGGGATTGCAGCAATTGTAAACACAGCAAAGCAAGTTTTACCTGCACAAAGCCCTTCCCTCTAAGTGAGGGCCAGATATGCTGTTTCCTTAAAGTGCCATAGTGCTCACAGAAAAAAATAAAGTGCAGTGTGTCCTGGATGGAAAAGTCGTCATAGGAACACAGCTTCTGCCTGTCCCTGCCAATTTGGCCATCAGGTTCAGCCAAAAGCCAAAACAACCTATTTAACCTAAAGCGTGTCAATAAAAGACCATGATGGACAGAAGTCACTATCTGAAGATAGGGTTTCATAACCTCCCCAGTTTTCAAAATACTATAAAACCTAATCAATGTTTTTTATAATTCTTCCCCTTCTTGTATCAACTTCGCCCTATCCAAAAACTGCTTTTTGATTCAACATCCATCCCGCTTTGTAATATGTTCCGGGGTCACAAAAAACTTTTGGCAGACCAACGTTTCCAAGGGTTCTTTGATATAACATAACCAGGGTGTCTTAAGACAGTTTTGCAAAGCAAGGCAATCTTTAATGATGGTCTGATTTAACTCTAACTCAGAGTTGACCCATACCTTAAACCACCTTACTAATGGAGAGGCAGCTAACATGTCTGTAACATAGCTCAAACCCAGTTCTTCATGTGTGGCAAATGTAGAAGCCAATTTCGGGAAACATAATAATCTTTTTATTAAGACATTCTCCACCCTCTGTAAATCCCCACAGTCCTTCTAACCCCATTTGTCGCTGCCATAGTGCGCAATCACCAGGCACTTACCCAAATACACCTTCAGCATGGCTTGTGGTGGTCTGAACCCCAGCCTAACTGCAAAATCAAAAAGGCCGGACACTGAACTGGCGAAATTATTTCTTTTAATTCTTCTTTGTGGGATCCAAGTCTATTGTCAAAGAAAACTTCCAAATAAGGTAAGTGGAAACCTAATGACCTCCCTGCCTCCCCCGAAATTATGCTTATGTGCTTTTTGATGTTTTCCAAGCTCCATAATATAGGATTTAGAATAATAAGTCTCCAAGTCAAGCGAGGCCATGAAAGTAATAAAGGAGTCCAAATGTCTTTGAAGCCCCACCTCAGGTCTGGCTATTAGCACAGTGTCATCTGCATACACTAAGGCAGGGATGTACTGCTGCCCAAACCGGGGAGTGTCCGGGGTAGCTAAGCACAAAGTGGGAGACAGATTTTTTAAATTATATATATAGGCCCATATTTATACTTTTTGACGCAAAACTGCGCTAACGCAGTTTTGCGTCAAAAAAATTAGCGCCGGCTAACGCCATTCTGAAGCGCCATGCGGGCGCCGTATTTATCGAATGACGTTAGCCGGCGTTAGCCGCCGGCGCCGTCTGGTGTGCGTTAAAAAAAACGACGTACACCAGGCAGCGCCGGCGTAGGGGGATATGGGGCTTGGGCGTCAAGAAATGGGGCAAGTCAGGTTGAGGCAATTTTTTCGCCTCAACCCGATTTGCGCCATTTTTTTTTCACTCCCAACCCCCATAGAAATTACTCCTGTCTTAGCAAAGACAGGAGTCATGCCCCCTTGCCCAATGGCCATGCCCAGGGGACTTCTGTCCCCTGGGCATGGTCATTGGGCATAGTGGCATGTAGGGGGGCACAAATCAGGCCCCCCTATGCCACAATTTTTTTTTAAAAAAATACTTACCGGAACTTACCTTAATGTCCCTGGGATGGGTCCCTCCAGCCTTGGGTGTCCTCCTGGGGTGGGCAAGGGTGACAGGGGGTGTCCCTGGGGGAACGGGAGGGCACCTCTGGGCTCCTTCAGAGCCCACAGGTCCCTTAACGCCTGCCTTTTGCAGGCCCTAAAAAACGGCGCAAAAGCGGCCGTACGTCATTTTTTTTGACCCGCCCACTCCCGGGCATGAATTTTGCCCGGGAGTATAAATCCGACGCTCATGCCTCGGAGTCGATTTTTAAGACGGGAACGCCTACCTTGCATATAATTAACGCAAAGTAGGTGTCCACGCTAAAAAATGACGCTAACTCCATGGACTTTGGCGCTAGACGCGTCTAACGCCAAAGTATAAATATGGAGTTCATTTTGCGTAGGAATTGCGTCAAAAGAAACAACGCAATTCCGGCGCTAACGGAGTATAAATATGCCCCATAATCTCTTATAAGTGACACATTGTTTAAAAATATGTTTCCTACACCTCAAAATGAAGAGATGGAGCAGGCAGCAGGGGTCAGCAGCAGTCAGGGAAACAATCCCAACAACCCCCACTCCAGCCAGGCAGTCCGGACAGAAGCCCAGGGGAAGAATAATTTCAGTGAAGAGGAGAATGAAATACTAATAACAGAGGTGACAAAGCATGAACATCAGCTCTTTGTCACCTCCACATCGCTATTATGAAAGAAAGAAGCCAT
Organism: Pleurodeles waltl; assembly: GCF_031143425.1. Classification (NCBI taxonomy): domain Eukaryota; kingdom Metazoa; phylum Chordata; class Amphibia; order Caudata; family Salamandridae; genus Pleurodeles; species Pleurodeles waltl. The sequence continues at coordinate 904,536,639 of NC_090449.1, read as the reverse complement.
TTAGCAGTCCATAGTGGAGAATATCAACAGTTAGGTCAAACTAAGAGAACAGTGCCAGAGTGCAAGTAGTGCTGGTATGATCGTAAGTTTATGACCAAGGAGAATGTGGCCAATAACCTGAGGGCAGCCATGCAGACCAAAGGAGGACCAGAGGACCTGGAGGAGTTAGACCCATTGGAGGAGCAGGTGGCATCAGTCATACTAGCAGAGTTGGTGGCAGGAGTGGAAGGACACAACAATGGTGGCTTTGAGGACCAGCAAGACCAACAGAGTAAGTGGCAACAAGGGGCAATGTGCATGTAAATGTCATGCTGTGCAGCACAGCAAGGTATGCTCCTATGCTGTTCTGCACTGTGTGCAAGGGTGGGGGAAGGAACCATCACATGTTGTCTTACATCACATAAATGTAAGTCATACTACCCAGTTTCATAATGAACAGTCCAGTCTAGCTTCATCAAGTTTGTCCATTCCATGTGTGATGTGAAGCACCTGGCCAGGTTCACCTTTGTATACTGGGGCTTGTAGTGGAACATATAATACGAGTGACCAGGACTACAAGTCTCATTATACACAGCAAACATACCTGCACTGGGACAGCACATCATACATGGATACTTGCACCATTCCCAACCTGACTGTGATAATGCTGATCCTTTTGCACCATGAGGTTACTTTGTCTTTTTTGGGCCCATGCTGTTAAATATTGACTGTAAAGCAATGGATTAGAATGGGGTTGCCAGAAGATTACCTCCTCACCTGAGAGTGGCTTCAGGTTTGGTGTATGTGAAGTTTCACCATATAGGAACATGAGAGTAGCTGCCTGTGCAGTTACTAGCATGAACCTACATTGCATACAGCTATCATGATGTGTAGGGTGAAAGCACACAGATGCTACCTTCCATGGTAGAGCCCACACTACCTCCTGTCATTTACAAATGTATACTTGGAGTTGTGGTGAATGCAAGTGAGGAACACCAGAGGGCCAAAGGTGTTTTTTGGAAGCCTGGTGTACCCCTGGTAATGTAGTGCAAAGTAGATGTGGCTAAGCACATTGCACTGGCACTGTCTCTCAATGGGGAGACATTGCTTAGCATGGAGGTGAGTTGTGATGTGTGTATTGCAAGATTGCCTGAGCGATACTCAGACACTGTTGTTTCTGATAGTGTCACACTTGGGTTGCTGCTGTGAAGGGGATGCCAAAGAAAAGGGAATGGGTGTCCACACCCTACATGGACTGTGAACCTTGGTGAAGATTAATTTTGTGTGGGAGCTGGGCAAAGAAATGTCTGACTATGGCACATATGTCAAAGTAGGAGGAAGTGAAACAGGGAATTGTGAAGGGACAAGATGAGATAGGTCCCTTCTGATGATGGGAAATGTTTAGAGATGTGTGGAGGTGAACTGTGTGGGCCTAGTTTTGTGGCAAACACGGGTACGTACAAGTCATAGAATATCATTACTAATGGCATGAGGTGTACAGATTGACCCATAGTTCCCAAATACATGGAGCCATGTTGTTTTCTTGCATATGGTAACTTTTGTTGTTGGTGTTGTGGTCAAATGAGAGTCAATGTGCGATCAGAGTGGCATCAGTGTATAACAGTAATTTGAGTCCCTGCAGCTAAATGAGGTTTGCCAGAAGAATCATGTACAAGTTCAAGTGAGCGGGAGTGAGTTAACAGAAGTGAGACACTACAGATAACCAACTCTTGCAGTTAAAAAAAATGGGGTGAGCATTAGTGTTTGAATTTTAATTTGATTGGCTGGGCATATCCCTTCAGATTTGTGGCAGCTCTTCTAAACTATGGAGACAACTGTATGTGAAATTAATTTGCATACATCCACATAAATAGGTAAATCCATTGTAAGCACATGCTCTCATACATTCCTGCAATGTAGCCAGGTTACTAGCTGGGTAGAGATCCGTGGATGTGTGTCACATATGAGCCCTTGGCCACATGAATGCACAATCTGAATGCAAGACAGCACAACATGGCAGGCTGGCATGGTGTACAGTGCGTAACGCAGACTGCATGATCAAATCAAATACATGAACAAATCTAAAATACTCTCCCAGGAGATGTGGGCTAAGTAGTGGCTAGAGGAGATGCAGGCACCCTGCTGACTTTGTGCAATTTGCACAGTAGTAATGTCAATAAGTGAATCACTAATAAGTATAGCCATCAAGGAAAATTAAGATAATCAACAAGGCAGATGTGGACCATATATCAACTTACCATCAGAGGCAGGGCTGGCCATCAAGCTATGTAACTAGTTTGCTATGGGTGGTATGACATGAAAACTCACCCTTTTTACACAGTAGTTATGTTAACAATGAAAATATATTGCCTTCTGAAGGGCAACTACAGTGCAACTTTGGCTCATTTCCCACAAGTAACATATGTCCTACACATCAATGTTGAAATGAAAGTGAATGATAATAAAGTCTGTATGTCAGCAACATTACTCATCTGAACATCTAGCGTAGGTCACCAGTGACATATTGCTATTCAATTTCAGAAGAAGAAAAGACAACTCCTGACCAGCAGCCTGCCCTGGATGACCAACCTGTTGGGGGGAGGACTTCATACCCCCATCGATGAAGACACCTCCCAGCAACTCCTGGACTCCATTGGAACACCTTCTCCGGTCATGGCAAGGGATAACAGTGTTGCTGACTCTTTAGAGGAACTGCCTACTCTAGGACATGCCTCATCTGCCAGCCCAGTTCTGGACATTGAGGACCCGATAATGTCTTCTACAAGCTAGTGGTAGGAGTTCAGCAGCAGCTGGTAGATGAGGTGTGGTCAGGGATGAAGTCCATTGTGGGCACTTTCAAGGGAGTCCATGTGAGGCAATCAAAGGCATCCTAACTCTCCACTCCATAGAATGGATCAGTCCCTGGATTACATTGCTTGAGTCATGAGGATGAGTCAACAATAACAGCCCTGCCAATGGGACACCAGTGAGGTTGCTATACAGTTGGGGGCCATCCACACCATCCTCCAATCTATGGAATGCAAACATGACTACTATTTTGCAATTATGGGTGCCTTCTGCAATGACCTTGTTATATTGTTGGCATGCCATCAAGCCTTTGTCAGTGTTGTGCTGTTTTTATTGCTGGCTCAGACAAATGCAGCTGGGGACAAGGGAGCCACATCTTCTGTCCCTGATGAGTGTGTGCCTCAGATGCTTCCTGCACAAACACCACCGCCGACAGGGGAGGCACAACACGCATCAGAGGATGAAGATGTGGACTTCACCACTTTCTGTTGGCAAACAGCCCAGGAAACTTTGTCTGTGCCTCTTGGCCAGTTTCTCACTGGACTTGTGTTTATCACCATTCCACCTCCCTGGTCATCTGGTACTGTCACCTTTTTACATGCACACCTGTTAATCTGATTCATTTGTGGACCGTTGAAGTGACCTACTTTCCATTAATTGCAATTTGGACCTCCTCACTGGAACTCAACATGGCACATGGCATGTATCCCCTATGGACCCTGTCTGGACATGATTGGTCTTGAACAATGTTGGGGCTGTTGTCAGAAGAACTGCTACATTCTCATTGACTATGTACACACCTGTTAATAAATCCACTCACATGAACCAGCGTGTTGCCTGTCTGCAACAGATAGGACTAACTAGAAAATGGTGGATGTGTTCCTAAAAAAGCCACTTCTTAGCATCTTAAGGAAATAGTGCTACAGTCACCATCACCTGGTATGGTTGGATATGCCCAAGTGTCATTTACATCCACTACCCTGGCATTATGTCTCAAGTCTCATTTAACTTTTGAACTTCATGGTGTGACTTGACTGGCACAGAGTAAATGGCTTAATCATCAAACAACTGATAACCTGCATAAAGTGGGACCTATGAGCCATGTGAGCCACCAACACACTTTACGTATCCCCATATATCTTGCTCTGTGATCATAACAATATGATGAAGCATGTGATAGCCTCAATGCCTTCACCTAAAATATCCTGAATTACCAAAATGATGCATGCACTAACAATATGCAGATACTAATGCCCAGACCCCTTCTGATTTAGCATCACACCTGTGCCACTCAATGATGTAGAACCTCAGTGCAACACCTTGGATACTTGTATGCATGAAATGCTCCTTCAAACTATTACTGGTCCATTTAGTAATTGTATCTGATGTTACAATGTCCACTGGGATACATAGGAATTATGTGCCCTTCTATCCCTCACATGTATTGATTGTGAGAGTGACCACATATAACCTTCTTTTTAAATATCTTCACATATACCTGATTTGGAGTCACATCACAGACCCAGGACTAAAGCAAAACATCCCCAGGCCAAGAGGAAACGGGAGACTCATGTTAAAAATACTGCACGTTCATGCATAAAGTCACTTGCATGTAGTGCCACACTTAGCAAGTACACAATGCCAAGGATTATTGACGTTCGCCAGGCTGGTGGGGGCCACAGACATGAGTTGTAGTAAACAAACAGTACCTATGTGCTTATTTGTGCAAGGGTGTGTGTGTGTCAGTGGAATGCACCAGTGTGTGTTCCAACATAAAATGTATCCAGTGATATGTCTTCACAAAAATAACATAAGAATACATGGTGTATCACTTTCACACACATTGCTACAGTGGGTGAGTTTCTTTTTTGGCCTGTGTGTCAAATCATATGAAGATAATCACTCACAAATATTTCAGATTATCAATTTGTCATTAGCTGACTCATATGTGATAAACACGACCTGTACACCATAGTCCTACCACTAAAGCACATACACATATAGAGACAGCACAGCAATAGCAGCATCATGTTCTCAACTCAAAATAGTCTATGTTAGAAACTCACGATACAACATTGATGATGTTGTGAAAGTAGAAAATTATTTACTATACATAACTTTATGTTCAAAAATGAAACCTACCTAAACTACACTACCTAAGTTAAATTCTAACTAAATAAAACTGAAGTGATCCTAATCTAACTACAGTTATGCATCCTAAACATACTAAACTAAACACTACCTAAATCTAACTTAACTTACACTAACTTAAACACTAAGCACAAATGACATGTAAAACATCATCACCCCATCCCCCTTAGCATATACAGTCACACATACAAACAGAAACTACACCTAAACATTAACTACTTACACATTAAAATGTAAACAAATATATATGTTTTTGTATTTTTATAATTTGTATTTATTTATTTTACACAAAGTCTAAACATTATCCTCCCACCCACTAAAACCTCATAAACATCTAAATATAAAAACCTATGAAATATGTTTACATTCTAAAAGCTATCTTAACTAAACTACATTATCCACTAGCTTATATCTTAATAAGTAAAACAATATAAAAACCCCAACAAATCATGATGCATCCAAAAGTTCAAATGAGTTGGATGATCTACTCCACTTCATCCGAATTTGCAGGCTGGCCAGCTCCTCCCACATACTGTCCACTTTACGGTTAAGTCTTGTGCAATGGATCACCGAGTCCCTCTTGCAATGCATCATGGCCTGTATTTGTCTCCACTGTGTGTCAGCAGGGATTACCCTGTGGTGTAGGTGGTTGGCTTTGCAATGGTCTTGAACGGCCACAGGCTGATGTGGGCTTAGATATAGGTGTTGGTCTTTCTTAGACTTATCTTCCTTGCCATGGTCTCCACTAACGTTTTGCCTCTGTTTCCTAGGTTGTTGATGTGTGCTGGACTCTGTTTTTGATATTCTGGACACTTTACCACTGCTATCGAGTGCTAAAGTGCAAGTGCTCCTATGTAAAATGTATGTGTAATTGGCCTTCCATGATTGGCATATTTGATTTACTAGTAAGTCCCTAGTACAGTGCACTAGAGGTACCCAGGGCCTGTAAACAAAATGCTACTAGTGGGCCTGCAGCACTGGTTGTGCCCCCCATATGAGAAGCCCTGTAAACATGGCTCAGACCTGCCATTGCAGTGTCTGTGTGTGCAGTTTTAAACTGCCAATTCGACTTGGAAATGTGACTACTTGCCAACCATCAACCTTCCCTTTTCTTACATGTAAGGCACCCCTAAGGTAGGCCCTATGTAGCCCATGGGCAAGGTGCAGTGTATGTTTAAGATAGGATACATAGTAATGTGTTTTATATGTCCTGACAGTGAAATATTGCCAAATTCGGTTTTCACTGTGCAAGGCCTATCTCACTCATAGGTTAACATAAAGGCTGCCTTTAAATATTATTAAAGTGCAGATTCACTTTGGGAGCGGATACATATTTGGAGTTTAGGATCTCTGAACTCACAATTTAAAAATGCATCTTTTAATAAAGTTTGGTTTTAGATTGTGTGTTTGAAAATTCCACTTTTAGAAAGTATGCATGTTCTTGCTTCTGTGACACTGCCTGGCTGTGGATTCCCTGTCTGGGTCAGTTTGACAGTTGGGCTGTCCTCTCGACAGTAACACAAAGAGCTGTGGTGTAGCCTGCATATCCTGATGAGCCATCTGTGCTGGGAGGGAGGGGAGGAGAGGTCACTTACACCTGAAAGGGCTGTGCCTGCCCTCGAACAATGCAGTTTCCAACCCCCTGGTGTGTGTCTGGGGCCTGGCCTGTGCAATCTAACAATCAAGAGAGACTTTCCTTTGAAGTTTGCCTAATTCAAAGGCTGAAAGGAGTATAAGTAGTGGACTCAAAACCCCTGAAAATTGGACATTTCTGGAATCAAGATAAACCTCTGCCAAGGAGAATAGCTGAAGAGATGAGAAGAAGTGCTGCCCCTGCCTGTCACTGTGCTTTGTTGTGCTATCCTGCAGTTGCTACTTCTACCTGTGAAAGGGGGCAAAGACTCAATCAATCAATCAATCAAAAAAGTTTATAAAGCGCACTAGTCATCCGTGGGGGTCTCAAGCCTTTCGGGGGGTACAGGAGGGTTACTGTTCGAACAGCCATGTTTTGAGGTTTTTTCTGAAGAGCAGGAGGTCTTTGGTTTTTCAGAGGTTGGTGGGGAGGGAGTTCTAGGTTTTGGGGGCGAGGTAGGAGAAGGACCTGCCTCCTGTGGTGTTGAGTTGGATGCGGGGGACTGAGGCTAGGGCGAGGTTGGCTGATCGGAGTTGCGGGTGGGAGTGTGAAAGTTCACTCTTTTATTGAGGTATGTAGGGCCGGTTTGTGGATCGATTTGTGTGTGTGGATGAGGATCTTGAATGTGATTCTCTTGTTTATGGGGAGCCAGTGAAGGGTTTTGAGGTGTGGTGAGATTCGTTCGTGGCGGGGGAGGCTAAGGACGAGGTGCGCTGCTGGACTTTGTTTTGCATTCCTGCTTGAGAAGAATATCCAAGGGCTTGAGTTGAGCTTGCCTCCTGTTATTGAAGTCTCAGGGTCATCAAAGACTTCTCTCTGACAGCACCTGGACTCTCTGGTGAGTCTCCTGCCCTGCTAAGTGGTGTCACATCCAGTCCCTGGGCCCTTGAAAGGTGAAGCTGGTGGGTAAGGACTGAAATCCACGCAAACACCGCCGTGCGGGGAGATTTTGGACACTTTCTCCAACCCAGCTGATGAACGTCACGCCGCTGGCTTTGCGGCTAAAATTTATGCTTCGCCTGCATCGTGGCTCGGAGATCGATGCATTATGGCTGGAAAAACGATGTGCAACACCTGCTTATGGAGGCTGATAACAACACAAACCGCAAGCCGCGCTGTTTTCTGACACCGGGCGACAGGATTCCAACACAACATCACTGAGCTTGGAAGATCTTCGCAAAGCCTGCCTTGATCTGAGATACCCCATCCGGAAAATGATGTATCGATCTCTTGCGAGGGAGAAAAACTATGCATCACCGACCCGACCGCATCACTGACTTTTCCGATGCACACTCGCCCGTGTGGCTTTGTTTATGATGCTAACCAGGTACTTTATGAAACAACAGCATTTTCACTGTTTTTTAAAGGATTAAGGTGGTCATTGCAACCCTGGTGGACGGTGTTAAAGCGGCGGTAAAACCGCCAACAGGCCGGCGGTAAAAAAATTGCAATTAGGACCGTGGCAGAAACCACCAACAAAGACAGCCACTTTAACACTCCGACCGCCACAGCGGTACAAACAAACAGCGCGGCGGTCACTGCCAACAGACAGGCGGGAGACAATGTACCACCCACACTATTATGACAGGCCAAAAACACGGCGGAAACAGGAATTTCGAAGGGAAAACGCTCACCTCTACACACCCCACGAGGAACAAGGACACCATGGACCCAGAACTCCAAATTCTCCCTGCGAAAGTCTTCCTGCTCCTGTACCAGGAGCACGAACGCCGGCGGCGAAGACCACGGTGAGTACTGCACCTACAACACAGGGGAGGGGGAGGGAAAAAACAGGGACACACACACGCAACTCCCCCACCTTTACCCACTACAACACACACAAAGGCATATCAATACATCACAGTTACACCCCCAAACCCTCCGGAAGAATGCAAAGACAATAGAAAATTAGTGTAACCATTGAAATATATTAAAAAACAAGTAGGCAGAAATATATATATACACCATGTACAAAATAAATACCAAGCATAGTAGTGCAGGTAGTGCACTAAGATAGTCAGTGGAACACTGGGACCACACGGTATGGGCGAGGCCCACACAAGATCCCCGACCATGACGGAGAGAACACTACAGGGGCATCAGATACCAAGAAAACAGGCACCTCAGGGGGAGGGAAAGGGGGGGCACCTCAGCCGCTTGAGTGCATGACGCCAAATCCACGAGGGGGTCACATGCCCATGGTTCCATCCTGGGTAGTGCAAAGCCACAGTCTCACAAGTCTCTACAGTGGGTGGTCTGCCCACTGTTCATTCCTGGGGAGTGCAAAGCCACAGTCTCTCAAGTTTCTACAGTGGGTGGTCTGCCCACTGTTCAATCCTGGGGAGTGCAAAGCCACAGTCTCTCAAGTCTCTACAGTGGGTGGTCTGCCCACTGTTCAATCCTGGGGAGTGCAAAGCCACAGTCTCTCAAGTCTCTACAGTGGGTGTTCTGCCCACTGTTCAATCCTGGGGAGTGCAAAGCCACAGTCTCACAAGTGGATGACAGTCTCCACTGGTTCTGGAGGGGGCATGGTGCCCAGAGTGCTTCATCCTGTTAAGGACAGAGGTAGTGGATGACAGTCTCCACTGGCTCTGGAGGGGGCATGGTGCCCAGAGTGCATCATTCACCTCGTGACGGACTCAGTTGCATCAGTGCCCCTGCCGCTCATGGGCTAGCGGTGCTTGAGATGGCGGTGCCCTGTTCAGCTGTGCTTGAGATGGCAGTGCCCTGTTCAGCGGTGCTTGAGATGGCGGTGCCCTGTTCAGCGGTGCTTGAGATGGCAGTGCCCTGTTCAGGGGTGCTTGAGATGGCGGTGCCCTGTTCAGCGGTGCTTCAGATGGCGGTGCCCTGTTCAGCGGAGCTTCAGATGGCGGTCTCCATTGCAGAGTCTCAGTTGCTGGCAGTCCTTCATGGCCCAGCGGGGCTGGCGCTGGCGGTACTTTATGGCCCAACGGGCCTTTTGCTGGCGGTCCTTCATGGCCCAGCGGGCCTTTTGTTGGCGGTCCTTCATGGCCCAGCGGGGCTGGTGCTGGCAGCTGGGCTTGTGCTGGTGGTGGCCTCCTGGACAGCTGGGCTTGTGTTGACAGTGGCCTCCTGGGCAGCTGGGCTGGTGCTGGCGGTGGCCTCCTGGGCAGCTGGGCTGGTACTGGCGGTGGCCTCCTGGGCAGCGGGGATGATGGCGGTCTTCTCTGCCGTGCAGCTCTTCCCAGACTTGCCGGGTTTCTTGTGGCCCTTCCCCACCTTGGAAGGTGTCACAGCTGACTCCACACCCCCAACAGGACCCCTGGGAGCGGCTTTGGTGGCTGGAGTCTTCCCCCTCTCCCGCCAGGCACTGGCCAACTTCTGATGCTTCACAGGTGGGGGACTGTCTGTGCGGTGGCTCCGTGCCACACTGGCTGCCCTGGTGGCCGGTGCACTCCACATTCCGGTGACTACAGGCACCACTGGTCCCGGAGATGTTGTGGCTGAGGTGCTAGTTCGGGACCTATGGGACAGATGGGGTGGGGGAGGAGTGGGAAAGAGGTCAAGGTTGGACAGGAAAAGTTTTTGGGACACACTGGGACGGGTAGCTGGAGGGGGTTTGGGAGTGGAGGAAGAGGTGGTGGTTGTAGGAGGTGTATGTTTGGTGACTTTGGGTGAAGGTGAATGCGCTGGAGGCTGTTGTGAGGTGGATGACTGTTGGGTGGGTGTGTGCCTGCGTTTGTGTATCTTGGGAGGTGGCGTCACAGACACACTGGGAGAGGACACAGGGGACGTGTGGATGGTAGTGGGGGTGGTGACTGCACGTGAGCGGGGTGTGGTGGTGTGTGTGCTGGTGATGGCAGTAGTGGCTGTAGATGTAGTGCATGCAGGTGTGAGTGTAGAAGAGACTGGGAGGGAGGAGGGAGACGAGGAGGAGGGGGACACAGTTGAGGCAGTGGATGTTGGAGTGTCTGCTTGTGTGTGATGCTTGCGTGAGTGCCTGTGGGATGTGTGGTGCTTATGTTTGCCTAAGCTTCCCTTGGGTGTTGACGTGTGTGCATGTTGGTCTGTAGTTGTGCTTGGGATAGGCTGAGGTACAGGGGATTGGGTCGGGTTTGAGGAAGTTGGAGGGGGAGGCTAGAGACGGGGACAATGGCTGCCATCAGTGCTGAGGCCAGAGTTTGAAAAGCTCGGAGAAGGGCCGCCTTACCAGAATGAATGCCCTCCAGGAATGCATTGGTTTGTTGCAACTGCCACTCTACACCCTGGATGGTATTCAACATGGTAGACTGCCCAACAGTGAGGGACCTCAGGAGGTCAATGGCCTCCTCACTGAGGGCAGCAGGGGTGACTGGGGCAGGGCCTGAGGTGCCTGGGGCGAAGGTGATGCCCGCCCTCCTGGGTGAGCGGGCACGGGGCAAAGGCTGAGGGCCTGTTGGGAGGGCGGTGCTGGTAGGGGAGGTGGCGGCTGTACCTGTAGATTCGGGGGACACAGATGTTGCTGCCACCACAAGGGAGCTCCCATCAGAGGACGAGTCCGTGTCGCTGGTGTCAGTTCCTGTCCCCGCCGTGGAGCTCCCCTCGCCCTCCGTCCCACTGGTGAATTCAGACTCCGTAGTGTCGCCCTCCTGGGCCATGTGGGATGCAGCTCCCTCGTGCTCCGTTGCACTGCTCCTCCGCCTGATGATGCTAATGCACACAAGAACAGGGAGACCACAAAAAGGGGGGGAAGACAGAAGAAAGACATGTTGAGTGCATGCATTACCGCTACCATTGGTAGACACGACAGACACAGAAGCCCCCTGCACTACACCACACTCTTGGGCTCCACTGTTCAATTTCTGGGAAATGGCCTACAAGGCTATGGACGACCGCTGCACACATAGATGACACAGGGGCATGACTAGCTGTACTTGGCACTCTACAGAGGTGGGCTGGGGTGCCACATGGCCTGACATACGGAGGGGCCTTGCCTACGGAAATCGCCCTGGCCTAGGAAAACCCACAGCCCTCCTTCCCCACCCACACACCTCCATTGCACGCAAAGTCAGAAGAATAAGAGTGTTCTCACCCCCTTGTGGCTGCTGTGATGCCCTCAAGCGCCCTCCCAACTCCGGGTAGGCCTCTGCCAGGATCCTGAACATCAGGGGGGTCATGGTGCGACGGGCACCCCTCCCACGTTGGTAGGCCATCCCCAGCTGAGCCTCCGCCGTCTTCTTGCTCCAGCGGCGAATGTCCTCCCATCTATTCCGACAGTGGGTGCTCCGTCTGTGGTAGACCCCGAGGGTCCGGACGTCCTTGGCGATGGCACGCCAAATATCTTTCTTCTGGTGGGCGCTGACCTACATGAAATGTACAGGGGAAAAAGAGAAGTTATTACCAACTGCACCGTCGAAGTGATTGGCCCCCATCCCTACCCTTGCCATGTGGCACATGCATTCACCGTCTTTTATGCATGCAGCACTCTCCCCCCTTCCTTCTTACATCCAGCCCTCTCCACACAGGCATTGCCCATACAACATGCTCCCTGTGTACTTACCTGTTTGTCTGGAGGACCGTAGAGTAGCGTGTACTGGGGGAGGACCCCATCCACGAGTTTCTCCAACTCCTCCGATGTGAAGGCAGGGGCCCTTTCCCCAGACACTCGAACCATTGTCTCTTCCAGACCGAGGTCACAGCAGCACTTGCAGTGTAGGTCCTCTCCTGTCGAAGATCAGGTATTGAGTGATTGAAGTGATAGAAAATGACAGTCACGTCCAAGGCGGTGCGTACCATCACCACCGGCATACATCGCCATTGGCTCCTGGGACCCATAGGGTGCAATGTTAACCAATGCAGCATTGCGCCGCGGTCTTCGACCGCCTACCGCGACGGTGTACAATGCCAGCGCAGTTGCCTCAAATCCCATTGTCCCACTTTCCAGGTCAGGCAGCCGCCATTTCAGGGGCCCACATGGCTTCATTTCCAACTGCGTAAATCATACCTAGGCCTAGACTCAACACACATACAGGCCACCTTTTCTGGATGATAGGTGTTCTGTGTAAACTGTGGGTACGTACCTCTGAGTTGTTTGACTCTGTGTTCGCTGTTGTCCTTCATAGGCACCGTCCGCTGGGACATGTGAGGAGATGGCGGCATCCTCCGGTGTACCGACCGTTGGTGGACCTCTCAACAATGGAGGAGCGACATTTGATTATCACATACAGGCTTGACCGTGCCACAATCCAGGAACTGTGTACCCAGTTGGAGCCAGACCTGATGTCAGCAATCCTCCATCCCACAGGAATCCCCCCTCAAGTGCAGGTGCTGTCAGTGCTCAATTTCCTTGCAAGTGGTTCCTTTCAGACAACAGTGGCCATGGCTTCAGGGATGTCCCAGCCTATGTTTTCCAATGTATTGTCCAGAGTGTTGTCTGCCTTTCTGAAACACATGCAGAGCTACATTGTTTTCCCTCAGGTGGAGGATTTGCCTACAGTGAAAGGGGATTTCTATGCCCTGGGACACATCCCCAGCATCATAGGTGCCATTGATGGGCCACATGTGGCTTTGGTACCCCCCCACAGGAGTGAACAGGTGTACAGAAACCGGAAGAGTTATCATTCGATGAATGTACAGATGGTTTGTTTGGCAGACCAGTACATCTCCCATGTGAATGCCAAATTTCCTGGCTCAGTGCATGACGCCTACATCCGGCAGAATAGCAGCATCCCTTATGTGATGGGTCAACTCCAGAGGCACCGTGTGTGGCTATTAGGTGAGCACCTGGAAGCAAGTCAGTGGGAACGGTTGTCTGGGTCTGGGGACATCCCTCCAGGTTAGTGCGTGTCTAACAGTTGTCCCTCACCATTTGCAGGTGACTCTGGTTACCCCAACCTGTCATAGCTACTGACCCCAGTGAGGAATCCCAGGACAAGGGCAGAGGAACGCTACAATGAGGCCCATGGGCGAACTAGTAGGGTGATCGCGCGGACCTTCGGCCTCCTGAAGGCCAGGTTCAGGTGCCTCCATATGACAGGTGGATCCCTATTCTACTCACCAAAGAAGGTGTGCCAGATCATCGTGGCCTGCTGTATGCTTCATAACTTGGCTTTGCGACGACAGGTGCCTGTTCTGCAGGAGGATGGTCCAGATGGCGGTGTTGTTGCAGCTGTGGAGCCTGTGGACAGTGAAGACGAGGAAGCAGAGGAAGAAGACATGCACAAAAGGGACTCAGTGATCCCGCAATATTTCCAGTGAGACACAGGTAAGAATACAAACCTGCCTACTACATGTACTTTAACACTACTACCTCTCTACTATTTGTCGTTTTCACCGAGTGTATGATCACTGAGTTGTCACTTTCCCTTACGATTTCACAGATGTAGGTCCCACTGTGTGACATCTGCTTAGATTCCTCATGGACTAGAGCTGTGTGACATAGGTATGTTGACATTAAACTTGAAAGAGCATTTTGTCACTGTAATTGCTAATACACTATTTCGAAATCACAGTCAGACTCCAGATTGTTTTGTGCTTTAAGTGTGTTTATTTAAGTGCTCAATATTGGAGGGGGTAGTGAAATGGTGAGGGGTGATGGTGGAGGAATGTCCAGGGCAGAGTCCAATCTATTTGTCTCACAGGTGCATTGCCCATATGGGCATAGGAAGTGGAGCTGGGGCAGTTTCAGTATGGACAGGGTGACAAAGTTGGACAGTAGGACGACAATCAGGGTGGTCTCATTTCTTGGCGGGGGTCTTGGCATCGTGCTCTGTCTTTGTCCTGGATCTCAGGGACCGTTTGCGTGGAGGTTCTCCCTCTGCAGGGGGTGGGGTGGTCCTGTGGCAAGGCGTTGTGTCCACTAGCACCGGCGGAGGTGGTGGGCAGTTTTTCGTCCATGCTAGTGTCAGGGGCCCCTTGTAGTGCCACAGTGTCCCTCCTGGTGTTCACAAGTTCCTTCAGCACCCCTACGATGGTGCCCAGGGTGGAGCTGATGGTTCTGAGTTCCTCCTTGAAGCCCATATACTGTTCCTCCTGCAGGTGCTGGGTCTCCTGAAACTTGGCCAGTATCATTGTCATTGTCTCCTGGGAGTGGTGGTAGGCTCCCATGATGGAGGAGATGGCCTCGTGGACAGTGGGTTCACTTGGCCTGTCCGCCCCCTGTCGCACAGCAGCCCTCCTAGTTCCCCTGTGTTCCTGTGCCTCCGTCCCTTGGACCGTGTGCCCACTACCACTGCCCCCAGGTCCCTGTTGTTGTTGGGGTGGTGGGTTATCCTGGGTTCCCTGTAGTGGTGGACACACTGGGGACGGAGGTATGGGCCCGCTGGGTGGGTGCTGTGCTGGTGTTTCCAGAGGGTGGAAGGTCTGTAGTGGCCTGTGACTGGGTGATGGGAACCGACTGTCCTGAGGTCCCCGATGGGCCGGGCTGGTCATCTAGATCCAGTTGGACAGAGGTGCTGTCATCACTGTGGGCCTCTTCTGTTGGTGGCGTGGACATGTGTGGACCCTCCTGTCCGGTGACATTGGGTAGGGGTCCTGCAGGGGTATAAAAGGATGGTTATTACATCTGTGTGTGTCATGGTGTGCAATGGGTGGGTGACCGTGTACCCCAGTGCTTGCATTCCTGTGTGAGACCTTGTGTGAGGATGGTTTAGGGGTTTGTATGGGTATGTGCAGTGGGCATGATTTAGTGATGGGTGTCCATGCTTTGTTGTTGCATGCAGGGCTTGGTGTTGGGATGGGTGGTTTGTGATGTTGGGAAATATGTGAGGAGTTGGGGTGCTGGGGGTGAGGGTGAGGGTGGGGGAATGTGATAGCATGCAGGTAGGGTGGGGGATGTAATAGTTAAGATTTGACTTACCAGAGTCCATTCCTCCACCTACTCCTGCGAGACCCTCAGGATGCAGAATCTCCAAGACCTGCTCCTCCCATGTTGTTAGTTGTGGGGGAGGAGGTGGGGGTCCACCAGCAGTCCGCTGAACCGACAGGTGGTGTCTTGAGACCACAGAACGCACCTTCCCCCGTAGGTCGTTCCACCGCTTCCTGATGTCCTCATGATTTCTTGGGTGCTGTCCCACTGCTTTGACCCTGTCCACTATTCTTTGCCATAGCTCCATCTTCCTTGCAATGGAGGTGTGCTGCACCTGTGCTCTGAATAGCTGTGGCTCTACCCGGACGATTTCCTCCACCATGACCCTGAGCTCCTCCTCCGAGAACCTGGGGAGTCTTTGCCGTGCCATGGGGTGGTGTAGGTGATGTGTGGGGTGGAGTGTGTGATGATATGTGTGCTGATATGTAGTGGTGTGTTGTGTGAGGTGCGTGGAAGTTCTGTGGGTGATGGTGTTGTGTGCCTGTGGATGCTGTTGTTCTTGCTGGTGCTCTCTCTCTGGCCTTCTTTCAGAATTTTTTGTCGTGGGGGTTTGTGAGTGCTGTGGGTGTGTGTTTTATATTGTAATGGGTGTGTGGGAGTGGTGTGTGTATGTGTATCAGGTGTGTGTATTTTGAATTGTCCAATGTGGTAGTGTTTTGTAAATGTGTGTGTATTCGTGTGTCGTGATAGTGTGGGCGTATTTCTGTTGGCGTGACGGTGGAGGTTTTGTTTTCGCCAGTTTATCACTGACTTTTGGTGTGACGGACTTGTGTGGGTGTCTGAATTTTGTCAGATTCCGAAATGTGGGTCATAATAGCTGTGGTGGAATTCCGCGGCCGCGGCGGTGTGTTGGCGGTCTTCTGCACTGCGGTAAGCGGCTTTTACAGCCAATGTTGTAATGACCGCCTAAGACTCTCAGGCCCTCATCATGACACAGCGGTGAGTGATAACGTGGCGGTTATACCACCAACAGGCTGGCGGTAATTTCCGCCAAATTATGACAACGGCGGTGATAACTCCCATAGACAACCAATGTACCACCCCATCCATCAGGGCAGAAACACCACGCACGCCGACAGTCACCATCAACAGCCAGGAGGAAGACAAAGTACTGTCCACCAT
This sequence comes from Pleurodeles waltl, assembly GCF_031143425.1. Lineage (NCBI taxonomy): Eukaryota > Metazoa > Chordata > Amphibia > Caudata > Salamandridae > Pleurodeles > Pleurodeles waltl. The sequence goes on along the minus strand of NC_090449.1, from coordinate 904,520,140 downwards.
ATTAAGACCCTGCAATCCTCCACGTTTTCCGGGGCGGTACCAACACCATCAAAAGCCTGGCAGAAACACATCACTGGAGAGAAAAGACTCACTATCAGAGACACAGGGAAGAACAATGCTTCCATGGAACCCGAACTGCATGTTTCTATGTTATGCTCCACCTGAAACACCAACGGCTGACAAAGACAACAACGGTGAGTACAGCCACCTAGCACACAAGGGAGGGAGGGAGGAAAACGAGAGTGACATACACACGCACAACACACACCCAACACACACACACCATACACACGAAAAACTATTTACACCCAGTACACAGCAGAATCATGCAAGGACAACATGAATGCACCAAGGTGAATGTTTTAATATCAACAGCTAATAAATAACCAAATTGTCTGTGAAACAGATGTGTACACATGTACACGAAGGGACACTGCCCAGTCCAATGTTCAAAGGGCCCACATGGCCACAGGAAACAGTCCAAGGTCCAACTCGATTCCTTACTTCATCCAGATAGAACTCTGCGGGGGCATCAGTTTGCAAGTGGGCAGGCAGGGGACACCGCAGCCAAAGTCGGGAACAAGCCCACTGGTTCTTGAGGGGGCTCCATGTCCATTTCTCTATCCTGGGGAGTGCAAGGCCACAATCTCTGGAGGGGGTGACTTCCCCACTGGTTCTGGAGGGGGTTCAATGCCCAGTTCTCTGTCCTGGGAAGTGCAAGGCCACAGTCTCTGGAGTGGGTGACTTTCCCACTGGTTCTGGAGGGAGCTCCATGCCCAGTTCTCTGTCCTGGGGAGTGCAAGGCCACAGTCTCTGGAGTGGGTGACTTTCCCACTGGTTCTGGAAGGGGCTCCATGCCCATTTCTCTATCCTGGGGAGTGCTATGCCACAGTCTCTGGAGTGGGTGACTTTCCCACTGGTTCTGGAGGGGGCTGCATGCCCATTTCTCTGTCCTGGGGAGTGCAAGGCCACAGTCTCTGGAGTGGATGACTTGCCCAAGGGGTTCTGGAGGGGGACCCTTGTACAGCAGCTCCTGGAGGGTGGCCTGCATGGCTTCCGCTGGTGGTGATGGCTGCAGTGTGGTGGCAGATAGAGGTGCCTCCTGGGCAGCCTCTGCAGGTGGTGATGGCTGCACTTCCTCAGCTGGCGGTGGGGGCCCAGTGAATGCTGGTGGTAGTGGAGGTGTCACCCTGACGGCATCCGCTGGAGTAGAGGGCTTTGTCATCTCCATGACATGGGGCGTGGATTCCTTAATCTTCCTGGCAGGGGTTGATGGCTTCTTCCCCTTCATGGCAGGTTGTACGTGGTCCTTAGCCTTCGGGGCAGGAGTCTATGGCTTTTTCCCCTTCAAAGCTGGAGGTGCAGGCTCCTTCCCATTCTTGGCTGGAGGTGCAGGCTCCTTCCCCTTCTTGGCTGGAATTGCAGGCTCCTTCCCTTTCGTGGCTGGAGGTGTGGTATCCTTCCCAAAACGACTATGTGGTGTCACCACTGTCCCCGTGGACTATTTGGCTGAGGTGCTGGGCTGGGTCTTTGGGACTCCGCTCTAACGGGTAGGACAGGAGAAGGGGGATGGAAGAGGTCAAGTTGGGCAAGGAAAAGCTTCTTAGGGACGGTGGGGTGGGAGGAGGGAGGAGTGATGGGACTGGAGGTTGAGGGAGTGGTTGTAGGAGGTGTATGTCTGTGGGATTTGGGTGCAGGTGCATGGGCAGTATGCTGATGTAGGGTGGATGGCTGTTGTGTGTGTGAGTACTTGTGTTTATGTCCTTTGGGGGGGGCAGACAGGGTGGGAGAGGACACAGGGGACGCGTGCATGTATGTTGTGGAGGTGTCTGCTAGTGAGGTAGGTGTGCTGCTTGGTGTGGTGATGGTGGTGGATGTTGATGTAGTGCATGCAGGTGTGAGTGTGGACATGACTGGGAGGTAGGTGAAGGAAGAGGGGGAGAAGGGGGAGAAGGGGAGACAGTGGAGGCAGTGGATGTTGTTGTGTCTGCAACTCTATGGTGTTTGCATGAGTGCTTGTGGTATGAAGTGTGGTGCTTGTGTTTGCCTGTGCCACTCTTGGGTGTTGTCTTATGTGCATGCTCATCAGTATGTGTGCCTGGGATGGGTTGGGTTTGAAGAGAAGGGGACTGGGAAGTGGTAATTGGAGGGGGGATGATAGAAACAGGGACAATGTCTGCCATCAGACAGGAGGCCAGGGCCTAAATTGATCTCTTTTGGTCCGCCAGTCCACCGTGAATGCCCTCCAGGAATGCATTGAATTGCTGCATCTGGGATGCCAGCCCCTGGATGGCGTTCACAGTGGCTGATTGCCCTACAGAGATGGATCTCAGGAGATCAATAGCCTCCTCACTGAGGGCAGCAGGGCTGACTGGGACAGGGCCTGAGGTGCCTGGGGGCAAAGGAGATGCCCACCCTCCTGGGTGAGCGGGCACGGGCAACTGACTGAGGGACTACTGGGAGGTTGGTACTGGCACCGGGGGTGGTGGCTGTACTTGCAGCTGGGATGGTCCAAAAGGTGTCGGCCACCACCAGGGAGCTTCCATCGGAGGAGGTATCTGAGCCTGTGTTGTCACCTCCTGTCTCTGCCGTGGTGCTGCCCTCACCCTCTGTACCACTGGTTCCCTCGGCGTCGGTAGACTCTGCCTCCTGGGTCCTGTGGGATGCAGCTCCTTCTTTCGCTGGTGCCCCTGCTCCTCTGCCAGATGATGCTAATACACACAAGGACAGGATGATAGGACAAAAAAGGGGGGGAGATAGAAAAAGGAAACACTGGCATATTGACTGCACCAACACCACACCACAGTTGGCATACACAGCACAGTCACACACAGGGAACAGGGTTAAGCACTATGCATTGCACTGCCAGTGATATGGCCAGATGCAAAGGCAAGATGAGGGCCACACACTGCCAACTGCACCCCTCCTGGGACCCACAAAGCCCTGTCTCAAATGGAATGCTAACAAGCTAGGTTACCTGCATGTGATATACACCCATTACCCTAGAGTTGACCCAGACTGCAAAGTCTGGCCTGGCCTTAGGGGCACCCACTAACTCACATCCACTAACCAGATCCCACCCCACATGCCAAATTGTATAATGATACCCACTGTACTCACCCCCTTGTGGCTGATATGATTCCCTCAATGGCCCATCCAGCTCAGGGTTGGCCACCGCCAGTATGCTGGCCATCAGGAGGGTCGGGTTCCGATGGGCACCCCTTCCTCGTTGAGAGACCATCCCCAGCTGAGCCTCCGCGGTCTTCCGTGCCCAGATTCTCAGGTCCTCCCACTGTTTGACAGTGGGTGCTCCACCTGCCATAGACCCCCAAGGTCTGCACGTCCTTGGCAATGGCATGCCATAATCCCTTCTTTTGACTCAAATGCAGACAGAAGAACACCATTAAACAAACAGTCCAGCCTGTCACTCATATGGCCCACCTTACCCGTTTCCATCATCATTGGCACACACATCGCTCGGCGCACACCATGTACACCACCACAAGACATTCCCCCCACCCCGCCCGATGACACGATGCTTGCACACACATCCCCATGCATCCTTCCCACATGTTGGTCTTTAGGCCCATACAGCAATCCATACTGGGGTAGGACCCCATCCACCAGTCGCTCCAACTCCTCTGAAGTGAAGGCAGGGGCCCTTTCCCCGGTCACACGGGCCATGGTGGGTTCCAGACACAGTTCACAGCAGCACAAGCAGTGTAGGTGTTCTCCTGTTGAAGGTCAGAAAACAAGTGGCAAATCAGATAGAAAATGGCGTTCACGTTAGCAGGGGTGTACATCGTCACCTCCGGCGCAGATCCCCATTGGCCACTGTACTCCATAGAGCCCCATATTATCCAATGAGGAATTGCACGGCGGTGCAGGGCCGCCTTCCGCCACGATGCCCAACATCTGCAGAATTACCTCACTTCCACCTGTCCCTACATACAGGACAGGTGGTCGCCATTTCAGGAGGGGGGGAAACAGCCATATCGACATTAACTGCTTCACAGATTAGATTGCCACATACCTCGCCATTAACGCTGCCCCATTACATAAGTGCATCAAGTATACTGAAGTTGTGGTTTCATTATTCCAATTGTGACAGCCTACTCACACTTGTGCCCCTTAGATACCTACAGCTGCGGATGAATAAGAGCTGGAGACATACCCCATGTACGGACCCCTTGTGGACTTAGCTACATTGGAGGACAGGCACATTATCCTCACCTATAGACTAGACAGGGCCACAATAACAGAGCTGTGTGCCCAATTGGAGCCTGGCCTGATCTCATCTATCCGTCATTCGACTGGGATCCCCTCTCTCGTGCACGTGCTATCAGTGCTCCATTTCTTGGCAACTGGTTCTTTCCAAGTGACAGTAGGCTTGGCAGCAGGAATGTCACAGCCAATGTTCTCAATCGTGCTGGCAGGGGTCTTGTCTGTCCTAATAAGACACATGTGCAGCTACATTTCTTTCTCCCAGGTGGACGATTTGGCCAATGTGAAGGCTGTATTCTATGCAATGGGGCATATCCTCAATATTATTGGGGCAACTGACGGTACACATATTGTGTTTGTCCCCTTACCAGAATGAACAGGTGTTCAGGAATCATAAGAGTTTCCATCCGCTGAATGTGCAGATGGTGTGCCTGGCAGACCAGTACATCTCCCACATCAATGTTAAGTATCCTGGGTCAGTGCATGATGCCTTTGTTCTGAGGAATAGCAGCATCCCAAATGAGATGGCCTAACTACAGAGGAACAGGGTGTGGCTAATAGGTGAGCTTTGGTCCCCACCCACTGTATATTAGTGTATGCCTTCTGATCTTAACCCCATAGGATTGTGTGAGCGCTAAATGTGCTCCCTCAATACTTGCAGGTGACTCTGGCTACCCAAACCTATCGTGGCTGCTGACCCCTGTGAAGAATGCCAAGACAGGGGCAGAGGAACGTTATAATGAGGCACATGGGTGAACCAGACGGATCATCGAGAGGACCTTCGGCCTCCTGAAGGCCAGGTTCAGGTGCCTCCATCTGACAGGTGGATCCCTGTGCTACTCACCAAGAAGGTCTGCCAGATAGTAGTAGCATGCAGCATGTTGGACAACCTGGCCCTCAGATGCCATGTACCTTTTCTGCAGGCGAAGGAGACTGGAGATGCCCCTGTGGCAGCAGTAGGCCCTGAGGACAGTGAGGATGAAGAGGCTGAGGATGAGGATGAGGACAACAGAACATCATTTATCCGTCAGTACTTCCAATGACACACAGGTGAGACAGTGCAACTGCACATCCCTATGACTATTGGTGTATTCTGTGTGGCTGTAGCATGATGGCACTAACTTATTTTGCATCTCAACTTACTGTCAACTATGGTTTGCCATTTTATAGATGTTGGTGATATAACAACTGTGTACTGATGTGCTAACTACATACAACTATAGGCCATTATTTCTATTTCTCACAGTGCACAGTTCATTTGCACTAGATGTAGCTGTTTCCACTAATACACATTTTCAATACATAAAATAGTAGTAGTCAAGTTGTGTTCAGGTGTGTTTATTGTAGTGCTAGGAAATTGAGGGTAAAGTGCAATGGAATGGGCTGAGGATGGAGGAAAGTCCAGGGTATTGTTCCAGTCTGTTTGTAGCACAGGTGCAGTGTCTAAGGGGCCATAGGAAGGGGAGCAAAGGCAGTTCAAAGTGTACAAGGTGACTGAGTGGGACACAAGGGAAACAATCAGGAGGGTCTAATTTCCTGGCAGTGGTCTTGGCAAGTATCTCTGGCTTCGGTCTGGTTTGCAGGGAACGTTTGCAGGATGAGTCACCGTCTGCAGGGGGGGGGGGGGCGCTGGTGGCCTGTGGGTTCTGTGGCGGGGCCTCCTGCCCACTAGCTGCAGCGGAAGTGGAGGGCTGGTAAATAAACTGGCTAGTGGTAGGGGCCTGCTGGTTTGCTGTTGCCTCCCTCATGGTGTTGGCCATGCCTGCCAGCACCCCTGCTATGGAGATCAGGGTGGTTTTAATGGCCTGCA